>NW_022589725.1:9421080-9628044 GCF_004348235.1 Phoca vitulina
TTTTTTTTTTTTTAAGATTTTATTTATTTATTTGAGAGAGAGAGAGAATGAGAGACAGAGAGCACGAGAGGGAAGAGGGTCAGAGGGAGAAGCGGACCCCCCGCTGAGCAGGGAGCCTGATGTGGGACTCGATCCCGGGACTCCAGGATCATGACCTGGGCCGAAGGCAGTCGCCTAACCAACTGAACCACCCAGGCACCCCAGCCTTACATGTTTTCTAAGCTGGGTTGTTTTTGTTCTGTTTATTATTATTTTTGTTCATTTATTTTTATTTCTTAAATTTTATTTTATTTAAGTTCAATTAATTAACATGTAGTGTATTATTAGTTTCAGAGGTAGAGTGCAGTGATCCATCAGTTGCATGTAACACCCAGTGCTCATTACATGAAGTGCCCTCCTTAATGTCCATCACTCCCCATCCTCCCAAACCCCCCTCCCCTCTAGCAATCCTCAGTTTGTTTCATATAGTTAAGAGTCTCTTATGGTTTGTCTCCCTCTCTGATTTTGTCTTATTTTATTTTTCTCTCCCTTCCCCTATGATCCTCTGTTTTGTTTATTAAATTCCACATAAATGAAATCATATGATACTTGTCTTTCTCTGATTGACTTATTTAGCTTAGCATAATACCCTCTAGTTCCATCCACGTTGTTGCAAGTGGTAAGATTTCTTTTTTTTTTTGATGGCTGAGTAATATTTCATTGTGTGTGTGTGTGTGTGTACATATTGTGTGTATATACATACACACACACACACACACACAAATCTTCTTTATCCGTTCATCTGTCGATGGACATCTGGGCTCTTTCTATAGTTTGGCTATTGTGGACATTGCTGCTATAAACACTGGGGTGCAGGTGCCCCTTCGGATCACTACATTTGTATCTTTGGGGTAAATACCTAGTAGTGCAATTGCTGGGTCTTAGGGTAGCTCTATTTTTAACTTTATGAGGAACCTCATACTGTTTTCCAGAGTGGCTGCACCAGCTTGCATTCCCACCAGCAGTTTAAGAGGGTTCCGCTTTCTCCACATCCTCACCAACATTTGTTGTTTTCTGACTTAATTTTAGCCATTCTGATTGGTGAGAGGTGGTATCTCATTGTGGTTTTGATGTGTATTTCCCTGAAGCCGACTGATGTTGAGTTTTTTTTTTTTTTAAAGTAAACTCTTTGCCCCATGTGAGGCTCAAACTCACGACCCTGAGATTAAGAGTCGCACACTCTTACAACAGAGCCAGCCAGGCTCCCGTTTTGTTTATGTTTAAACTTTTCACTTGGTCAAATGTCAGTCTTTGTGATATTGCCCATTGCTTTTGGGCTAGGAAAGAATACAAGCAATCAAAGGATAATCACCTACACTTTTTGATTTTGTTCCTTCAAGGCCTAATTTTTAACATTTAACCCTTTACTGCATCTGGACTTGATTTTGCTTTACAGTGTGAGGCTAAGAATCCCAATAACTTTTTTTTCTGAATGGCATACCATTTCTTATCATCTTTCCCATCTTCTTGGATGTGTGATGTCACCTTTTCCAAGGCATTGAGTTCTTTTTTTTTTTTTTAAAGATTTTATTTATTTATTCATGAGAGACAGAGAGAGAGAGAAGCAGGCTCCCGATGTGGGACTCGATCCCAGGACCCTGGCATCATGACCTGAGCCGAAGGCAGACACAACCATCTGAGCCACCCAGGCGTCCAAGGCATTGAGTTCTTACACTGTGTTTCATGGTATGTCTCAAGGAGGGAGTATCTTGAGATTACTATTTTGGAGGATGAAAAGACAGATTTCGGCCAGGGAAGGAAACCCTTTGAATTTCTGTGATGGAGACAGATTCTCCTCCATGAAGCTAATGACTTTTTGCTTTAAGGACACTCACTCTTGTCTCTTCCAAAGCCCTGGAAGTGGTCATATGTTTCTATAAAATGTACAAAATTAAGAAGCCACTGGGTGGCTCCGTTGGTTAAGTGTGTGCCTTCGGCTCAGGTCATGATCCTAGGGTCCTGGGATGGAGCCCCACGTCGGACTCTCTGCTCAGCTGGGAGTCTGTTCCTCCCCCTGCTCCCCCGCTCCCCCACCCCGCTCATGCTCTCTCTCTCACTCTCCCTCAAATAAGTAAATAAAATCTTAAAAAAAAATTTTTTTTTTCATTGTAATATGACTTCCCTCCTCACTGTTCTCCTTTGAAGTGACCTCATGTTGGTCCTGGACCATTTTGTAGATCTGGCTAATGGTTGGGTTAGAATACACTCAGTTTGGTTTTATCTGTTTATGTGGTTTGCAGTCACTTCCACTAGTGGTTCGAGTATGTCTTGGCTTAGGAAAAGCTGCAGGAACAGGGGTAATATCACCATGGAAAGGTGTCCTATAGCGTCTGCGCCAAAAGTGTGTAAGGAAGATAAACGAGGTTTGAAACATTTGGAGTCAGAAGCTGATCTGTGGAAAATTCTTCCAATCATAAAGACTGTAAATTTACAATAGAAGCAAAAGACTCAGTTCTTACTCACACTTATTAAAAGTGGAAGTTTTCTTCTGCCAAGAATGTACTCCATAATGCAGTGTGTACTGTTATAAATGTACATGTTAGAAGTAAGACTGAGTCATCCTTATTTTCTTTCTATAAAAGGATATTACTAGGGGCACCTGGGTGGCTCAGTCGTTAAGCGTCTGCCTTCGGCTCAGGTCATGATCCCAGGGTTCTGGGATCAAGCCCTGAATGGGGCTCTCCCCTCAGCAGGAAGCCTGCTTCTCCCTCTCTCACTCTCCCTGCTTGTGTTCCCTGTCTTGCTGTCTCTCTGTCAAATAAATAAAATCTTAAAAAAAAAAAAAAAAAAGACATTACAAAACCCTTCTCATATGAAGAACCATCAGAGTATATGGCCCCAGAAGTAGGAAAAAAGACTTACAGAGGTGTTTCAGGCAGTTAAAAAGAAAATGTTATTTTTCTGGATTTTGTGATGTTCGTGATATTTGGGGTTTTTTTTTGTTTAAAGATTTTTTTTTTAAGATTTTATTTATTTATTTGACAGAGAGACACAGTGAGAGAGGGAACACAAGTAGAGGGGAGTGGGAGAGGGAGAAGCAGGCTTCCCGCGGAGCAGGGAGTCCAATGCGGGGCTCGATCCCAGGACCCTGGGATCATGACCTGAGCTGAAGGCAGACGCCTAACGACTGAGCCACCCAGGTGCCCCATTTTTAAAGATTTTTATTTATTTATTTGACACAGAGAGAGAGAGAGTGCACACAAGCAGAGGGAACAGCGGAGGGAGAGGGAGAAGCAGGCCCTCTGCCGAGCAGGGAGCCTGATGCAGGGCTCGATCCCAGGACTCTGGGATCATGACCTGAGCCTAAGGCAGATGCTTAACTGACTGAGCCACCCAGGCACCCTGTGATATTTGTTTTTAAAAACATTGTAGTTTGCTATAATTTTTCTCTCATTTTTGAAGAAATATTCACATTTGTTCCAATTTTGTATATTTTACATTCTTAGGGAAGGCCCCTTCCCCCATTATGTAAGTTTTAGGTCACACAAAACATGGATCTGCCTTCAACCCTTGGGATGAATATTTTGGCAAAGTTAAAGCCTGATCCCTTCAGAAGATCTGGGTATAATTTGTCCCCTCTGGCCTTTTGGAAAATGAAATTTCTTGCACTTTACCCTAATTTTGACACTGAAATAAAACTTTTAAAAGAGGCCATTAAGTGAATGTTACTTCACGCACTCTGTTCTTCACCTTGCCTTTTTCACTAGAGACCTTTCTCTTTGCACTTGAAGAGCTTCCTGGTTCTTTTCGGGAATTACCTCTTACCCTCTTTTATGGATAGACTACATTTTGTTTATCCATTCATCCATCAGTAGATGCTTGGGTTCTTTCCACCTTTTGGCTGTTGTGAATACTGCCGCTGTGAACATGGTGTACAAATATCCGTTCGAGTCCCTGTTTTCAATTATTTGGGGTATCTACCCAGAAGTTTCGTCATATTTTGAAGGCATTACTCTGCTGTCTCTCAGCTTTCAGTATTGCAGTTGGGCAGTCCTGAGTCATTCTGAATACTGATGCTGTGTACCTGACCTACTTTTTCTTCTCTAGAAAGTTCTAGAATCTCCTTTCTTCCTTAGTGGACTGGAGTTTCTTGATGAAATGTCCTCACAGGGGTCCATTTTTCCCATTTTGCTGGGAGTTGAGTGGGGTATGAAAGCCCAGGGGCAGGTCTCCCCATTTAGTACTGTGAGTGCTGTACCTCTCTGGCAGTGTTCCAAGAGCTGAGTGGAGCAAGAGGGTCAAGGTTCTGGACATCCTCAATGGTTAATACGTGGACATTTGTATAATCTGTCTGTTGCTGGTACCTTCTCTGTCTCTTGTGCTCCGTGTCCACCTGTCTGGGGACCTTCTTCGACTCCCTCCTAAAAATATGTTTCTGATCTGCGAGGGTCTGTCCCCCATGAGGGGAGAGGGTGGGTAGTGTAGGGAGGGGATCTAGGAAACTACTCGTTGGAGTTTTTAAGCTGCTTTTTAAACCCTCTTCTACCAATCTTCCTACCACTAATTTCTGAGCCTTTTAAGGATTTTTTAGTGTAAATCAGGCTAAACTGTCACCTTTTCATATTGCCTGCTTGGTGTTGCTATATGATAGTACTTGTCCATTTACTTTCCAGCCTCAAAAATTTCGTTGTGGTCCCCTCTTCTGTTCTGCTTTTTCTTGTGGGTTTTTGCATTTTGAAAGTGGAGTTTTAAGAAGGAGTTAAGTTACATACTTGTGATAAATCCACCTGCTTCAACTTAAATTTTTTTTCCCCACATGGCTCCCCAGTGGTTCCAACTCCCTGTGTCAACTAGTCTGCCTTTCTCCCTTCGGTTTGAGGTGTCACCTTTATCCCTGTACCATATATGAAGTCCCATTTGTCTGTGTGTCCTATTAGTGCACTTTCTGTTCCACTTCAACAGATACTTCCTGAGCACACGCTGTGTGCCAGGCTCTGATCTAGGAACGGGGGGAAAGCGGGATATCAGGCAAAGCCCTCGCCTCGTGGAGATTACATTCTAATGAAGGGAAGCAGGCAGTAAGCAGATAATGTCAGAGATACTCAGAAGAAAAAGAAATCAGAGTACTGGCATAGAGAGTGAGAGGTTGAGCTACTGTGCATAAGTTGGTTAAAGGAACGCCATCTCAGGAGGTGACACTGACTAGAATCTTCAGTGAATTGGAAACTCCAGCCGCACGTGGATCTTTAGAGGGCTGTTGCCGGCAGAGGACATACCAAGGGCAGAGACCCTGAGACAGAAATGAGCTTTGGGGAAAAACAAGAGCAGTGTGGATTGTCAAATTGTCTGTTTTTCCCTTCCTTTCTGTCAGTTTTTGCCTCATGTATTTTGGTGCTGTTGTCAGGTACAGATATGTTTAAAATATTTCTGTCTTTCTGATGGATTGACCCTTTTGTCACTATAGAGTGTTTCTCTTTATCTCTAGTATTTTAAACCCAGACGGTCTGACTCCTAAATCCATATACTTAACCTCACACCAACTGCCCTGCCTCTCCAGGTGTGTCCTCAGGTGTTCTTCCAGCTCCTGTATTCTTAGCAGTTCCAGACTCACTCAGGTGTTCTTTGTCAGCCAGATCTTCCTATCCTAGGTCTTGATAAGACCAGCTGGAATTTTGTTCTCTACTCCAGGGAAGTCCCCTCAGCCCTTCCCAAGATGCCTGCAGATTGCTAGACCTTCTCATTTGCCACCATCTTGGGCCCTGGAGCCTGCTTGCCTACAAGCATGCCCTGGTTCTGTAGAGTCTCCTCATGTCAGTCACTTTCCCCATCACCTCTCTAAGGGTCTCTCCCCTCAGCCTTCTCACGCCTCACCAAGCCTTGCTAACACATGTGGAGTAAGCCATTTACAGTCAGAGGGTGAGAGGGAAGGTGTACTTTACAGAAACACAGAGGACTCTGATTTCCACGTTCCCCATCCATGGGCATCCTCTGGTGGCCCGGCTGCTGAAGGATTTGTCATGGCCCAGCAGTACCCAGCCTTCCCTCACCTGCTCCGGGCTCTGGTCTCCCCTTCCCTCCATTTCGAGACCCTCCTTCCTTCTCCTCTCACCCGTTTCTTCTCTGAAGCAAAACCAGATCTCTTCCTCTGCCGTCTGTAGAGCCATTTAATGGCTGCTTTTGTTTGTTTCTTTGGCTTCTCAAAGGTTGGGCACTGTCTACTTTGGTCCAGCCCCTCGAGGGATTTCCCTAAACCCAGGCTAACCTAAGAGTTCTGTGGGGCCAGCAGTCAAGTCAGAGAATGTCCCACCTGGCTCCGCGTGCTGGGTTTATTGTCCTGACTTACAGCTGCAGTTGGCTAATATGTTGGCATTTCCTGGACGTTTTACTTATTTGTGGGAGCAGAATATTTGAAGCCAGGACTTTCTAGAAGAGTCTCAGAGATCTGTGATGCTGAATAAATCATCACACTGAGGCCCAAGGAGAGTCTACCAAGTGGTGGAACTAGTCCTCAAGCCCTGGCCTAGGATGTACCCTGGCCCTTGCTTGGGTGTAGCCTGGGTCATTGCCTTCCCCTCCCTGAGCCCAGCTTCCCGTATGGGAAACGGGAATAACAGCACTCTCTCCTTACAAGCCTGTCGTGAGAGAGAAATGGTAAAATGCTTATACCATGCTCTGCCTAACGCTTGGGAAACAGTAAGGGCAAGTTGCACCAAGAAAATTTTTACTAGTTACATTTTATGACTTCCTACGGTTTTCTGATCTGTGTTTTACAAATCAGTGTGTGTGTGTGTGTGTGTGTGTGTGTTTCATGTGGGAAAGAACAATGGGAAAGAAGGCTGTCTGCTTCCCCCGTGCGAAATCAGATCAATAACAAGAGAATACTTAATTTTTGCATGGAATAGCAGGAGGCGCTGCCGAGAAAGCGGTCATTTTTTGGTAGAGAACGAAGTGTGTGTCCACACACCAAGCCGTGCAGGAATGTCCATAGCCACCTTATGCATGGTAGCCCCAAAATGTAAGCTGCCCGGATAGGCATCAGCTGGTGAAAGGAAAAGAAACTGTTATATTCGTGTGATGGAATACTTAACTACTCGCCAATGAAAGAGAACTACAGATACGTGCAGCGACGTGAATGAGTCTCACAAATATGCCAAGTGAGAGAAGCCAGACACAAAAGCGTGACTGTTGTATGGCCTCTTCACATAAAACTCTAGAAAAGAGAAAGGAATCTGTGAAAAGTAGATCAGGTGGGGAGGTGGGCTGGACCGAAAAGGGGAATGAGCACACGTTTGCCAGCATTAATTTCATTTTTCACTTAAAGTGGGTGAATTTTATTAAAGAAAGACAATGAGACGCAGACAAAGTAGTAATAAAGGTAAACATGCAACGAGTGGTTAAATTTTCTCATACATTAAATTTAAGTTGACCAACAGCTTACATGGGCAGTTAAACTATGCTCTTTGTTCACTAGGTTGTAAATTTACCTTCTCATCTTCCCAGATGGAGACATTTTACGGCTCAGCATCCGGATAAACAGAATCCTTTAAGGCCCGAGGACCTTGTGCCCAACAGGTTCCCTTTAACTGAAATGAATTCCTTTCTTAAGGGCGGGAGGATTTATATCTGACTTTATATTTCTCTCTCTCAAAGGCAAGGAGTGTTTCTAATCTGTTTCTGTGGGTCTCTATCCTTAGAGCAGGGGCAGCTGCTGGAGGGTTTTGGCCAGGGCAGTGACATGGTCAGACATACTTGGGAAGAGCAACCCGAAAGCGCCCCGTGGAGGATGGATGAGAGGCAGGTCTGGGACAGTCAGGAAGGCTGGTTAAGAGGCTGGGGCAGGGCAGCTCATGGAGCAGTGTGCTTAAAATGTGTGCATTTTTCTATATATAAATTATACTTCAGTTTTAAAAAATGAGAACAAAAGACTATCACAGGAGTCCACATGATGTGCAGAGGCCTGAGAAAGGGGTTCCAGTCCAGGCTGGGAGCAGTAGACAGTGCAGGGACTTGAGTGCGGTTCTGGGCGTAGAACTGACAGGGTTTGAGGAGAGGCTGGGAAATCCAGGAGGCCTGGGGCAAGGATGGGGGGCAGGACAGGGAGGAAATTGGGCCCTTGAGCACTGAAGATGAGCCCTTTGGAGTGGTCGGGGTCCTGGCTGAGTAAATAAACTTAGCCTGCAGCTCTGGGATTCTGCTAGGATGGGGAGCCAAGAAAAGGCCTTGACCCCATCCTCAAGTGTCATGGCGCACGGGGGAAGCAGACAGCCTTCTTGGACCCGTTGAGGAAGGCACGGAGGGACCTTGGGGGAGCAAGTAGCCATCTCTTCATGACCCCTCCTTCATACTCTCCTTACCGGTTTTTCTCCCAGGCCCATCTGAGGGTGGGGCATTAGGAACTAAGTGACAAGGATCTGACCCACCTAGGTGGGAATTCTGGTTTTGAAGTTCCCTAGCAGTGTGACCCTGGGCAGGTTGCTTAATCATTTGAGCCTCAATTTCCTCACTTGTAAAATGGGGATAATATCCTCTTCGCCCCCTTTCCCCCTTCCTAAAAAATGCATTTTGCATTTTCCCCTCCTGCAGTGTAATGTGCCCATGTTGTGCATGGAAGTGAGATGCTGCGAAGTGCGGCTCTTGGGCACCTCACTCTGAAGAACCCCTTCCTTTAAGCTCCTGAGGGCTCAGTGGGCCTGGGGCCACCGGTCCCTTGTGCAGCTTAGTAAGGGAGGCCCTTGGCGGGTTTACAGGCTGCTGGTGTCCCAGAAAGCAGACTGGGCTGGGAATTGAACTCTGTCCCCAGTTCTCTGGGTGACCTTGGGCGACCCCTAGTGGGGTGGGTGGCAACACGCAATGTCCCCGCAAGGATGGGTTTTGCCGCTTTGTACCAGATTTTGCTGATATATTTGCTTCTGCCAAGGGTACCAGGTAGCAATTCCTTCATCATATTTTTGCATTGTGGCTTGCTTTTATTCCCTTGGATGCAGTGCTCATATTCTCTTTTACACCATTGTACGTATGGAATGGGGTTTCACTTACCCGCAAATCCAATATATTTTGTTATTTCCAGTGTATCACTATTGATGTCATTTTTTCTTAGCTTTTGGGACTTCTGTCCATTCCAGAGCTTGTGAATTCCTACTAGAGTCCTCTGAACTGTATTTATATAACCAAAGTGTTTTTTCCTATAAAATCACTTTCAGGGCACATTCAGTATGTCTATTTTAAAATTCGTTTTATGTAATAACTAAAAAAGAAAGCACTTTCTATGTGTCAGGCACTGTCCTATGTACTTTTAAAACTTGTTTAATCCCCGTAACAACTCTTTGAGGTGCAAGTTATCTCTTTATTTTTTTTTTTTAAGATTTTATTTATTTATTAGAAAGAGAGAGCATGAGTGAGCACGAGCCCAAGCAGGGGGAGGGGCAAAGGGAGAGGGAGGAGCAGACTCCCCGCTGAGCAGGGAGCCCGATGTGGGGCTGGATCCCAGGACCCTGGGATCATGAGCCCAGCTGAAGGCAGACGCTTAACTGACTGAGCCATCCAGGCGCCCCAGCGAGTTATCTTCATTTTATGGCTGAGAAACTGAGCCTCAGAGAGGTTCAATAACATGGTCAAGTTCATACAGCTAATAAATGGCAGAACCAGGATTGCAACCTAATTTTCTTCTCCCTAACTACTCCATTGTGTTACCTCTGGTCTCAAAATGATTTTCCCAGAGCCTTTCGATGTAAAGTTGGGAGCCTCATACGTACGTGTGGATCTTAGAAGCTACGAAACAGGCTACGCGCAGCTATTAGTACCATATCTTAACCTCAGTTGTGAGCCCCAGTTCCTCTTTAGGGTGACCTCAGGCCCCAGAGCCTCATCTATAAAATTGGGGGGGGGACATGTGACGATTTATATGAATCGATTTGTTTATTTAGAAAAGATTTTAGAGAGAGCGAGCTTATGTGTGCAAGTGAGGGGGAGGGGAAGAGGGAGAAGGGGAGAAGCAGACTCCCTGCTGAGGGCAGAGCCTGTCAAGGGGCTTGATCTCACCACCCTGAGATCATGACCTGAGCTGAAGTTGAGTCAGCCGCTCTACCGACTGAGCCATCCAGGTGCCCCCAGGGCCTTCTGTATGCATTGAAATAAATCTGAGGAAAGAAATGTTTATAAATCAAACATTAAAACAATTCATAAAGGGTGCCTGAGTGGCTCAGTTGCGTAAGCATCCGACTCTTGATTTCGGCTCAGGTCATGATCTCAGGGTCATGAGATCGAGCCCCGTGTCAGGCTCTGCACTGGGCGGGGAGTCTGCTTGGGATTCTCTCCCTCCTTCTCCCACTGCTCCCCCACCCCCTGGCTCTTTCTCTCTCTCTCAAAGATGAACAATAAAAGTAAAATAATAAAGAAGGTCCTGGCATGTCCCCCCCCACCACCATAGGATTTTATACATAGTGGGCCTTCTGCAAGAATTCTGGGGATGAAGACAAGACCAAGCTCCAGGGAAGGAGCCCTTCTGGGAAGTTAATTTCTAGCCAGGGAAGAGGTGCTGGTAATTTCTACAAGTTTATAGAGTTAGGTCCCACGTTAGGTGATTATGTAAAGTAACTGCCAACTTCACAATGACCGATGAAGCTGGTTCTACTGTTTTCCGTTATTTGGCAGATGTGGTGGAAATGGAGACCAGTGGTCTGCCCGAGTGACTCAGTGGATGTGTGTGGGTGTGCGGCAGGGGTGTGGTGGGGGGAAAGGTCGTCCGGGTGATGTCCTTTTTGGTTGCCACTGCGGTCACCGCCTCTGGCTACTGCAGCAAGGTGCCCGAGAGCCAGCCAGAGGCTCTCAAGGGCTCCACGGGCCTGGGCTACTGGTGCCTGGACGTGGGATCCTAACATCTTAGAACTGAAGGGACCTCGGAGGTCCTCAGGAGGCCGCTGGCATCAGGACAGCAGGCTAGGCTGGACGTTCTGAGTGTTTTGTCGGAATTGGCTAGGTGACCTTGTGCTTGCCCCTGCCCCTGTCTGGGCCACGGCTGGGATACGGAAGGCCCCGTTAGCTGTTGTGTTCCCTGGTACAAGTCCAGCCTTTCCATTTAATGTGTGAGGACACTGAGGTCCAGAGAGGGACTGGAATTTTCCTGTATAATTTTACAGCCCAAAGAATTCTTTTTTTTTTTTTTTTTTTTTTAGATTTTTATTTATTTCTCTGAGAGAGAGAGAGAATGAGAGAGAGAACACGAGAAGGGGGAGGGTCAGAGGCAGAAGCAGACTCCCTGCCAAGCAGGGAGCCCGACACGGGACTCGATCCTGGAACTCCAGGATCATGACCTGAGCCGAAGGCAGTCGCTTAACCAACTGAGCCACCCTGGCGCCCCAGCCCAAAGAATTCTTAAAAAGATCCCTTTCTTGGGACGCCTGGGTGGCTCAGTCGGTTAAGCAGCTGCCTTCGGCCCAGGTCATGATCCTGGGGTCCTGGGATCGAGTCCCCCATCGGGCTCCTTGCTCAGCGGGGAACCTGCTTCTCCCTCTCTCTCCGTCTGCTTGTGCTCTCTCTGTCAAATAAATAAAATCTTTAAAAAAAAAAAAAAAAGATCCCTTTCTTGGTCAGTGACATGGGAAGTGCAGGGGCCCTGGAATCAGATTGCCTGGCATATAGTAATTGCTCATTAAATGTGGGCCGTTATTTTATTGAGCAGCATCCTATAGTGATTGAGTGTAACTCTTTCTCTTACTAGTTGTGTGACCTTGCCCTGAGTAGGTCATTTAATCTTTTCCTGCCTCAGTTTCCTTAGGTGTGAATTGGGTTAATAACAACTCTCTTTATGGGGGAGGAATAAGACTCAATTATCCATGTATAATATAGAGCTAGGCACATAGCCTATAGTAAGTGCCCAGTAAACACGAAAGTCTGTCTCTGCTGGAAACCCTCCAGTGGTTCCCATGGCACTTTAGAGTCCTGTCCAAACTCCCCAGGGTCCTAGAGGGCTCTTAAGGCATCACTTTGCCTCTGCCTCCTTCTCATCTCCCACCAGACTCAGCCCCACCACTCTACTTCGTGCCAACTTCATGTCCACAGAGTGCTTTTTGTTTGTTTTTTAACCCTTGTTATTTCCCCTGATTTCAGCTTAAATGTCACCTCAGGAAGGCTGGCCCTGACCTCTCAGGACTAGTCTCCCGGCCTTCCTGCCCCATGTTGTTCAGTTTGCTACATCACATTTAACCGAGTTTGTAATGATGGGTTTTGTCCTTGGTTGTCTCTCCCTTCCTTGCTCCATGGTGAACTACTTTCTTCACTGTGGACCCTCCTAACACCCCCCGTAATAGGCTTGGAATAGATTCTTGTTGGTACTGGGCACCCAGTCTCCTGTCAAGTCTTGTCACCTACATCCGCATGGCTCTCTCTCAGGCCAATCTGATCAAGCTCTGTCCCGCTTCAGACCCCTCAAAGACTCCTTGGTGCTCGGGGGGGGCGGCTGTGAAGAGGAAAAACCAGATGCTGTCACCTGGCATCGAAAGCCTATCAGATCTGGCCCCTGTGATCTTTCTCCCCACTTCGCCCCACACTCCAGCACGGAGACTCTGGGCAAAGTCCCGGCCCCTATTTGGCTTTCTTTTCTCATCAGTTTTTTTTTTTTTTTTTTTAAAGATTTTATTTATTTATTTATTTGACAGAGAGAGAGACAGCGAGAGAGGGAACACAAGGAGGGGGAGTGGGAGAGGGAGAAGCAGGCTTCCTGCCGAGCAGGGAGCCCGATGCGGGGCTCGATCCCAGGACCCTGAGATCATGACCTGAGCCGAAGGCAGTCGCTTAACCAACTGAGCCACCCAGGCGCCCCTCTTTTCTCATCAGTTTTAAGGTGACCAAGGGTGCTTCTGAACGTCAGGTAAACCTCAGCCATTTATTGTCTACCCCCTGATGACAAGCCTGTCTCAGTGGAGATTGATCTGTCAGGGGAGGAGCCTGTTAATTTCAGGAACTCTTCTGTAAGTGTCACTCTGTTTCTCTTTTCCCAACCCTGTGGCCCCCACCTCCTCTTTTTCCTCCCTTGTCCCTATCATGACCCATAGCCATCTTTTTTTTTTTTTTTTAAAGGTTTTATTTATTTGACAGAGAGAAAGACAGCCAGAGAGGGAACACAAGCAGGGGGAGTGGGAGAGGGAGAAGCAGGCTTCCCACGGAGCAGGGAGCCTGATGCGGGGCTCCATCCCAGGACCCTGGGATCATGACCTGAGCCGAAGGCAGACACTTAACAACTGAGCCACCCAGGCGCCCCAGACCCATAGCCATCTTGACACACTGCTATCACCCGTGTGTTTCTTCTAGTCCTCCCTCCTGTGCCCCCACCCCCACTATACAGATCCACTCTAAAATGTTTTCTCTGGGTCCTTGAATAATGTATGGATAATCCTCTGCTGGTTTTAAAATCCCATGCACATTTTAATATTACATTTAAGGGGGCACCTGGCTGGCTTGGTCGGTGGAGCACATGACTCTTGATCTTGGGGTTGTGAGTTCAAACCCCACGCTGGGTGTAGAGATTACTTAAAAAAATAACATCTTAAAAAATACTACATTTTTACAGCTCTCATTCTGCCCCCCCCCACGTCATTTTTAATATCTACCCATGTTGCTGTGTGAACGTTCAGTTCATTGCATCACAGAGCTGCCCGGTACTCCACAGCATGCGTTCATCACGTTTCACTTACTCATTCTCCTCGTCACAGACACGTAGGTTCCCTCCAACGCACTGCTCTCATCAAGGCTGCTTCAGGGAACATCTTGTCCTGCTCCTTCTGGGCCTCAGCACAGATTTCTCAGTACAGTTGCTGAGCCTTAAGGGGTTTCCTTGTTCCCAGGTACCGTCGGGTGCCCACCCTCCTGCATGAGTACCCCAGTCTGTCCCCCACCACCTGTAGGAGGAGCCCCCTTTCTCTCCATCTTTGCCAGGGTTCAGTATTCTCCCTCTCTCTCTCTCTCTCTCTCATGTTTGGCAATCTGATGAGTATAATGTGGCCTGTTTCTGATTTGCTTTCTGAACACCAGTGAGGTCGTTCTGTTGTACTTGTTAGTTAAAATTTCCCTTTTGTGAATCTCCTTTTTATATGCTTTGCCCGTTTGCCTATTAGATGCCCCAACTTTTTCTTGCAATGTGTTAGGTATTAATTCCTTGGTTCATTTTAATATAGTAAAAATTCACCCTTTTAAAAAAATGAGTCTTTTTTTTTTTTGAAGATTTTATTTATTTATTTGACAGAGACACAGTGAGAGAGGAAACACAAGCAGGGGGAGTGGCAGAGGGAGAAGCAGGCCTCCAGCTGAGCAGGGAGCCCGATGCAGGGCTTGATACCAAGACCCCGGGATCATGACCTGAGCCGAAGGCAGACGCCCAATAACTGAGCCACCCAGGCGCCCCTAAAAAAATGAGTCTTTTTTTTTTTTTTTTTTTAAAGTTTTTATTTATTTAAGGGCGCCTGGGTGGCTCAGTTCATTAAGCAACTGCCTTCGGCTCGGGTCATGATCCTGGAGTCCCGGGATCGAGTCCCGCATCGGGCTCCCTGCTCGGCAGGGAGTCTGCTTCTCCCTCTGACCCTCCTCCCTCTCATGCTCTCTGTCTCTCATTCTTTCTCTCTCTCAAATAAATAAATAAAATCTTTAAAAAAAAAAAAAAAAAAGATTTTATTTATTTATTTGACAGAGACACAGTGAAAGAGGGAACAGCAGGGGGAGTGAGAGAGGGAGAAGCGGGGCTCGATCCCAGGACCCCAGGATCACGACCCGAGCCAAAGGCAGACGTTTAACGACTGAGCCACCCAGGCGCCCCTAAAAAAATGAGTCTTAACAAACATATACGACTACATAATCACCATCACAGTCATGATCCAGAATGGTTTCGTCACCCCCCAGAATTCCCTCATGCCCCAACACAGTCTCTCTTCCCACCTCGTGCCCCTGGCAGCCCACTATGCTGTTGTCTGTCCTACAGTTTTGCCATATTCAGACTATCATATAAATGGGATCATATAGTATATAGCCTTTGAGTTTGCTTCTTTCTTTTAGAAGAATGCAGTTGAGACTCACCCACGTTGTGGGTGTGTATCTTTAGGCCATCGGTTCCTTCTTATTGATGAAGAACATTCCATTGGATGAATATACTACATTTTGTTTAACCATTTATCATTTGAAAGATATTTGAATTGTTTCCAGATTTGTAAATTTGTTTCTGATGACCTTGCCAGTTTTGAGGGGTACTGGTCAGGTATTTTGTAGAATGCTCTAGAGTCATGTCTAATTTCTTGAACATTACGCCTTGAATTTGGAGGACATCCCATTGGGATGCTCAGGAACTTACTTGCTAGAGCCAGTTACACTGTTGTCTGCGATGGAGGTCTTACAGGTTTTTGTTTTTGTTTTTAGAGACTTTATTTATTTATTAGAGCGAGAACACAAGCAGTGGAGAGGGGGAAGCAGGCTGCCCATTGAGCAGGGAGCCCGATGCGGGGCTTGATCCCAGGACCCTGGGATCATGACCTGAGCCGAAGGCAGATGCCTAACGACTGAGCCACCCAGGCACCCCGCACAGCCTTTAACTATCATTAACTTTCCTGACTCTGTTTCTTCCCCCATACCACCTCTCTGTCTCTCTCTTTCTCTTTCTTTCTTGTTTTCTTTCATTTTTGTTTTCTTTGTTCTTTGTTTTCAGACTCTGTTTTGGTTTTAGTTCTTGTCCAAACTATTTCCCATTGCTGGCAGCAGTGATCGACAATTGTTTTTATGGTGTATTTGTTGATCTCTTAACAGGACAGTGGGGGTCTGTTCTCTATCCAGTGGGAAATGTGGGAAACTCTGATTTGTTAGTTAGTTTTTTTTTTCTTTAAATAGTTTGCTTGCCTATTTGCAAACTCAAATCAATTAAGAACATATTGGGAGAATTAAGAAAGCATCAAAAGGAGAACAGCCCTTTGAGGCTAGTGGGTTTTTGTGTTTCTTGGTTTATTTTGGCACATTGGCTGTGGTCGCAGATCTGAAGCTGAAAGTTTGCAGTGTGTCTGGAGGGGTCTGAAATATTTTCCTACTTTGTAGTGTTAAATAATAAGTTAAATTGTAGCATGTCTTAAATTTAAGGTTTGTTTTGATTGGTTTATCAGACCTAATGGGGCATATAATAGAAGGAAATAAAAAAATTTACAAGAAATGAAGAAATGGAAGTTCTAATAGTTTCAATGTACTAGCCTTTGAAAAGAAAAAGTTTACACAAACATTAGCTTAGGAAGATTTTTTTTGAATAGTTACTATTTGTTTTAACAGCTTTATTGTTACATAATTTACATACTGGAAATTCACCCATTTAAAGTGTACAATTCAGTTAGTTTTCGCATATTTAAAGAGTCGTGCACGCATCAGCATAATCAGCTTCACTCTGCATCTGCGTCCTCCCTACCCCCAGCCATCGTCCAACACTGATACCCCTCATTCTCTAGATTGGCCCATTTGGGACATTTCATGTAAATAGAATCATGCAATACGTGGTCTTTTGTTAAGGACTTCTTTAACTTAGCATAGTGTTTTTGAGGTGTATCCATGTTGTAACATGAATCAGCACTTCATTCTTTTTGGTGCTGAATAACATTCTGGTGCATGGAGCAACCATATTTACTTATCTGTTCAGTAGTTGATGGACATCGGGGTTGTGTCTGGTTTTTGGCTATTTTGAATAATGCTGCTATGAGCATTTGTGTAGAAGTTTTTGCGTGGATGTATGTTTTCATTTTCTGGGGAGTATACCTAGGAGGGGAATTGCTGAGTCACATGGTAACTGTTCAGCCTTTTGAGGAACTGCTGGACTATTTTCCCAAGCTTCACCATTTACATTTCCTCCCGTGGTGTGTGAGGGTTCTAATTTCTCCACATCTTTCCCAACCTTGTTATTTTCTGAGTTTTTAAAATTATTATTATTATAGCCATTAATTTCCCTAATGCCTAATGATGTTGGGCATCTGTGCATTTGCCTACTGACTGTTTGCTTATCTTTGGAGAAATGTCTGTTCCTATCCTTTGACCATTTTTAAATTGGTTATTTATCTTTTTATTATTGAGTTGTGAGGGTTCTTTATATGTAAGCCTCTAATCAGATGTGATTTGCAAATATTTTATTTTCACTTTTTTTTTTTTTTAATCTCTACACCCCATGTGGGACTCAAATTGAGGCTCTCAAAGTCAAGAGTTGCAGGCTCCTCCAACTGAGCCAGCCAGGTGCCCCTATTTTCACTTTTTTGATGTGAATTACTCATTTAAATTTCGCTTATTTCTTGTACTTCCCCAGAAAAAAATCCCACCCATGGATTTTCGAATTTCTTGAGTTCTCTCTTTTTTTTAAAGATTTATTTATTTATTTTATAGAGAGCAAGCACGCACAAATGGGAGGGATAGAGGGAGAGGGAGAGAGAATCTCAAGCAGATTCTGCACTGAGCACAGAGCCCAGTGCGGGGCTTGATGTCATGACCCTGAGATCATGATCTGAGCCGAAATCAAGAGTTGACACTCAACTGACTGAGCCACCCAGGTGCCCCTTGAGTTCCCTTTCTGTCCTTTTAGTTACTTAATTAAAACTTTATACTTAATTAACAGTTACTTATATTAAATAATTTCTGTTGAAATAACCAGTGTGGTTTCTGCCCCTGATCAAATCCTGACTGATACAAATGTGTATTCTTTTGTGTCTGTTTTTTTTTTTTTACATTATGTTTGTGAGATTTATCCATGTTGATGCATGTAGCTACAGTTCATCGCCATTTCCTTGTCCATTCCATTGGTGGGCAGATTGGGCTGTTTCTAGTACGGGGCTATTACAGTGATGCTGCTGTGAGCCTTCGTGCAGGTGCCTTTTGGTGAACATGTGTCCGCGTTTCTATTGGGTATGTACATTCCTGAGAGTGGAATTGCTGAGTCATGGGGTAGATGGATGTTCCACTTCAGTAGATAATGCCAAATTGTTTTCCAAAGTGATCGTACCTGTTTACACTCCTCTCTGTGGTGTGTGAGGATTCTAGGTGCTCTCCATTCCCCCCCTCACCAGTACTTGGTATTGGGAGTTTTGTTCATTGTGTCCCTTTTGGTGGGTGTCAGCTTCATTTATTAAGTCTCTCATCTCCCCACTGATCTATGATATACCACCTTTGTCATTTAACAAGAGTCATCAGTGTGTGGGTCTATCCCTGGACTCTGTTCCATTCCATGGGTCAGTCTGGCTCTTCACCAGTATCACACCATCATCATGTTTACTATAGCTTCATGGTAAGCCCTGAATTCTAGAAGTTACATCTTATTTTCCTCTTCTTTTTCATAAATATCTGGCAACTCATGGCCATTTACTTTTTTTTTTTTTTTTTTTAATCTGGGATGCGGGGAGAGAGAGAGTGCAAGTGAGAGCACAGGAGCAGGGGAGGGAGAAGCGGACTCCCCACTGAGTGGGGAGCCCAATGCTGGGCCAGGATCATGACCTGAGCCGAAGGCAGAGGCTTAACCGACTAAGCCACCCAGGTGCCCCTTTCTTCTTCTTCTTCTTCTTTTTTTTTTAAAGATTTTATTTATTTATTTATTTGAGAGAGAGAGAGAGAAACAGCCATGAGAGGGGAGACAGTCAGAGGGAGAAGCATACTCCCCATTGAGCCGGGAGCCCGATGTGGGACTTGATCCCAGAACTTCGGAATCATGACCTGAGCCAAAGGCAGTCGCTTAACTAACTGAGCCACCCAGGTGCCCCCCCTTTCTTCTTTTTTTTTTTAGAGAGTGAGAGAGTGAGTGGGGTGGGAGGCAGAGAGAATTTTAAGCAGGCTCCACACCCAGCATGGAGCCCGACGTGGGGGTTGATCTCACGACCCTGAGCTCATGACCTGAGCCGAGATCAAGAGTTGGACATTTAACCAACTGAGCCACCCAGGCACCCCTCCTTATGGTTTTTTGTTTTGTTTTTTTAATTTTTGTGAATTTTTTTTTTTAAGATTTTATTTTAGGGGTGCCTGGGTGGCTCAGTCATTAAGCATCTGCCTTTGGCTCAAGTCATGACCCCAGGGTCCTGGGATCGAGCCCCGCAATCGGCTCCCTGCTCTGTGGGAAGCCTGCTTCTCCCTCTCCTGCTCCCCCTGCTTGTGTTCCCTCTCTGGCTGTCTCTCTCTCTCTGTCAAATAAATAAAATCTTAAAAAAAAAAAAGATTTTATTTTAAAGTAATCTCCATACCCAGCATGGGGCTTGAACTCACAACCCTGAGATGAAGAGTCGCTGAGCCGGCCAGGCACCCCAAGAGATAATCTTTATGGATTTAAATGCATGTCTTTTCCTTTGTGGTTTCTGAGTTTTGTGCCAGACTTTGAAAGTTCTGGGCATGTTTCACTGTTACCTGTAGATGTTGCCTGTGAGAGAGAAAACAGTAGCTACTGCTGCTTCTTTCAAAAGCTGCTAGGATCTTAATAAATGAGCTCACAAATAGAAAACTGCCGTCTTCCTGGCTTCTGAATGTGCTGTGTGCCTGCCTGCTCCCGACTTCGTTCACACTGCTTCCTCCAGTTCAGTTCCTGCACGTTCCTCCCGCCTACTGGTCCTGCCCTTCCACACACAACACTTCCCTTGTCCCTTCCTCTGGATCCCGTCAGGTCAGGCCCACGCCAGCTAGGAAGCCAGTGAGGCTGGATGGGTTCTGTCCCTTTCTCTGGGGCGAAGGGGGAGGAGGCTTGTGACAGGATTGCAGACTGAGGGGTCAGAACCCGAGGAGGCTTGTTTCTAACCCCGTCCCTGCCGTCTTCAGAAAGGCTTTTGGTGCCACAGCGGCTTTGCAGAGTGCCCTGTGACCCTGATGCAGGGCATGTGTGGCCAGCGCTCTGGGGGTCCTCAGAGGACACCCAGAGCCTGCCCCACTCCCTGGTCCCTCCCTTGGGACTAGCTGCAGTGAGCGGCCCTCCCATCTAGGGCCGGGGTTGAGGGCGTGGTCAGACTGAGTCTGTCCCAGTATTTGGGCCCGGTCAGGACTTGTTTGGGGTTGGCTCCATCAGGTGTGGGGATCAGGGACTTGCGGGGCTCCATCTAGAGGCAAGAGAGGGGGTGTTTCATGGCATTCTGGCCAAGGCCTGGCTGGGAGGGGCCTGGAGCTGAGGTGGGGCAGAGGCGTGTGGGAAGTTAGACCCCCCTCGTCCAATACACGGTCCTCTTAGTGCTCAGCACTAAGATCTGATCTCGGACCTTTGCTGTGTGATGCGGATGGCTGACTGTGGGTGACCTTTAGGGAAGGCATCAGGATCACACCGGGCCCAGCAGCTGCTCCCCGACCTTTGTGGGGTCTGGTGGGATGTGTCTAGCCCAGGTCTGAGCCCTGTGGGGGATCTAGAGGCCAGGGTCCAGCCGTCCCTCTGCCCCAGACCCACTGGGTAGCCTCAGGTAGTCCCTGCCCCTCTTGGCTATTGAACCAATATTTCTGTTCCTCTTGTGCCCCAGGCACTTTGGTCCGTGTCCCCATCATCACGTGTAATGGAGATCCCAGCCCTGCCCACCTTGTGTGCGATGTGGAAACTGGTCATGTGGCTGAACTGACCTTGCAGGTGCAGGGGGCACAGCCCAGGCCTCACGTGGTGGCTGCCTGGAGCTGACCTCAGGGAATCTCTTATACCCGTTGTTCCCACCGTCAGCCGGAGCTTCTGGGATGCACCCTCCTCCCCATTTCCAAAGCCTCCCTGTTCTTCCAGGACCACTTGGCTTTCCAGGAGCATTGCGGTGTCCCTGGAGATCCAGGCTGTAGTCCTGAAGGCTGGGTGACCTTGACCCCTGTCTTCCCGGTGGCCCAAACCCCCCACTGAGATATGCTGTGGTGATTCCTGAGGGTCCTCCCCACTTGGGCCTCTCTCTCCCAGGAGGACTGTTTCCTGCAGCACCTCTGTCTGCCCCCCACTGCAGGTCTGGTCTCAGGGGAGCCTTTCCCCGGATGGGAGGAGGTGGGGGTCTGGGCAGCCAGTAGGGACAGGAGAGGGCAGGAGAGGGCAGGAGTGTTTAGGGACTAGGAGCTCCTCTATTTCATCCCGGCAAGAGACACACAGACCCAAAGCAGTGCTCAGACTTCTATTGGAGATTCTGCGTCCCCTGGGTCCAGTATCCACCCTGCATGCAGCTTCTGTATCACACTCCCAGTGGGTGGCTGGGCAGGGCGCAGAGGAGGGGCTGGCATCCTGTCCTCTGAGAAGGGACCTTGGTGAGCTTTGTGGCAGTGGCAGTGGCTGGGAAAGAGCGGTCATGCCCTGTGTGGGGGTGCACGTGAACTTGTGTCCGACAGGACACAGGGCCCGTCAGGTGGGGAGCAGCCATGAGGCCCAGCTCCCTGGAAGACAGTCCTCTCCGGGGGGGTCCCAGTGGAACACCTGCCTCACGCTGGCCGTGTGCCCCTTGCCTGGCACTGCGCACTCTCCGCCTGTTCCTCCACGGGGAGCTGGGCCCCTAGCTCCTCAGAGGGAGGCTCCCCTGAGAGGGTCCTATGGGATCACGAGCATGGAGCACAGTGAGTTTGGGGAGCAGGAGAGTGGGACAGGGGCCTGGGCATGGGGGGCTGGGTGGCCTAGTCGTCCTTGTCCTTGGCACCATGCTTGAGGATGCGGGTGAACTCCACATAGTTGAAGTTGCCTTTCTTATCAATGGGTGCCTCTCGGTACATCTCGTCCACTTCCTCGTCTGTGAAGCGGTCGCCCATGGTGGTGAGCAGCTCCCGAAGGTGGTCCTCGTGGATAAAGCCTGGGGGTGGGGCCAGGGCCCATGAGACAGGGACTCAGGCTGGGACATGCCCAACACCCTCACCCCGCGGCCCCCCGCCAGTCCTCGCAGTGGGTCTCCGGCCAGTTCAACTCCCCGGGGCCCCAGAGTGGGGAGGGATTCTGCAGTGTGTCTGTGGGATCCTTGGGGCTGTGAGTGTGGGGGCTGGATATGTCTTACTTTGACATGAGCCCTAGAGTTCCACTGCCCGAGTTTGCATGCTTATCCCCTTTCCTGGCTGTGTGACCATGGGCAAGTTATTTAACCTCTCTGTGCCTGTGTGATCTGGAAAATAGAGATGAAAATATGCCATCCTGATATGGGACCATGAAGGTCGTCAGGAAAACGTTCTGAATTGGGCCTGTGGCCCCCGAGAAACTACTGAAATCACTGGCAGCGTCACTCTGGCCTGTCCCTGGGACACATTAGCTGTGGGACAGAAGTCCTTTGTAAGGTCTGAGTATGGGGGCTGGTTTTTGCACCTTATTGGCCAGAAGGGCCTGGAACGATTTGGTTTCTGGGAAGGTCTAAAGTGGGGGCAGTGTGCTGGGCCAACAGGTGAACTCAAGACGTGGGAAGCCTTGGTGGACGTGGGCTGTTGTGGTCTAGCATCTGGGGGAAGGGAACAAGGACACAGCTTAGTTTTTCCAGTTCCAGCCACGGAAACCCCAGCAGATGGGGGATTTCTGTTCTGGCCTTTGGGGACAGGAGCCCTGAAGTCCCAGCGCAGCCCAGCTCCATTCGCATCCTCGGGGGCACCCTGGGTGAAGCGCTCAGTCCCAGCCCTGTCCAGGCCTCCAGTGGGAGGCTGCTGACCTGAGGCCTCCTCATCGAAGCAGGCGAAGGCATTTCGGATCACGTCCTCGGGGTCTGTGCCGTTCAGCTTCTCCCCAAACATGGTGAGAAACATGGTGAAGTTGATGGGCCCCGGGGCCTCGCTCATCATGCCCTCCAGGTACTCGTCGGTGGGGTTCTTCCCTGTGGCAGGTGGGACATTCCTGCTGTCACTGCCCTGTCCCCTCCTGCCTCCCTGTCCCCTCCCTTCATGGCCTGTGAGAGTCCCACAGGCAGGACACGCTAAGCTCTGTAAACTGTAGAGCATCTTGCTGGGGTGGCCAGCGTTCTGACTGCTCCCTCCCCCCCGGGCTCTCCAGGCCCCTTGACCAGTTAGGGCCTCCGGTCCGGACATCCGTGACCTCCGGGGTGTAAGGGCCACCGTGTGCTGACTGCCCGCGGGTCTGCTCTGCCTCCTGCCTGCGTTCACCTTCGCCGCACCACGAGGTCACGACGACGCGCTAATCACATCTACCCAGTAGGACAGCTGTGAGGTTTAAGGTACTTGTGCAGCTGCCGCAGCTTTTGTTGTCTGCTGCTCTTACTCTCTAACCGGAAGAGCACGTTCTTAACCAGAAGGCCACGACTCACTGGTGGCCCCACCGACAGGAGCTCCAAACAGGAATGCAGGTTTTTCTGGGTAGATGCCCAGGGTCCGATGTCAGCCCCCCAACTCAGGGTTGCCCTGTCCTCCCACCGGACTTCCTGGGCATGTACACGAGGGCCTCGGTCACCACTGCGCAGGAAGGGAGATGGGCAGAGTGGGGCTGCCCCGCTGTGAGGGCCAGGGACTCACTCGGGCCTGTCTGGCCTCAGTGCGTGGGGCTTGGCCAGCACAGGCCGCCTCCTCCCCTACCAGAGGCTGCCCCTGTCCCCCAGCCAGTGTCTGACCTGGACGAAGGGCCTGCCAGGAACTGGGGCTGGGGTGGTATCTGTGGTGAGCACAGGGGAGGGATGTGGGGGCAGGGCCACAGACTTGGGGGGTCCCCATCCGAGCAGTGTGAATTGTACGAGGTTCCTGAGCCCTTTCAGCTCTAAGATTCTGACTCTAGGGAAGTCGTGGAGTCAGAGAGGCTCTAAGGACTGGCTTGGGTGACTTCTAAAGGGGTGGGACACTCTGGCCCCCCCTCCAGCCACAGTTCTCCGTCCATACAATGGAAAGTCTGTGCACTTCCAACTTTCTTTAGTTGCCCATCCTTTTCTTTAAATGAAGTGGAACCAGGCAGCCCAACCACAAATCTGCCTGAGGCAGTCTGGCTCTGGAGTGAGCCTAGGTTCAGATCCAGTGCCCAGTGCCTCAGTTTCCCTATCTGTTAAATGGAGAAAGTACTGGCATCTGCTCCCCAGGGTGGGTACCACATGTCCCTCCACGGGAAGGACTCCCTACGTGATGAGCAGCCCCGCTGCCTGCTCCAGTTTAACCCTTGTGGGACCCACTTAGACCGCAGCCCCCCTGTCCCTGCTCACCGAGTGAGGCCAGCATGTCATGCAAGTCCTCCTTGTCGATGAAGCCATCTCGGTTCTGGTCGATCATGTTGAAGGCCTCCTTAAACTCCTGGATTTGGGACTGGTCAAACATCGCGAAGACATTGGATGTGGCCCGCTGTGGCCGCTTCTTGGTGGTTTTGGCCTTGGCCCGCTTACTGGACATCTTGGCTTCGGGTGGGCGGGGCTTCCCTGCAGGAAGTGGGTGTGGGGGGAAGAGCCTATGACCCTGGGCCAGGGGTCTTCCTGCCCACCCCAGACTGGCTGTTAGCACCTGGGCCTGGCATTCAAAGCCTCCCACAGACTTGGGGCTCCTGTCACCCAGCTCGTCACAAAAGCAGACAGGCGTGGGCTCCGTGTGATCGTAAACAGCTTCCTACCTCTCTGGGGGAGTTTGCCCATGTGGGAACGGGGACGTGAGGAATGCCCAGCAGTAGGAATGGTGCCAGGGACAGCCCCTGGAATGGTGCCAGGCACAGAGTAAGCGACTTTCACTGTGGCTCTTTGGGTATGACACTTAGGATTGGGTTCCATGCCAACCTGTCCTCGCTTTCTCTCAGCATTTACACTGTCCATCTCTTTCCCTCCAAGTGACAAGGTGGGTTGAAAAATGGGAGGCTGTGAGGCTCCCTGCCGGCTCCCCCTGCCCCCAGCAGTCAGGAGGCCCTGCATTCCTGACATTCTTGTCATCTCCTCCTCCTCCTCCTCCCTCCTCCCCATCCCTCTGTGCTCCCTGCTCTGGATGTTCTGGAAGGCATATGCTCTGGGCAGTCTCCCCTCCCCCAACCTGCCCACACTTGACCAGCCCCTTAGGTGGGCAGTAGACCTGACTTGTTCTCACTTCTCAGTGCTTATAGGAGTGTGAGGCTTCCCCGGGCTGGGAGCCCCAGCTTCTTGTCACCCTTGTCTAGACCTGGCCTCCTAGTTTCCAGCCAGTCTCTCCCATCCCATAGAGATCCAGACCTGTACTACCTGTCATTTCACCGTGAAGCCCTCGAAAGTTCCTGGAACAAGTCTGGGCCCCTGAGCCTGGCGTTTAAGACCCTGTGTGAACCCCTCCAACCCTTCTCTCTGACTGACCGTGGCACCCTTCACTGTGTCCCTCTTGCCCTCTGTGATTCTGCCATGCTGGACCTCTGGATGTTTCCCAGGCACCCCCAGACTTTCCTTCTTGGTCCCTCCCCCTGAACACCCTTCCTTTTCCAGCCTACTTCTTGAGACACCCCCTTGGGGAGCAGTTCCCGCGCCCTTGCTCTGACAGTAAGCACTTAGAGATCTTTCTCTCCCTCCCCTGGTTTACCAATCAATAGGCTAATAGATGATTGTTTAATGAATGGCTGTGAGGGCAATTGCAGCCAGTCTACTGCCCCCACTGCACTGATGGGGAAACTGAGGCACGACAAGGTGCTCTTTCCCTGAACCCCTGTCATGGCCTGTGGGGATTCTGCCCCTGAAGACCCGGGGTCGTGTGCCCCTCAGCTGGGGCAGCTGTGGGCCTGGCTGAGGCCCTAGGACTCCTGTCCCCGTTTCTCCTCTGCCCTGAGCCCTCAGTTGAGGGCCAGCCTCCAGGAAGCCTCTGCCTGTTTTTAGCCCCAAATTGTGTGGTTGTGAATGTTCCCCGACCTATCTCCAGGCCTTTATCCCATGACCCTGTTCCAGTCATTCTCAGACTTTGGTCTTTGAGCTCTTAAACCTGGAGCAGGGATCCCGGCCAGCCCCGGTCCTTCCCCAGGGCCATAGCTGCCTGTAGGCGTGACACACGGGCTGCTGTGTCCCACTGGCCTGACACGGCTGGCCCTGGGTGATCCTCACGTGGTTCAGGGTGGGTAGACGAGAGCCCTTCTCACCCATGACCTGGGTCGGAGTGGGATGGTGGCATCAGCAGGGGTTTAGTGCTTTGAGGGGCCCAGTCCTTCCCCGAGCCCACTGTTCACCAGGAACTTTGACTCATGGCACCCACGGAAGGCAGCCAAGGAGTAGTCCATGGTCATGAGGGGCTGTGATGGTCATCGCTGTTGCCACCACCCTCCTGTCTGCACAGCTCTGGGGCAGACTCAGCCCGGAGGAGAGAGGAATGGAACGGGTAGGATCTCACCCATGCTGTGATACTAGCTGGGCCCTTCTGTCTCCAGGCCTCCCCCTTCCCCACCCTCTTTGGTCCAGAGGCCATGACGTGGCTGAAAGCACTGAACTTTAGGTTTGGTCCAACCCAGCAATCTTGGGGGGACACCCCCCACCCCGACTGTGCAGTTTAAGAAGTGATGCCCAAGAAGGGAAGTGGCATGCCCATGAGAGGGATAGAGTCCAACCACGTGGGCTAGGCTTGGGTCAGTGGCTGGTAATGGCCAGCCCTTGGTGCCCTTGACACCTGAACACAGAAAGAAACACATGCCCTAAGAGGCTCATGGTGGGCCTGCTGCAGCTGAGGGCTCTGTGTGCCCAGAGGCAGTTTCTAGACTTGGTTGAGGAAATGGGGTTAGAGAGACAGGCTAGGTTTTTAGCCCTGGAGCCATCCCCTACTGCTCCTGGAGGTCCTAGACACTAGGGATCATATTATAACTGGTAGTTGGACTGGCCACACCTAGGTGCCACCTCCCCCTTCTGGTGCCTGAAATCCCCCCATAACAGCAAAGACAAGGCCTGTGTCCCCCATTATCTCTTGGTCCCTATGGCTGGTAGTGCCAGATGCCTTGCTCGTAAACTCAACTCCTCTGCAGCTGAGTTATCTGACTCATTCCTCAGGGCAGTTGGTGGGCTGGAGAGGAGGAGCAGAGACTGAGGTCCCCCGGGGTCGTGTGCCCCTCAGCTGGGGCAGCTGTGGGCCTGGCTGAGGTCCCTGTCCAGCCCCCAGAGCCCTTGGCAGACCCTCCCCACCCAACAGGCACAGTTGGGCAGATGGCCCAGTACACGGAAGCCCCAAGTGCGTGCATGAAGCGTTGGTGTGTATGGATGGGGGGGCATTATCCCAGTCTCCATCCCTCTCTCTTAACCCCAGGAGTTCTGGAGGAGTCTCAAGGAGCCTTACAGGGGCACACTTTCCTGTCTGACACACATGGGTTTACTGGGGCAGGGAACACCTGAGACCACAACCCCCTCCCCTCCTTCTGGGCCCCCCCAGAGCTCTGGGCTTGGCGCCGGTAACTCCATTGCAAAGGGGCAGGGCCCGGACAGAGCTCCCTCGCCCAAGGACCACCGGCTGCCCGAGCCTGGAACAGTCTCCCTGCTGCCCACCCCCTGCCAGAGTCCCCGTCCCACCCGCAACTCGCAGCCCCAGCCCCACGAGGGCTGTCCTCGCCGAGACCCTCCGGCGTCCCCGTCCTTGGGGCCATCACACCGCCTCCTCTGGCCCCCCCGCGGCCGCGACTCCCACCTGGTGCGGAGAAGGTGCTCGCTCGCTCGCTCGCTTTCGCTCGCTGCGCGGAGCCGGTGCGGGGCCGCGGGCCGTCGGTCGGGCTTCGGGCTCGGTGGGCGCGGCGGCGCGGGCCTTACAAGGCAGAAGAATGCGCGCGGCGGGGCGGGGCGGGGCGGCGCGCCGGCGCAGCCTTATTTGGCCTTGACCCACGGGCGGGCGGCGGCGGGGGCGCCTTCCCGGAATTGGCAGGGGAGGTGATACCAGGAGGTGATGCGGGGCAGCGCTGGGCCCCCTCGCCCCTGATTGTCAGGGGAGGGGGATTTATGTGCGCCGCCCCTTCCTCGTCAGTGAGGCAGGCAGAACGCCCAGGCCTTCCAGTTCTCAGGCCCTCCACCCATCTTTCCCCTAAAGGCCCACGCTGCCTGGCCCATGCCCGTGGGAGGGCTTCCTTCCATCAGGCCAAGTATGGCTTTTTTCCCCAATCCGAAAGAAGGCGTGCTAGACGGTCCTCGCCATCCTCACGTGAAGGGTCACTGGTCAGGCCCCTGCCGGTGTGGGGGCTCCCCTGGGTGTTGGATAGGAGGACTGTGCTGGGGACAGCCCACCTCAGCCAAGTCACTGTCCTTTCCAGCTGGCCTCGGTTTCCTGTAAAATGGGAGGGTGGTGGTGAAGATTCAGGAAAAAAAGAGCGTCCAGAAAGAGCCAAGTAGCACCGTGTGGGCCAGTGAGAGGGGCAGGGGCTGGGGGAGCATGGTGTATCCTCAGGGTGTCAGCACCCCTTACCCACTCTTGTTGGCATTAGTTGGAGGAGGGAGTCAGAGAGGACAGACCTGCCGGCTCCCCCATCATGTATCAGCTCCTGTCCGTCACTTTGACCCTTGAAGGAACACCTACCCACCAGGACTCCAGCCCGTTTTTCTCTCCCTGCCCCACTTTGGACCAACACAGACCTTACAGCACCCAGTTACTTACTCTGTCCATATGAACTGACAGCTCTTACGTGCGAGGCACTGTGCCGGGTGCTGGGGAAACAGCACTGCACTAAAGTAATCACCCTGGGGAAGCAGTATTTGTGCGGGAAATACAATGAACAAGTAAGTAGCTCCATGGCTCGGAGAGAGAAATGAGTTCCTTGAAGGAGAATAAAGCAGAGTGACGAGAGAGGAGGGTGCCTCCTGGGAAGTGACATTTGGGACAACCAGAAGCCATGCCCAGTGAGTGAGTGAGGCAGGTAGGGGGAGTTTGCCCAGCTCCTGGTCTAGGAGCAGCCAGAGGTGAGTGTGACTGTGGGGCGAAGGGTGGGAGATGAGGTCTGAGAAGCAGTGGGGGCCTTGCCGGGGGCTCCTTGTAGGCCACCATGAGACACCAGTGTTCTGAGCGGAAGGACGGCATGATCTGGCTTATGTTTTAACTGAATCCCTCTGGGTGAGACCAGTGAGGAGCTTTCCAGCAAGATGATGTCTTCAGGCTAGTGTGGTAGCAGTGGTGCTGGGGAGAAGGGGTGGGATTCTGGAACTATTCTGAAGTTGCATCCAATAGGATTTGCACATGGATTGGAATGTGTGTGAAAGAGAAGAGTCAAGGATGACTCCAGGGGTTTTGGTCTGAGCAGTGGGAGAGAGCCGACCTGTTTCTAACACGGGTCGGCTGTGGAAGGAGCAGATTTGAGGAGAGCTCAGTTCTGTTTTGGACCTATTAATTTTTTAAAAACTGTTAACTTTGAAGTAATTTCAGACTTACAATAAAGGTATAGGAACTATACAAAGAGTTCACCCAGACTCTCCAGTTGTTAACATTTGCCTTTATTGTAGTCTCTTCTGTTTGTCTGTGTGTATGTGTGTATATCCTGCCCCCGCCAACATTATTTGAGAGTAGCTTGCATTGTTCATTACCCTTTTACCCGGAAATACTTCAGTGAGTGTCTCCTGAAAAGGAGATTCTTTTCCAAATCCATAGTACATTTATCAAAATCAGAAAAATTTTAACATTGATTTGATACTGTTATCTAATTTACAATCCATATTCAAGTTTTGTCAGTGATCCCAGTAATGTCCTTTACAGAAATTTTTTTTCTGGTCCAGGAGCCAGTCCAAGGTTATCATGTTTCTTTAATTTGTGTGTGTGTGTGTGTGTGGGGTGTTAAAAAAAAAAACAACACACAACAAAACATAAAAATTACCATTTTAACCATTTGAAATCTGTAGTTGGGGGGCATTAAGCACATTCACATTGTTGTGCAACCATCACCACCACCCAGGCGCCCTACAATTGATTTTTGTGTATTGATCTTATTTCCAGGAACATTACTGAACTCCTTTATTAACTAATAGTTTATTTATGGATGCTTTAGGATTTTCTTTATGAAAGATCATGTTATCTGCAAATAGAAATAGTTTAACTTCTTTCTTCCCATTCTGGGTTTCATTCATTCATTCATTCTCTTGCCTGGGCAACATTGCCCTCCAGTACATCAAATAGAAGTAGTAAAAACGGGGGCACCTTAGTCAGTTGAATGTCCGACTCTTGATTTTGACTCAGGTCATGATCTCAGGGTTCTGGGATGGAGCCCCTCATGGAGCCCCATAATGGGCTCCATGCTCAACGGGGAGTCTGCTTTAAAATCCTCTCCCTCCGCCTCCCCGCATTCACTTGCTCTCTTGCACATACAGTCTCTCTAATAAATAAATAAATCTTAAAAAAATAAGTAATAAAAGCTGACATCCTTGTCTTGTTCCTGATCTTAGGGGAAAAGCTCAGTCATTCACCATTAAATATGATATTAGCTGTGGGTTTTTCTTGGATGTCCTCTATCAGCTTGAAGAAGTTCTGTTCCTGGTTGAGTGTTTTTATCATGAAAGGGTGTTGGGGATTTCATCAAATGTTTTTTATGCATCTATTGAGATGTCTTTAATATCTCTTTTTTTTTTTAAAGATTTTTTTTTTAATTTATTCGAGAGAGGGAGAGACAGAAAACACAAGCAGGGGGAGAGAGGGAGAGGGAGAAGCAGACTCCCCGCTGAGCTGGGAGCCAGACGTGGGGCTCCATCCCACGACCTGGAGATCATGACCTTAGCCAAAGGCAGACACTCAACCATCTGAGCCACTCAGGTGCCCCTCTTTAATCTCTTTTAATATGTTACTGTTCCTTAGCTTTTGTTTTTCAAGACATTGACACTTCTGGAGAGTCCAGGCCAGTTACATGGTGCTCCCTCATGATTAGCTTCAAGTTATGGATTTTTTTTAAAAAGATTATTTATTAGAGAGAGTGTGTGCACACACGTGCACTCATGAGCAGGGGAGGGGCAGAGGGAGAGGGAGAGAGAGAGAATCTTCCGCAGACTCCCCTCTGAGCACAGAGCCCAACGCTGGGCTCGATCTCACGACCCTGATATCATGACCTGAGCTGAAATCAAGAGTCCGATGCTCAACCAACTGAGCCACTCAGGCGCCCCTCAAGTGATGGATTTTTGACAGGAATATCACAGAATGATGTTGTGCCCTTCTCAGTGTATCTCAACAGGAGATGTAGGATGTTAATTTTTCCCAACACTGGCAAGAATAACTTCAGCCATCTTGCTAAGGTAGTGTCTGCCGGGTTATCCATCAGAAAGTTACATTTTTCCCTTTTGTAATCAGTATGTTCATGAGTAAGTAATTTGTGGGCTGCTCCTTTGAGACCGAATATTCTGTTCCTCAGCAAACTTCCACCCACGACTTGTAACACCCACTGGTATTCAGTTGTGTGACAGCTGCTCAGTGGTGACTTTCTGGCCCTTCTCACTTCCTTTTACTTCTCCTGGTTGGTGGACATGTTCATTTTGGGAGCACCTGTTCGCCATCCAAGTAGAGATGTGAGTGGAAACTGGGGTTGCAGATTCAGATGTGGAGGTCATCTGTCAGTCTCGGGAAGGTTAGAGGCGTTAGCAGTTGAACCCCCCCTCCCCCAGGGCCCATGTTCCCTGTTGGTCACAGGGCATCACCGGGTTTGGGCTCTGCACACGTGTGCCAGAGATTAAACCCTGATGCTGGCTGGGTCACTAGGGGACCACGGCCCCCCCGGAAGCTGGGACTGGAGGCCCCTGTCTCATGGGCAGCTGGGTTCTGCTCCATTCAAAGCCCGTACTACTTAACCTGGCATTTGAGGCCCTTCCTGTGCCCCAGCAGCCTCACACTTCTGCCTCTGTGCTGGCCTTTCTCTGCCTCAGCTTGGAGAACTCCCGCTCATCCTTCAGAGTCTTCTCTAAAGTCCCACCCCTCCTTCCCGCAACAAGCTCACTCATTTAGGAAATAGTAGTTCCTTTTTTTCCCCTAAATATTTTATTTTTATGTAATCTCTACACCTAACGTGGGGCTCGAACTTACCACCCCGAGATCAAGAGTCGCACGCTCCACCGGCTGAGCTAGCCAGGAAATAACAGTCTTGAAGCTTTCTCCCGTCTGTGCTAGGCACTGAGGCTGGTGAGCAAACTCGCTTCCTGCCCTCTGGGAGCCCACCGTCTCCTGCTGGAGACAGGTACTCATAATCACACGGATAGCAGCAGCATCACATCAGCGACTGCAACAAAGAAAGACAAGCCAAGTGGCTCTCGTGCTCCAAGTCCAGAGCAGGGGTTTTGCACCAGCCTGGCCTGGCCCAGGTACTTCGGGAGGGTTTCCCCGAGGAACTGCCAGCTGGGGTAACGTTAACTGCATTGGTGGGCCTCCCCGTGCAAGGCCTGAGGTGAGGCTGGAGGACAGAGCACAGAAGGGGATGGATCCCATAGGAGCTGTAGCTGGAAAGCAGGGCAGGGGCCTCTCAGGCCAAGGGGAAGAAGCTGGGTTTTCTCCTGCTGGCCCTGGGCGGGCTGCAAAGGCTTCTGAGCGGAGGGTGACTTCTGGAGCCAACGGAAGCAAGACTTTAGTAAAGACCCTCTGGCTGCCGTGGGAGGGGCAGTGAGGGCCACACTGCTTTTCCAGATCAGCCAGATTCCAAAGCGCAGGAGACACAACTTCATTCTGTGTTTCACCCCACCCCAGGGCGACTGGGTGGCTCAGACGGTTAAGCGTCTGCCTTTGACTCAGGTCATGACCCCGGAGTCCCGGGATCGAGTCCCACATCGGGCTCCCTGCTCAGTGGGGAGCCTGCTTCTCCCTCTGCCCTTCACCCTGCTTGTACTCTTGCTCACTTGCTCTCTCTCCCTCAAATAAATGAATAAATCTTAAAAAAAAAGAGAAAAGAAAAGAACACTGCAGCGATGGTAGGAACAGCTTCTCCGTTGGGCTGGGGATCCTCCGGAGCACTTAGCTGTGCCGGCATCCACATGGTTCCTGGCTGGCAGGCCACCTGGCAATGACTTTGTCCTGCTGTCTTGGCCAGAAGGCCTCTGAACCCAGTGCTGCTCCTGGCCGCAGCCCCGCCTTCTCTCTCTGCTCAGGCCGCGGGGTGGGGGAGACGCCAGGCTTGGGAACTCGGGACCCTGGGCCTCCTGCTCTAGGATGTGCCGCCCTGAGGCTGCTTCTCAGGGACCCGGGGTCAGCGCACAGGCTCCGGCTCCCTCTGCCTCTTTGCCAGCACCCCTCACCCTGCAGTTTCTCCCTCCTGACCCTTTCTGTCCCTCCAGGACTGGGCTTTGGAAATGCAGCTTCTCTGGTCTTTTCCTAAACAGACAAATGCCTCCTTGAAAGTACAGGGAATGGGATATTTATTATCTTAGTCATATTCTGGTTCATACTGTTTAATCCGAATCTAGTAACGAGAATATGTAAGTCCAGATCATGCAACACTCTGCAAGATGCTTGGATACTTAAAAGATGTCATGTCATGAATGTCAGGTCTGGTTCAGTGAGACTAAAGAGACGTGATGACTGAAAGCAGTGAATGATCCCTAAGTGGATCCTGGGCGGGTACAAAGGAAGAGCCAGAGAAGACATTATTGGGGTGTTTGGAGTGTGGCTGTGCTTTCATATTCATGTCTGGGTACTGGGCGCTCTCCTGGGTAATGGGGGGAGGCTCGTGGACCACTCCTTTTTTAAATTAGAGGGTGACAATGGTATTGTGGTCGTGCAGGAATGTTCTTATTCTCAGGCGTTGCCTGGTGTGTTTGGGGGTGAAGGATGGTGTCTGCAGCTAGCTTTCCAATGGCTCCGGGGTAGGTGGGGCAAGTGAGGGTTGGTACAAATACGGCACGTTGATGGTTGGTGATTCTGGGTAAAGGACCTGGTGTTCGTTATCCTGTTCTCTCAGCTGCTGGCGTCAGTAGGGCGGGCAGTGGAGGCCCCAGTTCTGCACATCGTGGTGCTCTGCTGCAGGGAGTGCAGGATCCCTGCCAGAGACCCTTACCCAACCGTCAAGGCCCCTCGCCCGCTGTAGCAGAAACACTCAGGCCCTGAGGGGTAAGGGTCCCCCCTCTTCCCTTGAGGCCGTCAGGAGTAGAGCTGGGCTGCTAGCTGGTCGGTGGCCCTCAAGTCCAGCCTGGCCCCCTCCGGCGTTCACTCACCTCTGAGTGTCTGGCTCGGTGCCCATGGCAACCTGAAACCTCTTCGCTTACTCTTCTAGCGATCCCCCCGCCCCCCCCCCCCAGGTCTCGGGGCAGGGGTAGGTCCAGGGAGTGCCAGCCCCGGGAGGTCATCGGAGCCGCCTGTGGTCAGCGGGTGCTCAGCCACCACTAACACGATCCAGAGGGGAGGGCATGCTGCTCTGAGCACAGGGGGTCTGGCCCGCAGGAGGAGCCGAGCTCAGGAGGGGCCCCCAGGGGGGTCAGCCTGAACAAAGCTCCTGGGAGGCAGTTCTGTGCACCCCTGAGCTCGAGGTCACTGCATCTTAGCTGGGTGGGGCCGAGGGAGGAGACCAGGTGTCTGCAGCTCAGCTTGGCCCAAGAACTTCTGAAAGGCAGGTTCATACCACCGGGCATTGGCGCCGAACGTCCTTCTGCCTAGAACGCACTCGCCGTCCCCCAGAGCAGGTTAATACCCGCCGTGCTTCTGGAATGGAGCAGAGTGCTGCTGCCCAGGCTGCGTGAGATGCTGCTGTCGCAGCTTCCCGCAGCCTCCTGGCGCTGCATCTCGTCTTCTGCCGCCCGTGGTAGACTTGAACTCTCGTAGGCCTCGTTCACGGTCTCTCTCCTCCACCAGAGTGTGGTTCTGTGAACGACTGTCAGGGGGAGGCAGCTGCTGGGGGGATGGAGTTCCGGTCCTGGGGTCTGGGGTGAGGGCCAGGGCAGCCCAGCTTGGCTTCCATAGAGCAACTATGGATTAAGCGTCTGTTTCTCATAGGAGGCAGGTTAAGGTGGATATTACTCATTTTTGAGGCCAGGGAACCGGGGGCTGCTTTCTTGCCCAGGGTCACGAGCCGGGCTGTGCCAGAGCCGGAATGACGGTTTACACCAAGTCAGCCTGTCTCCGGAGAGCTGCCGTGTGGCAGGGGGTCTGGCTCAGTCTCCCGGGGTGTCCGCCCACCTCTCCCCAGCCTGGCCCGTCCCGCTGCAAGAACACCATGAGCCCTTGGTACACGTTACCTCATTTATTCTCACAACATGCCTGTGAGGTAGGGAGGGGCAGGGACTGTCCCCATTTTACAGAGGAGGAAGTTGAGGCACACAGAGGTCAAGTGACTTGCCCAAGGTCACAGATGGCGGCCAAGCTGGAATGGGGCCCCAGAGCAGGCCCTCCGTTCACCCGGGGCCCCTGCAGCGAGTGCCGGACGCGAGGACGTCTCCAATGCCATTGTGGTCTCTGCGGTTGAGAGCAGCCCTCGTGTGCTGGGCCTCCCCCTCCCCCTGCCCGCCCCCACCCTGCAGGCCCGGGCCCCTGCAGCTCAGGGCTCACGCCACCCTGGGAGTGGGACTGGGGGGGCGGGAGAGAGAAGGATGATTGGGGTAAAAAAAGAAAAAGGAAACTCAGAGGTGGGGCAGATGGGCCCACGGCAGGGGGCAGGTGGGAAACCAAAAAAAAGGCCGCTTACACACAAGGTATATATTTTTACACACACTTGTACACACACCTAGATATAGTACATGTAAAAATATATGCTATTCACACACCCGCCTCCTGCCAGGTGCCCCGAGAGCCAGCGGCGGCGCTGGGGGGCATGGGTGAGCAGATGGGCGTTTGTTAAATATACACTCTAAGGTCTATGTGCATATGTACACATACGTACAGACACAGCCGCCCGCCCCTCGGGTGCTGGACACAGGCTCAGCCAGGGACAGACGACCCCTGGGAAATGGGGTCCCTCTCTCGAGTGTCCCCTGCAAGTCACTCTGAGTCAAACGTTTTACCAAAGGAAGGGGGGCTGGAGAGAAGAAAGAGGCGGGAGTCTGGAGTGTGGTAACGGTGGCTTTTATCTCATTGTCCCCCCCCCAACCAAAGCCTTGAACCCTCCTCCCCTTCTTGGAGAGGCCAGCCCCCCCTCCCCCCGCCCCCACCCGGGGCTGGCTGCTGCTGCGGGGCCCGCGCCTGCGTGTGCTCGTGAGCGTGAGGAGCGCTGGGGTAGGGGCGCGCGTCGGGCGCTCTGGCCTCCGGCCTGGCAGACGCGCGGGGCCAAGGGCAAGCCGGCCGCCACCACGGTGGCCTGTGTGAACTCTGAAGGGAGAGGAAAGGAACAGAAGAACGGAAACTGCAAGGTCAGAGCGGGATAGCGGGAGGAGGAGGAAGGGCATGGCAGGGGCCCAAGGCTGTCCTCGGACTGTCCTCGTCTTGTAAACAAGCTAGTGCGAGTTCTCGTGAGATAGAACAAGTAAAAAGACCGCAGTCTGGAGGCTGGGCCGGGAGGTGCCGAGGTCCATCTACCTAGCCCACCGCGGCCAGCCGGAGGGGAGAAAACGTTTTAGAGTTTTGTGTTTCTGTTGACTTTTTTTTTTGTATGAAGTCTTCATAACCTAAAGCTGGGAGGGACCCAAAAAAGCCAAATTGTGAGCCCTTGTATGCGTCAATTTGAAAGTTGGCTCAGGGTCTCTGGACAGAATAACCATCTTAAAGGTTGAGAAAATGGTGTTCCGTTCACATTTAGTTTGTGTGGGTTTTTTTTTTTTTTTTTTAATGACTTAAAATTGTTTGCTTCCTGGTCTCAGAGTCGGGTCTGGGCCTCAGGGACATAAATCTCGATGCTGTCCGCACTCTCTGTGGCTGAGTTCTGCCGCACGGAAGCTGCCCGCTTGGCCGCCAGGAGTCTCTTGCGGGCCTCCTGACGCTGCTTGTCCCCGGCATCCGAGGCCTTGTCGCGGCTCACTGCCGGCTTGGATTTAGCTGGCTTCTTTGGGACCGGAGGGGGTGGTTTCTTCTCTTCCTTTAGTGAGACAGTGAGGAGGGAAGAAAAATAAAATAAAGGTGCACCTTTTGTGGGGTGCTCCCTCCCGCTCGATGTTGGCGGCTGCAGCCTCCACCCCAGCCTCCCCACGTCGGGCACAAGCAACACACACGTGGAATCAGAAAGCCACAAGAAGCGATGATGGAACAGCACAAGGCGTAGGAGCAAAAAGCAAGCTTAGGATCCTAGAATGTTCTAGCAGGAAGGGACGGACCAGAGCACCTTTCCCACCCCTGCTTTGAACCACGGGGAGCCCGAGTCTCACGGCCTGAGCCGGGATTTAAGTTCGGGGCCTTGGACTCCCAGGCCACATGTCACAGGCTCTTCCGGGGGGTCAGAAGAACTCACCAGGGCCACGGCCAGTACCCAAGAACCACAGGGGTCCTTGGGTGCCACGGTTTTACAGAAGGAAGCCCGCGCCTCACGGAAGAGGCTGGCCCCAGGAGGACTGATCTTCTGCCTCCAGAGTTCTGACAGCCACGTGTCTATCTGTGCTCAGGGCTGTGGGCACCTGTCTCCTAGGAGCCCCCTTTCTGAACATGCAGGGCGGGATGGCATGCTTCAGGGGGCAGCCTGGACGACACAGAGCGAGCGGCATGCTGGACAAGAGCCGAGCATGGACCCCGCGCACTGATGGACGTGAGCCCCCAGCTCAAAAACGACACACGGAGAAGGGAGCCAAGCAGCACTGACCGATGTGGGCAGCGTTAGTGCCGACCAGGAATTTGTCCCTGGACTTCCCCTCCGCACTGCTCCATGCTCACCTTCCTCTTCTCGGGGGTTTCCACCAGTTGCCAGCTGTTGGCCTTGAGGTGGTAGAGTTCATCAAACTTCATGCTGATGTCCTCGATGGACAGCTGTAGCAGATCCCAGAACCCGGCCAGGTCCTGGGCTGTCGGACGTGGGTTGGCTTCAGGGTTCTGCGGGGGGAGATGGGGATCAGTGGGGCAAGTGAGGTAGACGCTTGTCCTGCACCCCACCCCAAGTATGGCTTCGTGGCCCTGCCGGCCGTGGTTAGGGTCTCTGGAGGCCTCGTCTTGCTCCCCCATTCCCAGCATCAGGATCGGTAGGAGGGAATGAAGCCAGTTCCTGCTCACTGCCAGCCCTGATGGGGCAGATCTTTGGGAGAAAGACAGTCCCATCGTGAGAGCAGGCCCTGCACATACAAGGGACTGAGGCCCTGACCACCACTATAGGGCTACCGGGAGGAAGGCCCTCATGCTCCTACTGTATGCCAGGCCGAGAGCTGTTCTCATTGTACAGAAGTTCCTGGCCGTGGGCTCAGTAAGACGGGGAGGAGCCAGGATCCTTGCCAGGTGGGTAGGATTACAGAATCCACGGGGTTTCTGTTCTGTCCCCCCAGTCTGTTCTCCGACAACACACTGCTCATGGTGACTGCCCCAGCCAATGCTATACCCCTGCAGGTCCTGGAGACAAACACTTGCCCTAGGAGCATGCTGCCCCTGGCCAGGTGGAGTGAGGCGAGCCTTCCCCAGGAAAAGCCGCCCTCCTGACAGGGAAGGTTGAAAGAGAGGGAAACCCAGCAAGCCAGGGGTGGTATGTCTTCAGTCCTCACCTGTCGTCTTAGAGCACGTTTAACACAAATCAGTGCTGATTTTTTTCACATAGGCTTCGCTTTTCTATTTGAAGAGGCATTAGAAATTTGGAAGGCCGTCTCCTCGTGCAAGGCACGGACATGCGTCACCAGCACCTTCTCCATGTTAGGGAGGAGGGCACAGAGGCTTAGAGGGGCTAATTCCAGCAAAGGCTGGAGGCCCGCGGTGGGGGAAGAAGAATCACACTCACCAGGTTTTGCTCACAGAGGCCCCGGAACTGCTGGAATTTCTGGGACATCAGTAGCTGGGCACTGCCCACAGCACTGAGGACTTTTCCTAAGACTGAGAAAGAGAAGGTAGAGACTGAGCAGAGCACAGGGTTTGTTGGGGTAGAAGGCAGGATCGGGGCTTTTATCCCCCACCCCCCTAGGTTACCAGTCATCATTTGGTGAATGGCATCTGGTCTTCATTTTACACCCACTTTAATCTGCTCTCGTGAAAAATGCAAACAGTACAGATAAAGTGAGCCCCATGCCCTAGTTCCTACGGATATTTTATGGCAATAGATTTGAAAATTGAGTTTAAATGGAAAAAATTTCCAGGAAAACATGAATTATCACAGAGTCAAGAAGAAACAGAAAATCTTATTAGACCAAAGCTGTTTTTAAAAAACTGAAGCAGAAGTTAAAAATCTTCCCAGAAAAAGGAACCAAGCTCAACTATGTAGTTTTACAGGTGACATTTGATAAAACCTTCAAGGAACGGAAAATCCTAGTATTATATACTCAGACTGTTCCGGAGAGTCCATAAACATAGGAAATGACACCGCTCATTTCAGGAGCCCTGAGAACAGATAGGACATGCCAAGAATAGACCACTTTCATTCTGAACATAATTGTAAAAGTCTCGTAAAATATAAGCAAATAGATTCCAACAGGCAAGTTAGCCATGAAGGGCTCAGCCCAGGAACAGAAGGTTCTTTTAGGGGGCGCCTGGGTGGCTCAGTTGGTTAAGCGTTTGCCTTTGGCTCAGGTCATGATCCCAGAGTCCTGGGATTGAGCCCCTCGTCGGGCTCCCTGTTCGGCGGGAAGCCTGCTTCTCCTTCTCCCTCTCCCACTCCCCCTGCTTGTGTTCCCTCTCTCGCTGTGTCTCTGTCAAATAAATCAATAAAATCTTTAAAAAAAAAAAAAAAGGAAGGTTCTTTTAGTAGTTGTGGCATAAAGCCAGTACTATTTCTCAGGCACCGCAGAATCCCTGTGAAGCAGAATCCCTGTGAAACAGAGTAAAGAAGAAATCGACACTGAACTCTCCTGTGACAGAACTCAGCAGCACTGGGTGTGACGTGGGCTGCCAGTCTGGACAGAGGTGACAGTTCTGAGTCCTCCAAAGCAGCATCCTTGACGGGAGAAGCTAGTCATGTCTTATTTGAAATGGAAAGGGGTTGCGGACTGCAGCAAGAGCTTTCCTGAACCTGGTTCAACACCAAGGGGTGGGGGCCTTTGCACCGTAACGGGAGAGAAGACAAGGCTGAACACGGCCCCCGTCCCTGTGTCTTAGGAACTCCTGTCCTCCTGGGATGCAGGCCTGGCCCCTCTCTCACAGTGATCTACTTTACACGAGCTCATCGAGGAAGAATTTTGAAAGTAAGTAAAAAGGAGCTACACCGATGACAGGAACAGCAAATGGCACATGAACATTCCCCAGAAAGTTGTTGCTAGAAAATGATGAAAAGCCATGAATATGTCAAGCAGTCATTCGAGGCCAGGATGGAGGTGCTCTGAGAAGAGGGGAGACAACGGAGCTTGGAACTAGCGCGCGCGAGAAAAGCCAGGCTGTCACCGTCACAGAAACCAGGGCCACCGTGGAATAAAGCCCGCCCCCAGGCCCCGAGGACGAGAAGAGGAGCAAAAAGGCTCCTGGTGTGAAACACTTCGACTGCTTGGTAACAAAACAAGATGTCTTTTTAATGAATAGCTAAGCTGCCGGGAATAAAATGAGCCACTCCTCACCTTTCTCAAGGCAGGTAGTGGAGACATTTGGTCTAGAGTAGAGAAGGAATAAAAGGGAAGGTCTCTCCTGAGAATTCCCAACCATAAGATTGCACTTGGGCACCTCATTTTTTTAAGAAATAAAAGCAGCAACTAAATATGAAAAAGAAGAGACGATCAAAAAAGAAAGGGGCTGAGAGATATTGAAGAGAGTGGGCCTCCGTGTACACCGGTCAGCTCTACAAGAGGACAGAGAGAATGGAAGAGAAGACACATACAAAGAGCTCACGATATAGAACTTTCCAGAAATGGCTAGTGACACCTGGCATTCAGGAAGCCAAATGAATCCCAAGCAAATTCACACTGACAGTAAAACGGAAGACACAGAGAAGCTCCTAAAAAGCAGCCAAAGGGCAAGGAAAAATTAAAAACAATCTTTCTGCTAAAGAAATGAATTCAACAGCAAATTTCTCAACTACAACAATGGAAAAGTATTGAGTGAGTTTCTCTGCATGTAGTATTCTGTCATTACAGAATGAGTGTGGATGGGGAAAGACAGTCTCTTCAGCAGAGTGCTGGAAAAACTATCCACAAGCAAAAGAATGAAGTTGGACCCTGAAGAATGAATCTAAGAGCAAAAACTACAAAACTCTTAGATAAAAGCAGTAAATCTTCATGACCTTGGATTGGGCAGTAGTTTAAGACCCCAAAAGCACAGGCAACAAAAGATAAATCTGGCTTCAGTAAAATAAAACTTTTATGTATCAAAGGATACTATGAAGAAAGTGGAATGACAACCCACATAATGGGAAAATTACTTGCAAATTACATTATCTAACAAAGGGTTAACATCCAGACAATATAAAGAACTCCTACAGCCCAACAGCAGAAAGATAGTCCAGTTAAAAAAGGAGCAAGGAGCTGAACAGACATTTTTCCAAAGATGACACCAGTGGTCAGTAAGCTTCTCCTCAACATTGCTAGCCATTAGGGAGCTGCAAATCAAAACCATGAGACACTACTTCACACGCGTTTGTATGGCTGTTAATAAAATAAAACAACCCAAACCAGAAGACCAAAGTTGGCACAGATGTGGGGAAACGAGAACCCTTGTGCCTCACGGGTGGGAATGTAAAATGGCACAGCCGCTGTGGTCCGGCAGTTCCTCACACAGTTAAACATCCAATTACCATATAACTAAAAAATCCCACTCCTACGTATATACCCCTAAAGAACGGGAAAGAGAGAGAGTAAACAGGTTATCTGTGTGCCGATAGTCATAGTGGTAATGTCCACAGTAGTCAAAGGTGGAAGCCACCCGAGTGCTCATCAGCAGATGAATGGAGGGGCGCCTGGGTGACTCAGATGGTTGAGCGACTGCTTTTGGCTCAGGTTATGATCACAGAGTCCCAGGGTCGAGCCCCGCATCGGGCTCCCTGCTCAGCAGAGAGTCTGCTTCTCCCTCCCTGCCTCTCGTGCGCTCTCTCTCTCTCTCTCTCAAATAAACCAATAAATAAAATCTTTAGAAAAAATAGATAAATGGATAAAATGGTATATACATACAATGGAATATTACTCAGCCATAAAAAAGGATTGAAGTTCTCATATATAAACTCTCATGTTTAAAAACACAAAAATAGGGGCACCTGGCTGGCTCAGTTGGTAGCGTGTGACTCGATCTCGAGGTCGTGATTTTGAGCCCCATGTTGGGTGTAGAGTTTATTTAAAAAACAAAAACATAAATTTCTAAATAACCCACGGGTCAAGGAAATCACAGTGGAAGTTAGAAATATTACGTGTCCTAACTTGTTAGATATGGCTAAAGTAGTACTTAAAGGGAAATCCAGAGGTTTCAAAACATATTTTTAAAAAGGACAGGCTGAAAAAAATGTACCCAATTTAAGACATTAGTGAAGGAACAATACAATAAGCCCAAAGACAGGAGAAATTTAATAAATAAACCAACATATAATAATAGAGGATTAATAAAATTAACAAACCCTGCCAGACTGATCAAAATAAAAAGGAGACAGGTGCAAACAAAAAATATTATGAACAGAAAAAGAACCATATGACATAACCATAGTAGAAAAGATATATATTTTTAAAAGATTTTAAAGTAATCTTTATACCCAACATGGGGCTTGAACTCATGACTCCAAGATTAAGAGTTGCACATTTCACCAACTGAGCCAGCCAGGTGCCCCTGGAAAATATATATATATTTTTAAACATTTTATTTATTTGACAGAGAGACAGCACGTGCACAAGCAGGGGGAGCGGCAGGCAGAGGCAGAGGGAGAAGCAGGCTCCCGGCTGAGCAGAGAGCCTGACGTGGGACTCCATCCCAGGACCCTGGGATCATGACCAGAGCTGAAGGCAGACGCCTAACTGACTGAGCCACCCAGGTGCCCCTGGAAAAGATATTTTTTTTAAAATTCTAAGAAACAGTGAAATAAAAGATAATTTTGTTCTTAAACAAAAAAGCACATGAATAGAGGAAACATCTCAAACTCATTTTATGAAGCTAGATAACCTTTATGCTAAAATAGGACAAGTATGAGAAAGGAAAATTACCAGCCAACTCTCATGAACAAAGGCAAAATTATTAAGTCAGATATTATCAGATCAAGCCCATTAATATACTAATACTATATCATTATGCATCTGGGTTTATTCTGGTAATACAAGACTGATCCAACATTAGAAAATTCTAATGACTTCTGATTCTGGCCGTGAAAAACCAGTTAGCAGGAGACAAACCAAACCCTCCCACAAGGAACAAGTGAAAAAACTAAGTAAAACACAAACCAAAGCAAAACCCCAGAAAATTTAAAGGCATCGAAAAATTACCAAAGCAACCAGAATCTGAGAGGCTAAGATCCCAGCAAGAAGGGAAACAATATTCAGGCAAGTTTGATATTCTGCACTGCTTGTACCCTGTGGCATCTCCCAATTTATAAGCAGCACAATGCTAAGAGGCCAAGAAGCCAAGCAGAAGGTGGTGCTTAGGAGGCTGAGAAGCTGAGCAGAGCCTGAGGCAGTTTCATAGGGATAGGGAAAACAAAACTGGATTCAGAACTACCGAAGTCAGGAGAGTGCATTAGGCTAAGCAATGCTTCCCGTAGTCTTGAGTGGGAGAGATGAGAATTGGAGTTCATCGTCTGCCAGGGAGGAGGGGCTTCGAACATACCACAGGCTATCTCTGGGATTCCCTGGAGAGTGCACATTAGGATGAGGATAAGTAGAAATAGACTGTCTCAAAACACCCAGCTCTGAAACAGTTCAATCCCATACTGGATTAAGTTGATCTGGCCCTACTCTGATTGCCTGCAAGAAGGAAAAGTAAATCCTTTCTTGAAGAACAGAAAATCATCCTGAGCCAAGTTGTTTTCATATATAGTTTCTGAATAAAAATTACCAAGCATAGCAGACAAGGGACCAAATGACTGCACACCAAAAGAGAGAAAACAGAAAAAAGACCCATGGGGATGTAGATACTGGAGTTACTGGACAAGGGTGTTAAATAACTGAATATGTCCAAGGAAATATGTGGCAAGATGAAGAACATCAGCAGAGAACAAGAATCGATCAAAAAGAATCAAATGGAAACTCTAGAATTAAAAAATAGAGTAACTGAAGCTAGGACTGCAAAGAGATGGGTTTAATACATTAGTTACAGCTGACCTATAAAATAATCCAGCAGGAAATATCCAGACTGAGGCCCTGAGCAGGAAAATAAAAGGGAAAATACAGAAAAGAGGATGAAGAAACATAAAACACGGCCGTCTAACGTATGTGTCATTGGCACCCACACGAGAGAAGAAATAAAATGGAGCAGAAATCTGAGGAAATAATGGCTAGGACTTGTCTGAAACCGATGAAAGTCAGGAAAGCCCAAGATTCAAGAAACCCTGTGAACATCAAACTGGGCAAAGAAAACCACACCTACGTATCACAGTAAAACTGATAAAACTACAACACAAGGAGAAAATCTTAAAAGCAGACAGAGGGGAGAAACAAATGATTCTTCAACAGAGTAGCAGGAAGACTGACAGATGACTAATAGAAAGGCTGGGAATCAGAACATAATCAAAGACGTAAAGTATTGAAAGATCAATACCAACCTACAATTCGTAGCAAAAATACTATTGAAAAAAAGGTGGGGGAACAAATACAGACATTTTAAGACAAATACTGCATTAAAATACTGAGCAGAGTTCTTTTGCTTTAGTTTTTTAATATTTTTTAAAAGATTGAGGGGGCACCTGGGTGGCTCAGTCGTTAAGCGTCTGCCTTCGGCTCAGGTCATGATCCTGGGGTCCTGGGATCGAGCCCTGCATCAGGCTCCCTGCTCAGTGGGAAACCTGCTTCTCCCTCTCCCATTTCCCCTGCCTTGTGTCCTGCTCTCGCTATCTCTCTGTCAAATAAATAAATCTTAAAAAAAAAACAAAACAAGATTATTTGAGAGAGTGCATGCAAGTGGGGGAAGGGGCAGAGGGAGAGACAGAATCCTCAAGCAGACTCCCCGCTGAGTGCAGAGCCTGATGCAGGGCTCCATCCCAGGACCCTGAGATCATGGCCTGAGCCAAAATCAAGAGTTGGATGCTTAACCAACTGAGCCACCCAGGTGCCCCTTGCTTCAGTTCTTTAGGTATGAAAATGATTCTAAGTAGAAGGATAGAAATAAAGGAGTGAAGAGTAACAGAAGAGGTTTAAAAAAAAAAAAGTAGGTAAAGCTAAGTAAATATTCATTGTAATATTGACTGCATAAAACAAAGTCTTGTAGCAGCTAGACTATTTATAGAACTGTAACACTTCACAGCAATAGTACACAAGTCAGGAAGGGAATAAAAGTGTTCTAAGGTCCTTGCATCATCTGTGAAGTGATAAAGGTAATCTTTACAAAGTCAAAGATGCAGGTTGTAATCTGCAGAGTAACTACTAAAAGAATAATAAGCTAACAGGAGAAAAGTGGAAATACTTGGTTAAATCCAAAAAGAAGTCAAGAAAGGAGAAAAATCTCTTAATAAAATTTACCACATTATTAGATTAAGAAAGTGAAACCATATGATTATCTAAACAGATACAGTAAAAAAAGTTCCTTTAAATTCAACAATTTTCTTAAACCAGAAAAAGAGTATCTGCAAGAAACCTATGGCAAACATCATACTCAATGGTACAATGTGAAAAAGCAATTCCTCTTTTTTTTTTTTTTGAGTAGGCTCCACACCCAACATGGAGCTTGAACTCAACACCCTGAGAGACCAACAGTTGCATGCTCTACGGACTGTGCCAGCCAGGCGCCCCTGAAAAAGCAATTCCTTATTTACAAATAGTAAGAATATAACAAAGTTAGGGGCGCCTGGGTGGCTCAGTCGTTAAGCGTCTGCCTTCAGCTTAGGTCATGATCCCAGGGTCCTGGGATCAAGCCCCGTATCAGGCTCCCTGCTCAGCGGGAAGCCTGCTTCTCCCTCTCCCACTCCCCCGCTTGTATTCCCTCTCTCACTGTCTCTCTCGCTGTCAAATAAATAAATAAAATCTTAAAAAAAAAAAAAAAAAAAAAAGAATATAACAAAGTTTCTAGATATAACATCACTATAAAGGTCAAGAGCATTTCATTAACAATAAACAAAATCCATTAACAAAAAATACAGCTTATCCCTGTGAAATGAAAATACTAATTTGACTAAATCTTATGGAGGAAATACAAAATCTAATTGAGGACAGTAAAGAAGACCTAAATGGAGACACATAATCATGTTCTTGGATAGCAAAGACTTAATTTTATAAAGATGTCATCTTACCCCAAATTGATCTACAGATTTAATGTAATTCCAATCAAAATCTCAACATGGAATTTGAAAAGCTGATTCTGAAATTTATATGGGAAAGCAGAGAGCCAAGATTAGCCAACACACTCTTAAAGAATGGGGAGCTTGTCCTTCCTATTATCAAGATTCCAGGGGAGCCTGGGTGGCTCAGTTGGTTAAGTGACTACCTTCGGCTCAGGTCATGATCCCAGGGTCGTGGGATCGAGCCCCGCATCGGGCTCCCTGCTCAGCGGGAAGCCTGCTTCTCTCTCACTCCCCCTGCTTGTGTTCCCACTCTCGCTGTCTCTCTCTGTCAAATAAATAAATAAATAAATAAATCTTAAAAAAAAAAAAAAAGATTCCTTGTACAGTTATAACAATGAAGAAAGTGTGGGCTTAGGTATAGACTAATGAACAAAATAGAAAGCTCAGAAACAGATCAACACATACAGGAAACCTGATATTTGTCAGAGTTGTACTGTGCGTTAACAGAACAAGGACAAACATTTTAATACATCATTATCCAATAAGAAAAAATTAACATAGAGCCTTATCTCACTCCATTGCAGACAAATCAATTCTAAGGGACTGAAGACTTATATGGGGAAGATGAAAACTGTTACAAGAAAACAGTAAAATACCTTTTGAGGGGCACCCGGCTGGTTCAGTTGGTGGAACGTGTGACTTCATCTTGGGGTTGTGAATTTGAGCCCCACGTTGGGTGTAGCGATTATTTAAAAATAAAATCTTTAAAATATATGTGTATGTGTGTGTGTGTGTATATATATAATATATATATATATACACACACACACACATTTTTAAAATTTTTTTAAAGTTTATTTATTTAAGCAATCTCTATACCCAATGTGGGGCTTGAACCCACGACCCTGAGATCAAGAGCCACATGTACCACTGACTGAGCCAGCCAGGTATCCCAAGAATACAGTAAAATATCTTTTTGATTTTTGGAGAAGGATGGATTTCTTCAGATATAAAAAAGTAAAAATCATAAAAGGAAATTTTACATTAAAATTAAGAATATCTGTTCACTTAGAAGATGCCATAAAGAAAGTGAAAAGACAAGTCACAAACTGGGAGAAGATATTTACCATATATAAAAATTGACAAAAGTTCCAGAATCCAGATATATAAAGATCACCTATGAGGCAGTAAGAAAAAGGCAGACAACTTAATAGAAAAATGGGGAAAAAACATGAACAGGAATTTCACAGGGGAAGAAACCATGAATGACTAATATGTGAAAAGATGCTGAGTGTCATTAGTAACAATGAAATGCAAATTATAACCACTGTTTTATATTTGTAGATTGAAAATAACTTGATGTACTAAGTGTAAGCAAAGATGTAGAGCACTGGGTACATCGACACAGTGCTGAGGAAATAATAAATTGGTATAATCACTTCAGAAAACAATTTGTCATTTTTTTTTTTTAAGATTTATTTATTGATTTATATGAGAGAGAGAGCAAGTGAGAGCGAGAGAGAGAGGAGCAAGGGGAGGGGCAGAGGGAGAAGCAGACTCCCCGCTGAGCAGGGAGCCCAATGCGGGGCTCAATTCCAGGACTCTGGGATCATGACCTGAACCATTCAATGGGGAAGGGACAGTTACTCTAACAAATGGTACTGGGACAACTGGATATCCAAATGTAAAAGATTAAGAGTGGACCCATACACCTCACACCGTACACAAAAATTAACTCACAGACATAAATGTAACAGCTAAAATTATAAAACTCTTAGAAGCAAATAGGAGTAAATCTTCAAGATCCTGGATTAGGCAATGGTTTCTTAGACCTGACACCAAAATTGCAAGCAATCAAAGAAAAAAACAGTTGGACTTCACTAAAATTAAACTTTTATGTTTCAAAGAATACCTAATAGCCAAAAAAAATGGAGAGAACTGACAAATGGATAAGGAAAATACAGTATATCCATACAATGGAATTTTATTCAGCAATTAGAAGGAACGGAATACTAATTTATAACATGGATAAACCTCAAAAATATGCAAAACGAAAGAAGCCAGCCACAAAAGACCACATATATTGTGTGATTCCATTTATATGAAATGTCTAGAATAGGAAAATCCATTAAGAAAGCAGATTAGTGTTTGCCTAAGGTGGGAGGGCGCAGGAGAGAGGGGTAGGGAATGATGACTCCATGGGTACAAGGTTTCTTTTTGGTGTGATGAAAATGTTCTAAAATTAGGTAGTGATGATGGTTGCACAACTCTGTGAATATACTAAAAACCACTGAATTGTATATTTTAAAGGGGTAAATTTTATGATATATAAACTGTATCTCAATGCTGTTATAAAAGAATTGTTCACAACTGAAAACTAGAAGCAATTCAAGTGCTCATCAGTGGAGTAGAGAAGCAATAGGATATTCATACAGTGCAATGCTACTTATCAATGAGAAGAATGATTTACAGGTATAGGCATTAACATGGATGAAGCTTAAACACAAGGCTGAATAAAAAAAAAGCAAGCCTCAGGGCACCTGGGTGTCTCAGTTGGTTGAGCATCCGACTTTTGATCTCAGTTCAGGTCTTGATCTCAGGGTTGTGAGTTCAAGGCCTTCGCTAGGCTCCACAAAAAAAAAAAAAAAAGGCAAGCCTCAGAAAAATACATACCCTGTGCTTCTGTTAGTATAAAATTCAAACACAGGCAAAACAAAACATCATATTCCTTAGAGTTCCACATCTACGTGGTGTAAGTATAAAAAGAAAAGGAAGGGTATAATTAAACTTTAGGATAGTGCTTACTGCTATGGCAGAAAGACGGTGATACCACTGGACTTCAAAGATGGTAACATTCTATTTGTAAACGAGGTGGTGGATACATGAGTATTCTTTTTATTTCTCTTTACTCTGTCTACTCTTTGCATGTATATAAAGATTAAGAAGAATGAGAGCAAAATAACAGAGTTAATGCCACCTCTCAGGTTCTCAATGAAGGAAGTTCTAAAGAATGTACTCAGGGGGCGCCTGGCTGACTCAGTCGGTAGAGCATGTGACTCTTGATCTTGGGGTCGTGAGTTCAAGCCCCACATGGGGTGTAGAGATTATTAAAAACAAAATGAACCTTAAAAAAAAAATAAAGGATGTACTTAGCAAAGAATGATCGAAGAAGGAAGATCTGAGATATAAGAAGGAAGGATGAGCAAAGAAAATGATAAACACATAGGTAAATATAAATACATGTATAAATAATGATTCCCGTGATTATATAAGAATCATCAGTGGGGGGGGTTTTAACCATAAGAAAACAATTAGATAAATCATATCTTAAGGTCCTTGTGTTGTCTGGGAGAAAGGTAAAGATGTTAAATAATTTAATGTTAAGATTTTAAGGGCTGAAAGAATAGCAGTGCAGTGTGTAACTCCTGTGGTAGTTACGGCTAGTTGTCTTCAATGTTTGTTTCTCTTTATCCCTCAGAAATAGCACCTCTGAGATTCTTTTCTTCATGTCAAATAGCAAATTGTATTCAAATAAGGTAAAAATACAGAAATTTCTTAGGCATAGTGTGATTTTCTAGGACAAAGTATTGTCAAATCGAAAACAGGCAGGGTATGCACAAGATCAGAACCCCAAAACAAGGGGCCCCTGGGTGGCTCAGTTGTTAAGCGTCTGCCTTCGGCTCAGGTCATGATCCCGGGGATCGAGCCCCGCATCGGGCTCCCTGCTCGGCAGGGAGCCTGCTTCTCCCTCTCCCACTCCCCCTGCTGGTGTTCCCTCTCTCGCTGTGTCTCTCTCTCTGTCAAATAAATAAGTAAAAAAAAAAAAGAAAAGAACCCCAAAACAAGCTATACTAGAATCAGGATTAGAATAAGGACTTCTGTGACTGGTATTATGTCGCATCTCTATAATGTGCACACTCTGCTAAGCACAGCACAGGATTCTGAAAACGAGATGTATAGGGACCTTCGATTTGTAACCGGGCACACAGCAGCCTGGACCCAAGCATTCCCTTGGCTACCCTTGCAACAAGCAATGAAGTGGGTGGAAAAAGTAGTGTGTGGGGCTGAGCTGCTCCTGTATGCTCCTGGTGCCTTTGCTGGCTGGAATGCACTTGGCACTTCTGGAACCCAGCAGCCACTTTGAATGATTAGAAGATTTTTTTTTTTTTTTTTTTAGGTTTTTTTTTATTTGGGGGGGGGGTGAGCGCGAGCTGGGGGAGGAGCAGAGGGAAAGGGAGAAACAGACTCTAAGCTGAGTGTGGAGCCTGACATGCGGCTCGATCCCAGGACCCTGAGATCATGACCTGAGCTGAAATCAAGAGTCAGGCACTCAACTGACTAGCCACTCAGGCACCCAGAATAGTAAGATTTGGTGAATGGAAGCCAATTTTATGACATCAAACCTCAGAAAAAGCTAGCCTGGGGCTCTAGCATTCCTATCTCAGACATTCTTGAACTTGAGAGATATGAACAGTCTTGTTCAAACCACTTTTTCTTTTTTAAATGTTATTTGTAGGCAAGCTTAATACCAATTAATACAGCCTCAATGAAAGAGAAGCAGGAGAGGAGCATGTTAATCCAAAAGAAGGCGAGAGAGAGGAAAAAAAAAACCCTCAAAAAATAGAACAGATACCACAAAATAACATGGTAGGAACAACCCCAAGTATATAGAAATCCCATTGTAAATCGACTACATGGTCTACTTCTTAAGTAAAAATTAACAGACTGGAGAAAACTCAAAATCCAGACATACGCTGATTATAGGAGATATGATTATAAGGACAGTGAGAGAGAGGTTGAAAGTAAGCGCCCGGAAAGACATGGTATCCCAGACAGACCGCAGCCACAGGACAGCTGTGCCGCAGAACTCACAACACGTAAGACTTTAAAGCAGAACATGACATACATCCAGAGAAATAGAGTGGAGTACTATCCATTCACCAGGAATATCACAATCCTAAACTCTGTGCCCCTCAAACACTCCCTGCAACTGTCTGTTTCCCACTTGGGCACTAATTCAGTTTCTTCTCACTCACCTAAGAAGACCACCCTAGCAGTTGTACCCTTTCTCTCTGGCATGACGAATTTCCCCTTCCCTACAAGGTCATTCAACAACATTTATTTATTTATTTATTTATTTATTTATTTATTTATTTATTTATTTTTTAGGGTTTTATTTATTTGACAGAGAGAAATAAACAGCCAGAGAGGGAACACAAGCAGGGGGAGTCGGAGAGGGAGAAGCAGGCTTCCCGCCGAGCAGGGATCCCGATGCGGGGCTCCATCCCAATGACCTGAGCCGAAGGCAGACGCTTAACGACTGAGCCACCCAGGCGCCCCATTCAACAACATTTAAACATGCTTATATCACTCCGTTTAAAAACAAAAGGTACAAAAACTCCCAACCCTGTCCTCTGACCCTGTATCCCTTCATTTCTTGGTTCCCTGTACAGAAAAAGTCATCCATACGATTGTTTATACTTGCTGTCTCCAATTACTACTGTTTTCCCTTAACCCTTCTCCAGTCAGGCTGCCGCCGTGCCCACCAGCCCCCTTCCACCACAGCAGGCCCCTTCTTGAAGGTCTCCGATGACCTTCCATCTCTCGATCTAACCTGTGGTGCCCACAGCAGCGGGAGCATCTGACCCAGCAGTCTCTCTTCTAGAAAACTCTTCAGGTGCGTTCCAGCTGCCTTCCCTCCCACCTCACTGGGCACTCCTTTCCCACCATTCAGTTCATGTCTCCACTCCTTAGGCTTTGCCATCTCATTTCTTTTCTTTTTTTTTTTAAAGATTTATTTATTTATTTTAGGGAGGGAGGGGAGAGAGTGCATATGTGTGAGTGGGGAGAGGGGTGGAGTAAGAGAATCTCAGCAGACTCCCTGCTGAGCGCGAGCCCCACACGGGGCTCAGTCTCCTGACCAATGAGATCATGACCTGAGCCGAAACCAAGAGCAGGACACTTAACTGACTGTGCCACCCAGTCACCCCTGCCATCTCATTTCTGACCTTAACGCATACTCCGAGGACTCCCAGTAGAATCTTCAAGCCCGGGCCTTCCCCGGCTCCTGTATCCAGCCGCCCGCTTGACAGCTCCACTCTGATAGCGGATGATGCGCGTCGCATTTCACATGCTGGAAACTGAACTCCCGACTCTGCTCCTGGTATTTATCCTAGTCTTCCCTATCCCAGGAGCACCTCTGTCCTTTCTGTCACCCACATTCCAAACCGGTTTTGACTCCTTTCACTCCTATTCTGTACCCAATCTGTCAGGAAATCTGCTCTGCCTTTCCAATGTATCCAGAACTGCCCCCTCTCTCAGAAGTGCTCCGTGCCCACTACCATCTTGTCGTACCCAGATTATGGTGACATCCTCCTCCTTCCTCCCACCTTCCACCTGTGCTCCTCACTCCACTCTCCTTTGAACAGAGAAACCAGATTCATCCTTTTAAAAAAGAATGTCAAGTTGCAGCACTCAAAACTCTCCAGTGAGCTCTCCTCTGAGAGTAAAAGCCAAGCCTTTCCTGCCCTCTCTGAGGCCCTGTGTGATGTGGGGCGCCACTGCCCCGACTCCATCTCCCACGTCCCGCTTGCTGCTGCAGCCACACCGGCCGCTCCCCGGGCCTGGAGCCCGTCAGACACCTGCCCACCCCAGGAGCTCTCGATCCCTGCCCCTGCCTCTGCCCTCCAGGCCTCCAGGATTGCTGCTGCTCTCTCCCTTGCATCAGGTTTCCTTCCCCACCACCCCGTGGGGACGGCCACACCGCCCCGACCCCCGCAGCCCTCACTGTCCTGCTTTCTGTGCTGTTTTCTCTGTTGTGCGTCTAAACATCTTCCATGTTGTTTGCTTATTTGGTTATTTTCTGTCTTGCCCCATGAGAACATAAGCTCCACGAGGGCAGGGGCTTGGTTTTGTTCACTGCCTTCTCCCCAGAAGCTAGAAAGAATGCCAGTAAGTATTCACAGAATGAGGGAAGGTCAGGACCAGGGAGGGGGTGCTACTTTCTTCCTACTGTCCCACAGTGTCCTGACGCTCCCACAGTTAGCCAAGAGATGCATGAGACACAGTAAAATTAGACACAAAATTGTCATTATACCAGATGTGATTTATGATGTAAATCCAAGAGAGCAGAGTTATACAAGGTTGCTGCACATGAGATCAACGTACAGATCTCAAAATAACTAATCAGAATATGCAAAATAGAAAACTGATTGATTTGACTATAAAAAACAAACCAGCTAGATAGCACCAAGAAATAAGCCTAATAAAAATACGTAAAACCATCATGGAGCAATTCATCAAACTTGAAGAGAAGGATATAAAAGGGATAGCTGGATCAACGGAGACAGAAGCTTTGTTCATAGCTAAGAAGACTCACTATTTTACAGGTATCAGATTTTCCCAAATTCATCTATAAAGTCTATTTCCAGGCAATGCTGCAACAAAATCTTTCCAAGGAATCTGCTACACGGATTCCAGAATTAGTACTGGACGAATGAAGACGTATGTGAACTTTTTATTTCTGAACACAGTAAGAAAGAGGAATTCACCCTGCCAGGTACCAAGGAGTGTTAAAGAGCTACGGCAGTTAACAGCTGTATGAACGCAGAAGCAGGACAGCAGAACAGATGGAGCCCAGAAGCACAGCCCTGTGTACGTAAAGTTTGGCAGCGGTTATGACCGACCAGGATCACTCATCAGTGAGGAAAGTAAGGACTTCAGCAACTGGTGTTGTGACAACTGGCTTTCCATATGAAAAAAAACAAAATGAGATTGTAGAATGCACAGATATGAACTGCAGATGAATACCTAAATATGAAAAAATGAAAAAAAAAATCCCAGATTTTGAAACCATGAAAAAATCTCTATGCCATTGGAACACAGGTATTCTTAAGAATCAAAGGTGCATTCAGTAAAGCAAGAAGATGTAACAGTTTTTTTTAAAGATTTTATTTATTTGAGACAGAGAGAGAGAACACGAGTGGGGGTAGAAGGGCAGAGGGAGAGGGAGAAGCATACTCCCTACTGAGCAGGGAGCCCGAAGTGGAGCTCGATCCCAGGACCCTGAGATCATGACCTGAGCCGAAGGCAGACACAACTGACTGAGCCACCGAGGCGCCCCAAGAAGATGTAACAATTATAGACATGTATACATCTAATGACCACCAAAATACATGAAAGCAAAAATGGACAGAAGTGAAGGGAGAAATTGACAGTTCTACGGTAACAGTTGGAGACTTTAATGTCCCACTGACAATAACAGAACAAGACAGAAGATAAGGAAATAGAGCATTTAAACAACACAATAAACCAACTAGATTTAACAGACTTATACAGAACACCCTACCCACCAACAGAATACACATTCTTCTCAAGTATACATGGGACGTTTTCTACGATAGACCATATGGTTGTGGCACAAATTAAGTCTTTTTTCTCCCCCAAGTTTTTTTAAAAGTAAGCTCTAGGCCCAATATGGGGCCTGAACTCAGAACCCCAAGATCAAGAGTCGCATGCTACACTGACTGAGCCAGGCGGGTGCCCCCACAAATTAAGTCTTAATAGATTTTTAAAAAGATATAAGTCATACAAATATCTCTTCTGAACACAGCAGGATGAAGTTAGAAATCAATTTAACAAAAGGAAAACTCGAAAACTCAAAAAACTGTGTAAATTAAACAATACACTTATTTACTTATTTATTTTTAGAGGGGGGAGGGAGAGGGGGAGGGGGGAGAGGGAGAGAGAAAGTCTTAAGCAGCAGGCTCCATGCCCAGTTCAGAGCCTGATGCAGGGCTTGATGTCACGACCCTTAGATCATGACCTGAGCCAAAATCAAGAGTTGGATGCTTAACTGACTGAGCCACCCAGGCACCACCACCCCCCCTTTTTTTTAGAGAGGGAGAGAGAGAGAGAACAATATACCTTTAAACAACCAATGGGTCAAAGAAGAAATAGAGAGGGAATCAGAAAATACTGAGAGATGAATGAAAATAAAACATACCCAAACTTATGAAACACAACAAAAGTGGTTCTAAGGGGGAAATTTATGGCTATAAATACATTAAAAACTTATGAAAGATCTCAAATCAACAATCTAACTTTACAACTTAAGGAACCAGAAAAGAAGAACAAAATAAACCCAAAGCCAGCAGAAAGAAGGAAACAAGGATTAGAGCAGAGATAAATAGAGACTAGAAAAACAATAGAGAAAAATTAATGAAACAAAAAGATCAGCAGAACTGACAAACCTTTTAGCTAGATGGACTAAGATAACAAATACAAAAATTAAAAATGGAAGTGGAGGCATTTACTACCAATTCTACAGGAATGAAAAGACTGTAAGGATACTAGAACAGTTACACACCAATACACTGGGTAACTGGGATGAAACAGACAAACTCCTAGAAACACAAAACCTGCCAGACTAAATCATGAAAAAATAGAAAATCGGAATAGACCTTTATCTAGTAAGGAGACTGAATCAGTACTCAAAATCTCCCAATAAAGAAAAGTCCTAGACCTGATGGCTTCATTGGTGAATTTTACCAAAGTTTTAAAGAACTAATCACTAATCTTCAAACTTTTCAAAAAATTGAAGAGGAGGAAACACTTCCTAACTCATTCTCTGAGGCTCCATTACCCTGAAACCAAAGCCAGATGAAGACACTACAAGAAGAGAAAGCTACAGACCAATATCCCTATGAATGTTAACACAAAAATCCTCAAGAAAATACTAGCAAATACAACTCATTGGCACGTTAAAAGGGTTACATATCATGACCAAGTGGGATTTATTCCTGGAATGGAAGGATGATTCAACATGAAAATCAATCAGTGTACTACTATGCCACATCAACAGAATGAAGGAAAACAACCACACGATCATCTCAATTCATACAGAAAAAGCACTTGACAAAATCCAACACCGTTTCATGAGAAAAACACTCAACAAACTAGGAATAGAAGGAAATTGCCTCAACATATTAGAAGCCATCTATGAAAAACCCGCAGCATCATACTCAATGATGAAAGTCTGAAAGTCTTTCCTCTAAGACCAGAGATATGGCAAGGATGCCTACTATTACCACGTCTGTTCAACAGTACTAGAAGGTCTAGCCAGAGCAGTTAGGCAAGAAAAAGAAAAGACATCCAAGTTGGAAAGGAAGAAGTAAAACGATTTGTTTGCAGATAACGATATTCTATGTAGAAAACTCCAAAGATTACACATGCATGCACACACACAGTCAGAACTATTACGTGAATTCAGCAAAGCAGCAGGATACAAAGCTAACAAAAATGAGTTGCATTTCTATATGCTAATTACAAATAAGCTGAAAAGGAAATTATAAAACAATTCCATTTACAATAGCATCAAATAGTGTAAAATATTTAAGAATTAACCAAGGAGGAGAAAGGCTTGTACAATGGAAACTACAAAGCACTGCTGAAAGAAATTAAAGACACAATAAACAGAAGTACATCCCCCTGTTCATCAAGACTTAATATTGTTAAAATATCAATACTACCCAAAGCCATCTACAGATTGAGTACAGTCCCTTTCAAAAATCCCAACAGTGTGTTTTTGCAGAAATAGAAAAACCCATCCTAAAAGTCATATGCAATCCCAGGGGACCCCAAATATGCAAAACAATCTTGAAAAAGAACAAAATGGGAGGACTCCTACATCGTGATTTCAAAACCTGCTACAAAGCCACAGAAATCAAAACAGTGTGGTGTTGGCATAAAGATAGACATATAGATCAATGGAATAAAATGGCCCTGAAATAAACCCTTGCATATACGGTCAAATGATTTTTGACAAGGGTACCAAGACATATGGGGAAAGGATGGTCCTTTCAACAGATGGGGCTGGGAAAACTGGACATCCACATGCAAAACTTAGACCCACCTAATGCCATCTACAAAAATTAACTCAAAATGGATCAAGGACCTAAAAGTAAGACCTTTTTACAACAGTAAAACTCTTAGAAGAAAAAACAGAAAAGCTTCAGGACATTGGATTTTTTTTTTTTTTTAAAGATTTTATTTATTTATTTGACAGAGAGACACAGCGAGAGAGGGAACACAAGCAGGGGGAGTGGGAGAGGGAGAAGCAGGCTTCCCACGGAGCAGGGACCCTGGTGCGGGGCTTGATCTCAGGACCCTGGGATCATGACCTGAGCTGAAGGCAGATGCTTAACAACTGAGCCACCCAGGCGCCCCAAGACATTGGATTTGTAATGATTTTTTGGCTGCGATATGAAAAGCATAGGTAACAAAAGAAAAAACAAACTGGACTTCATGAAAATTTAAAATTTTGTGCATTACAAAAGTCATCTACAGAGTAAAAAGATAACCCACAAAATGGGAGAAAATATTGCAAGTCATATATCTGGGTAAGGAATTAATATTTAGAATATATATAGATCTCTTGGGGCGCCTGGGTGGCTCAGCCGTTAAGTGTCTGCCTTCGGCTCAGGTCATGATCCCAGGGTCCTGGGATCGAGCCCCGTATCGGGATCCCTGCTCGGCGGGAAGCCTGCTTCTCCCTCTCCCACTCCCCCTGCTTGTGTTCCTTCTCTCGCTGTGTCTTTCTCTGTCAAATAAATAAAATCTTTAAAAAAAAAAAAAAGAATATATATAGATCTCTTAAAACTCAATAACAAAAAAGCAAATAACCTGACTTAAAAATGGGCAAAGGACCTCCATAGACATTTCTTGAAAGAAGACATATGAACGGCCAACAAGCACATGAGGACATGCTCAGAATCACTAATCCTTAGGGAAATGTGAGTCAAAACTATAATAAGATACCACCTCACACCCATGAGGATGGCTACTCGGAAAAAAAATGGGAAACAACAAGTGTTGGCAAGAACATGGAGAAACTGGAACCCTTGAGCACTGCTGGTGGGAGTGTAAAATGATACAGTGACTGTGAAAAACACTGTGGTGGTTCCTCAAAAAACTAAAAATAGAATTACCATATGATCCTGCAGTTCCACTTCTGGATATATATCCAAAAAGAACAAAAGACAAGGACTTGAAGAGGTATTTGTACGCCCACGTTCACAGCAGCATTACTCACAGCAGCTGAAACGTGGAAGCGATCCAAATGTCTATTGACAGATGAAAGGATAAGCAAATGTGGTGTACACATACAATGGAGTGTTGTTCAGTCATAAAAAGGAATGGTGTTCTGAGATATGCTGTAACATGGAAGAACTTTGAGGACGTTAATGCTAAACCAATCACAAAAAGGTAAATACTGTGTGAAGTACCTTTTATGAGGTACTTGGAGTAGCTGCAACATCAAGACAAAGTATAATAATGGGTGCCCGGGGCTGGGGAGGAAGGGAGAATGAGGGGTTATTGGTTAATGGGTAGAGTTTCAGTTTTACAAGATAAAAAGTATATGGGGATGGATGGTGGTGACAGTTGTACAACAATATGAATGTATTTAATACCACTGAACTGGACATTTAAAAACAGTTAAGATACAGGGCGCCTGGGTGGCTCAGTTGGTTAAGTATCCGACTCTTGATCTTGGGGTTGTGAGATGGAGCCCTGTGTCGGACTCTGTGCTCAGGGGGAGTCCGCCTGAGATTCTCTCTCTCCCTCTGCCCCTTCCCCTGCATCCCCTCTCTAAGTAAACAGATAGGTCTTTAAAAAAAAAAAACCAGTTAAGATGATGTTACATTTTGCCACAATAAAAAATTTAAAAAAAAAGAATCAAGGGTGCAAAAGATTGATATGAACCTATCAAATTTAAAAGTTAGTGATTAAAAAGTCATTAATTTTATTTTATTTTTTTTAAGATTTATTTTTTTTTGAGAGAGAGAGAGTGTGCGCATGTCCACGCAAGGGGAGGGGCAGAGGGGGAAGGAGAGGTACAAGCAGACTTTTGCTGAGCACAGAGCCTGATGCAGGGCTCAATCTCACAACCCTGAGATCCTGACCTGAGCTGAAATCAAGAGTTGGTCGCTTAACTGACTGAGCCAACCAGGTGCCCCAATTTTTTTTAAAGGTTTTATTTTTAAGCAATCTCTACACCCAATGTGGGGCTCAAACTCAAAATCCCAAGATCAAGAGTTGCATGCTCTACTGACTGAACCAGCCAGGTGCCTCACAAAAATCATTAATTTTTTTTTAAAGATTTATTTATTCGTCAGAGAGGGAGAGCGAGCACAAGCAGGGAGAGCGGCAGGCAGAGGGAGAGGGAGAAGCAGACTCCCCGCTGAGCAAGGAGCCCGATGCGGGACTTGACCCCAGGACCCCAGGATCATGACCTGAGCCGAAGGCAGTCGCTTAACCAATTGAGCCACCCAGGCATCCCCAAAATCATTAATTTTAAAACACAAGCGATAGTATCAGAGAAAATATTGACCCCGAAACAAGATTCTTCTCTGAAGAAGATTTTGTAGGATTGCCAAGAAAGAGTACTGACATTTAAAGGTCTTCCCCTAAGGAAAGGGCCAGTTTGTCACCCTCCAGCAGGATGTCCTTACACTTAGATGGACAATAAACCACTTTAATGTTAGCAGTACCTGTCACTGTGGCACCAATAGAAATCACAGATAATTTCGTATCACATTACAGCTGTCACAGATATCTTGAAATAATGTTTACTCTCATCACTACATGGAAATTATAGTAATTAGACTCACTGTTAGATTGTGTTATTTAATGTCTTAACAAAAAAGTATACATTTTGATGACTCTCTATTAATATAATTGGTTTCCTTTGTTATTGTGATATAATTTCTACTATATGTGATTTAAAGCCAATTTTTTGCAGTATCCACAAAAGCCTACCTTTCAACAAGCCCTGCCCAGTTAGTTTCTCAGTGCCTTGATGTTTTTATCCTAATTTTAATTTTTTTAAAAAGATTTTATTCATTTATTTGACAGAGTACCAGCAGGGGGACTGGCAGGCAGAGGGAGAGGGAGAAGCAGACTCCCCGCTGAGCAAGGAGCCCAATGCAGGGCTTGATCCCAGGATGCTGGGATCATGACCTGAGGCAAAGGCAGACGCTTAACCGACTGAGCCACCCAGGCGCCCCCCTAATTTTAATTTTTATTAAATTAATACATGTTCATAACTTTAAAAATAACTAAAAGCACAGCAGTGAAAGAAAACAGATAGGACTACAGCAGAATTAAAAACTACCATGTGCAGGGGCGCCTGGGTGGCTCAGTCAGTTAAGTGTCTGCCTTGGGCTCAGGCCATGATCTCAGGGTCCTGAGATTGAGCGTTGCATTGCATCAGCCTCCCTGCTCAGCGGGGAGGCTGTTTCTCCCTCTCCCTCTGCCCCTCCCCTGCTCGTGCTCTCTCTCTTCTCTCAAATGAATAAATAAAATCTTTAAAAAAAATAAAAATAAAAACTACCGTGTATCAAATGATACTATCAAGAAAATGAAAGGGCAACTTACAGAATGGAGAAAATATTTGCAAATCACATATTTAATAAGGGTCTATTATTCAAAACATATAAAGAACTCTTGCAACTCAACAACAAAAAGACAACCCAGTTAACACATGGACAAGGGACGCCTAGGTGGCTCAGATTGTTGAGCATCTGCCTTCCACTCAGGTCATGACCCTGGGATTGAGTCCCTCATCGGGCTTCCTGCTCAGCGGGGAGCCTGCTTCTCCCTCTCCCTCTGCCTGCCGCTCCCCCTGCTAGTGCTCTCTCCCTGTCAAATAAATAAAAAAAATCTTAAAAAAAAAAAAAACAAAACTGGCTTCGTCCATGTTTTAAAAAAAAGTCATGAAAAAGGAACAGAGGAAGGACAACCTCTTATATGGATGGCCATAGTAAACATTTGATGGACAGAGATAAAGTAAAAAAAACCTCCCAATCTCCACAGATTTCTCCAACAAAAATGTAAAAATAGCCGACAGGTATATGCAAAAATGCTCGACATTATTAGCCATCTTGGAGATGCAAATTAAAACCACAAGGAGATACTACTTCATGTCCACTAGGATGGCTAGATTCAAAAAGACCAATAATTGCAAGCGTTGGTGAGGATGTGGAGAAATGAGAATCCTCATATTCCACTGGTGGGAATGTTAGATGGTGCAGCCACTGTGGACAACAGTTTGGCACGTTCCTCAGAGCGTTAAACACATTGTTACCATATGACCCAGCAGTTTTACTCCTAGGCATGTATCCAAAAGAAATGAACATACCTCCGCGCGCGCGCACACACACACACACACAGGTGTTCAACAGCAATGTTATGGATACTAGCCCCAAAGTGGAAACAATCCAATGTCCCTCAACAGATGAATGGATAAAATGAAGTATACCCATACAGTGGAGGCGTATTCAGCAATAAGGAAGGAAGTGCTCATAGATGCTACAACTTGGATGAACCTTGGGAACATTAACACAAAATGAAAGAAGCCAGACACAAAAGACCACCATGTGTATAAGTATCCAGAACAGCAAATCCCCGAGACAGAATTCATGGTTGCTAAGAGCTGAGGAGGAGGAGGGAATGAGGAGTGACTACTAATAGTTACAGGGTTTCTTTTTGGAGTGATGAAAATGAAATCAGTAGTGATGGTTGAACACTGTGAGTGTACTAACTGCCATTGAACGGTACACACTTTTAATACACACTTTAAACGGGTGAATTTCATGGCATATGAATCAGATCAATAAAGCTGTTACAGCGTGAAAAAAAGAAAAGAAAAAGAAAGGCTTCCAGAAAGACAGGCAACTGAAAGATAGATATAAGGAAGAAAAGATCAGAGGCTGAGGCTCCAGCCGACAGGTCCCACATCTGAGTGATGGGAATTTCGGAAAGAGAAAACAGAACAAATGCAAGTGAGGAAATTATTTTTAAAAGTAAATGCAAGGCAGGGCACCTGAGTGGCTCAGTCGGTTAAGCATCTGCCTTTAGCTCAGGTCATGATCTCAGGGTCTTGAGATCAAGCGCCACGTCGGGCTCCCTGCTCAGCGAGGAGTCTGCTTCTCCTTCCTCTTCTGCCCCCCTTCCCCGGCTTGTGCTCTCACTTGTACTCTCTCTCAAATAAATAAATAAAATCTTTAAAAAAAAAAAAAAAGGTTAATGCAAGGCTATTTGTCAGAAACAAAAGACCTGCGTCTCCATCTAGAAAGGGCCTATCCGCTGCTGGCACATGAACGAAGCCCCACTCGGCCCGGCGCTGCGGAATTTACAAGAGAGGTCAAGTGAGGAGCCTAACAGCTTCCATCAATAAAAAAACACAAAGGCCTGAGAGGTGGAATGCATCAAACTTTTCAGTACAAGTAAAGGAAGCTAAACGCAATATAGCCTTAAAGATTCTGAGAGAAAATGATTTTCAACTTTATGTTTATAGGTGTGTGTATGTATATAGGTTATAGGTGTTATATATGTAGGTTATATATAATATATATACTTATAAACATATACATTTACATATATAATTTATTATTTTCAACTTTACACCCAGTCCAACCCTGTGAGATCTGAATAAAGATATGCAGTTTCCAAAAATTTATCTCGAATTGAAGGTGTGTGGCAGCAAAATGAGGGACGATAGCCAAGAAAGCAGAAGGCCATTGGTCTGGAAAGCAGGGTGTCCACCATGGGACAGTGGCCAAGGGCAGTCCCAGGTGATGGAATGGGAAGTCTCTGGACAGCAGCTAGGCAGTAGGCCCAGAGAGTAACCTGGCCAGATGAGCAGAGAGAACGAGAGGGCACCGGGAAAAATATGAAATCATGAGGTTATCTGATACGTGTGCATATCTGGGAAATAACACAGATGCAGGCTGGCAGATCTGGTGGAACGTGTGAGAAAGTAACAAGAGCTTAGAAAATGAAGGGTATAAAAAAGATGAGGCAGTCATTCATTTTAGGAAAAATAAAATGTGGAAAAGGAAATGAAATCATCATACAGTATTAGGCTCTGCAGTGAACAGTATTTCCATGCTCACGGTGCCCAGAACTACTGGTGGTGTTTAACCCCAAACGGTGATGTCCCACACGGAGGGTGGCGCCCAGGAGGCAGACATGACCAAGCTAACTGCTCATCTCTTAGAGCAGGAAATCAATACATGAAGATGATGAATTTGAGAGGAAATAAAATACCAGAACGCACAGGTGCCAAGAGCTGCAAGCAGGGAAGGCAGGGGCCGGGTGGGGGGCTACCTGGTTCCTGTGGGAAGGCTTTCAGTGCCTTCTCTGGGCCTTGCCTCCACTCTGACTTGTTAAATACTCTTACTGTGGAAAGTTCTTACGACTGTTCTCTGCACAGCAGCAGTGTGACATCAAAGCCGGGACACTGGCCTAGAGGTCCATGGATACGGACCCATCCAAGGGGGCTCTCCCAGGCCCCATGCCATCTGGGGTCAGTGGGATGCTGGCTCCATCCCTTCTGGATACTCTGGAGACCTGTCCTTCCTGCACGTTCTCTGGTGAGGGCCCTCACTGAGGACGAGCTGTGGCCCCTGGGGCCATGGCCTGGAGATTATCAACCACCTGTGAATCTAGGCTCCCTGCATAATTTTAGCTCTTTCTGGGACTCATTTCTTGGGGGAATTTTTCGAAATAGGCACGATACAGATAGAAACAGAAGTGGAGGAGTAGCTGGCTTCTGTGTCATCCGTTCACAGTTCCTCACACCCTGCTGAGGCCCGAGGTTAGATCCCTGGGGCTTGGCATATGGTAGGTGCTCAATAAGGAGCTGTTGAAGTATGGTACCAGCTGTCTGTGTGTCCGCCACTTCTTCGGGCCCTCCCATGCATGGCCACCTCCCATCCTCACAAACGCTCACACAGTTGGGGGGCAGGAGTATCTACCTCTCCGTTACACAGAACAAACGGAGGCTGGGAGGCACGTGACTATGGTCACTTCACGAGGAAGGGAAGAGCGGCATCCCAGCCCGGGTGTGGCTGAGCCCACAGCCTGTGCCCCCAGCAGCTGCTGCCATAAATCCTTCCCGGAGGAAGGTTAGGTTAGCTTAGGTAGAGAGATGGCAGAAAGAAGGGCAACAGGAGGTGAGCTCACAGCCGACTCCAGCAGGGAAACTGAGGCACAAGCCGGGCCCCCTTCTCTCTAGCCCGGGGGCCGTCCCTGCGGCACTCACCTTCTTCAGAGAGGTTGTTCTCTTTGGTCTCCTTGTCCATCTGGCAGCACCAGCCCTCCAGCCGCTCCGTTTCTGCCTGCAGGAGCTTCAGGAACCAGAAGCCGTCCCGGCGGCAGGCCCCGGGCTGCACTGGCTCTGCCGGGGAGCTGGAGGAGGTCTCGAGCCAGGGGTCAGGCGGGGGCAGCGACGAGGCCTCTAGGGCAGGGTCGCTGTTGTCTCCATAGGAGAGGTTGCACTTGATCTGGGCAATCTTGGGGGCCTGCCGAGGGCCGGCATCGATGCTGATGGAGTTGGGGTGTGGGGTACAGTCCGGGAGGCTCCTCTCAGATGACTTACAGCTTGAGTCATTGGCATCCTGGGTATCTGAGTCGGTGTCCCGTCGGGAGGACATGCTGTGAGAGGGGGCGCTGCTTCTGGGGGGTGGAAAGGTGGGGGGTGAAGTGGGGCGGGGATAGGAAAAGGTGAGAGTCACCAGGAGGGCCAGGGACCAGAGGCCACCCCAACCCGGACACACGGGAGACAGAGAAACGGATGCATCGTCTGCTCACCATGCGCCTGAAGCGGGTCCCACAGCCCCCCGTCTCATTCTCTGCTCAGCCCTTGCCCCGCCCGTCCGCGCCCACACGCGCACGCGCACACACACACACACGGACAAGGTCATAAGGTTGCCTGTTTACTGCAGTGGGGCCAGGAAGCCCACCAACATCGGGGTGCTGGGCCATGTCTCTGCTGGCCTCGGCCCCCGGAGGGCTGATTAATCTCGCAGAGCAAGCGCTCACTGGCCCGCCCGCCTGCCTGCCCAGCCTCCCATGCCTGGGCCACTGCCCGAACCCCAAACCCAGCTTGGTTATTAGAAATCCAGCAAGGAGAAGTGGGTTAGGGAGAGCAGGAGGAGAAGGCGCAGGAGAGGTGAGAGCAGAGGGAGGGAGAGGAGGGGGAGAAGCAGCCACCACCTCTGTGCGACTTACCGCCAGTCGTCCTCTACCTGAACCCCGATGGACTGGAATTTGGTAGCGGGACTGGGCTCCTCTTTTGGCACTGGCTGAATGCAGTCAACCTTATTGAAGGACAACGACAGCAACAGCACGGAGACAAAGACAAAAATAAAAAACAAACACCACACTTGCTGCTGAAATTCACATTAGTGGGACGACGCAGAAGGACAGACAGACACGAGGCATGCGGACACTGCACATGGGCCCGAGGCCAGACCCAGTGAAGCCGGGCACTGCTCATTCGCGCGGAGGCGGGCGGGCAGGTGGGCAGGAAGGGGGGATGGGGTGGAGATGACTGGCTTTCCCTACTCTGAGGAGGGTGCCATCACATCGATTGCTTTGGGTCCGTTGTCCTCCGAGAGGTGGGAACCGTTCCTTCTAGTCCTCTCCTTTACACGCATCAGAGAGAAGAAAAAAAAAAAAGAAGGACGACGAGAGAGAAAGAAAACACACACACACACACAAAGCCACAGCCGTTATGTGGTGTAGTCGAAGCTGGGGGCTGTCTCGAGGCAAGGATCACTCCCCCAACCCTGCCGCTGAAGGGCAGGCTGGAGGCGCCTGTCTCAGGGCCAAACCTTGGACAGCGGTTCTGGATTTGGAAACTGCCCGCAGGTGATACAGTGAGGCCCCAGGACACTCTGGGATGCCGTCCCTGGGCCTGGATGGCTGAGGTGACCTTCAGCCGTGGGTGGGCCTGGGGAGCAGTAGGAAGGACCAGGGCCAGGGCCAAGTGCAAAAGCTAGCACTTTTCCTACGCTCCTGTGAAGTGGAAGGAAACCCGGCAGCAGTCATGCCCCGAGTCCTCCGTTCTTCTCTGGGACCAAGATGTGTGGCCATGGAGCAGCCAGGCCAGCCCTTCCATCACTGCTCATGAATGAGGAGAACCCACACCTGACCTAGGGCTTGAGGTACCAAGGGGTGGGATGCGGGTTGTCAGGGCATCCCTGGAAATTGGGGACTCCCAGTTCCTTGTCTTCACAGATGTGGAAGGCGGGCTGCAAGGCTTTCTGGGGCAGGGGCCGGGCGCCAGGCTCATCGCCATGGGGACGCAGCTGCATTTCTCCTGCAGCAAAAGTCCACTTGGGAAGTGCAGCATCACGGATCTCAAAGAGCTGTGACAAGAGCTCGGCACAGGGGTGGGGGTGAATCCCAGAAAGGGAAAAGCCCAGATGGTCCCAAGAGCTAGGATCCTCATCCCCATGTGAATTTCTGGATGAAAGGAACCAACGGTGAGCCTAGCTCAGACCTTCTGAAAAGACAGGAGCCTCTGGTTTGGCCAAGGAGAGGGTGGGTCTGCCCAAACAATGACCCTCAGTGGTCAAGGCCAAGAGACTAGGCTATTCTGATGTCCCTAAGAATCCCTCTTGGAGCAGCTTCACAGGGCGGGGGCTGGACTCCTTACGAAGGAGCCCAGAAATCATTAGTCCCCCGACAACTCTGTTTCTGTATTTGTGGGGAAACTCAAGCCCCAAGTTGCCTCTTAGGGGGAAAATAATTCAGGCCAGTGCAAGACATTGGCTAGTGAGCCTTCTCTGGTCAGAGCCAGGGGTTCTTCCTCGTGTCTCAAGTTCCTCGGGCATTCTAGCACTCTGCCACATCCGGTTGCTCAGGGGCGGCTGGGGAAATGGGGAGCCCTTGCAGCCCTAAGCCACAACACACACCAGCTTGACCTCCCTGAGGGCTCCACCTTCCCCAAGCTCAAGGCTCACCGTAGCCACCCTCCCTTCGTCCCTGCCCTGAGTGTGGTCCGCTTTAGTCTGACATCCAGCCAGAGCACGGAGAGTCCTCTCACTCTGGAGTCAAAGCAGCTCTTGACTCCTGCGAGGCAGGGCTCCAGCTGCCCCAGCTCGGCTGCCAGAGAACAGATTACTGCTGTCCGGTGCATGCAGGAGGCGCAGTGACGCAGGGGAGGGGACGCTGGTGTGCCCTGTCCCACTGCGTGCTGCGGCCATGGGTGCATAGTGAGTTTGGCTTCCAGGAGGGTCTGCTGGCTTTGGCCACTCAGTCCCGGGGAAATATCTGCCTGGATCCCTTCCCGTGGAGGGAGGCATCGGGACCAGCATCAAACTTCTCAATTTGACATGGGCCTGGTGCCTCGAGCCACCTACCTGTCCCCAAGGCCCGAGGGGGCTCTGGGTAAAGTTCCCCTCAAGTAACCCCCATGGCTCAAGGGCTCTGGGTCCCGGGCCCCAGGCCCATCGGCGTCTAGGCTCCACGCTGCTCCCGCCGCCAAGCGGGGCTGTGGCCTCCGCGCCCGAGCTGACCTTGGATTAGAGAACTGTTAGGCCAGTCCCACCTCCCACGAGTCGGCTGGCAGGGCAAAGGGTGGAGTGGACAGACAGACGGTGGACAGGTGAACAGTGGACAGGAGATGGCTGGCTGAGTGTAACTACATTCACTGGGACAGCCCATCAGAGGAGCAGGGCCACATGTCCACAGCTGCAGACCACCACAGGAGTGGGCAAATGCAAGGAAGGCGTGGCTATGAGTGTAATTTGGTTTGGCCACTTGGAGCCAACCCCCCCAAATACAGACAAACCACTTTGCCCCAGAGCCCTAGTGGGCCTCCACCAGATGTAATTACACACAGGCAGGTGCAGAGTGGGCTGAGGACACAAGAGTGTGAAAGGGACCCCTACTTGTATTCCTATAGATGACAGTTTCCTTTTGGGGATGGCCTCAGGGTGGGATTCAGAGCTGGTCAGCGTCCCTTGTTCACTCTTCAGAGCTGCATGTTTTGGGGGTGGCTCAGGAGCCTCAGGGGCTGGGGTGACTCCACCCCGTGTCACACTGGGCGGTCGGGTACTGCTGTCCAGGCTGTCCGACGAGTTGCTCAGGCCCGACTGGCTTGTCACCTCACTCTTGTGGTCCTGGCTGTCCAGGTAGGTGTCCTGGGCAGACTCAGTACTGCTCTGGACCGTGACAGAGATGAAGGGCTTTGACGTGGTACGTGGAGGGACCGGTGGTGGGGTCTTCTTATATGCCACTAGGCATGATGAACCTGCAGATAGGGGAGAGGAGGATAGGGAGAAGGTAAGGTCCCAACCCTCTCGAACCCCTTTCAGGTTCGAGAACCCACCTGACCAGCCCTAGCTCTGGCCTCAGCTGTTTCCTCAAGGAGGATTTCTGGAGCAGGAGAGTTGGGGGTCTGACAGCAATGACCAAGACAGACAGACACAGGCCCTGCCTACCCTCCTACTAGGCCAAGGCCAAGTCTAGCTGGGGATGCCAACATGGACCAAAGACATCCTCCACCTCATAGTCCCATACAAAGGTATTTTCCAGCTGGGACATGGGTTAGATGATAAAGTTCATGGTGCCACAGGCTGTGACAGCCTGACCCAGTGCGAGGGGAGACACTGACAGCAGAGTAGAGGGCAAGAATACTAAGCAATGTTAACCTTGCTTCCTAAAGCTCACTGAGAGACCTACTGCTCCCCCTGGACTTTTCCTCCTCTACCTTCCCTCTGCTTGGACGCCCCCTCTCTGTCTGGTCAAAGACGAACACCTCCTTCAGGGTCCAGCTAAACCTACCTCCATCCTGCTATTCCCCCCCCCCCCCCCCCCAGTTATGTGGAAACCCCGTACACCAGTCTGCCTCCCTCAAGACTCCACCATACCTGGTCCAATTCCCCATTCTCCACCATGATTCAGGGAACCAGGACCTACCATGGGTGGCAGTTGGGGTCATCTCTGAATTCCAGATGTAATTACACATCTGGCCTGGGGCTGGCCCACAGCAGGGGCACAGAATGCTGAAGGCCCACAGCTGGCTTATTAAATGCCCAGCTTTTTGTCTGAAACAGAAGGTGCTGTTCAAACAGCAGTCGCCACTTGCTGTGAGGGCCTGGGTCAGACCCGACAGCTTTTCTCAGCATCTTAACTCCAAATGCCCTTTCCCCCATGAGGATTAAAACAAACCTCTACCTGAGTGACTTTAAGCTCTGCCTTCAAGGGGCTACTGATCAGGGTGATGCTGATGGCCCAAAGGAAACCCACAAAACCAGGCCCGGTGCCGCAGGGGCCACCAGCAAGGGACAGCAGAATCCGTCCGCCACTGTGAGAATCACTACCCAGCCCTGTCAGAATGGCTAAATTACAAAACGGTGACAACACTAAGTGCTGGTGAGGATGTGGGGAAACGGAATCACTCATACATTGCTGCTGGGAATGCAAGATGGTACCGCCACCCTGGAAAATGGTTTGGCAGTTTCTTTTGAAGATTTTATTTTTAAGTAATCTCTATTACTTAGGGGCTCAAACTCACAACCCGGAGATCAAGAGTCATACGCTCTACTGACTGAGCCAGCCAGGCGCCCCTTGGCAGTTTCCTTTAAAGCTAAATATGCAGTTATCATACAATCCAGCAATTGCACTCTTGGGCATTTACTTATCCCACAGAAATGGGAACATGTTCACAAAAGAACTCCTACATGAGTGTTCATGGTAGCTTTATTTGTCCCAGCCAAAAACTAGAAACCACCTAGATACTTCAGTGACTGGTTTAACAAACTGTGGCACATCCAGACTGGAATACTACTGAGCAATAAAAAGGAACCAGCTACTGATAGAAGCAACAACTTGGATGAATTGCAAGTGAATTATGCCAAGTGAAAAAAAGCAATCTCAAAAAGGTACATACTATACAGCTCTATTTATAAAGCATTCTTCAAACGGCCTGATTATAGAGATGGGAAGCAGATTATTGGTTGGTGGGGAGACGAAGGGGAGAGGGTGATGCGGAGGCTGGGAGGGACATGGGTGTGGCTATAAAAGGGTGGCAAGGATCCTCCGTGTGCTAAGAAGTGGGGACAGGTGGTGGACACATGAACCCGCACAGCACTGGACACGAAGAGAGTAAAGGGAAAATGGTGGAGTCTGAGTGAGACCGGCTGGCTAGTATCTACATCAATATTCTGGTTATGACATTATATTAGTTTTCCAAGATTATACCATTGAGGGAAACTGGGAAAAGAGTAGATCGGATCCTCTGTGTTATTTCTTACAACTGTATGTAAATTGCAATTACCTAAAAATAAAAAATTTAATTTAAAAAGCCCTTCCATCGGTCGGTTCATCCGACAAACGTGTTAGGCCAGGCCCCGTACAGACTCCAGGAAAGCTAGGAGCCTCATCAGCAGAGAATCAGTCGTGAAAGGAGTGCTTGAACGGTAACAGAAGCCACAGTGGAAGAGCCTGGGAGCCGGCCTCAAGCCTGAGTCTGGAGGTGACAAAGGGCTCTGGGAGCTCAGAGCCAGGAGCACTCAGTTCCCACTCTGCTCAGAATTTCCCAGTCCTGATGAGGCCTTGAGGGAGGGATCCGTCCAGACACACCCCCAGTCTCTGCCTCCCCAGCCTGAGAAGGGCGGCCCACGGGCAGAAGACGACGGGCTGGGCAGGCAGGAGGCTGGGCTGTGGTCAACAGGAGCATGACCCTTCCATGCACTGCCCGGCGGGAGAAGGGACGGGCCTGCTCGGGGAGGAGGGGCTCCTGTGTTCAGCTGGCCATGAGGCACAGGCTCAGCCCCAAGCTGGGTCATTCACTGAGCTGTACTCAGCAGCTCTATGGCTTTGTAATTTAAACCTCATAGTGACCCTGTGAGGCGGGGACAGGATTGTGCCCACTTTACAGATGGGGCATGTGAGGTTCAGAAAGGTCAGATAACTTACCCAGAGCTGCTAACAGTAAGTGGCAACCAGCATCTGTTCAGCTGCGCAGCCTCTCTCACTCTGCTACCCCAGCTTTAGGCCCCTCCCTGCTAGGACGGGGCTGCACTGATCACTGTGCCCCGCAGTATCCTGCTAGATTCTGGAGCCTGTCTGCAGGGGCATGCCCAAGCTGAGATCGGACTGCTGGAGGAGGGAGGGCCTAGACTAAAGGCAGAGGCCTGGCTTCTAGGCCCTGGCAATCACTCATGGAAGTCTCTGGCCCACTCTGGACTTTCCAGTACCCCCATCTGTTCAGTGGGTGGGGAGGAGTTCTAACCCAGGTGGTAGCACACCATATTCACACGGCCCTTGACAAACTCAAAGCATTTTCCCATTCGTTCTCATTCAAGGATAGGAGAGATTCCTGCTCTAAATCCCTTCTCTCCACTGCCTGAAATTCTACCATTTGAGAGTCATTCCTTTGATGGTAAGGAGCCAGAAGGCAGCAGAGAACCAGACAAGCCTGAGTTCAGATCCCAGCTCTGTCTTATACTAATTTGGTGGTCACAGGAAGGGATTACAGAGGCTACATCACAGAGAGTAAGGCTCAGGCCCAGGGCTGCCATGGCTCCTATTAGTTTCTGGTACAGAGTGAGCTAGACCTGGAGTGGGGGTGGGGGGTGGTGAGCTACCTCTGGGTCACTGGTCAGAGAGGCTGGGCTGGTTCTCTGACCAGCCCTGGGGAGGTTTTCCTGCAAGAGCCAGACATTAAGAGCAGCCTGTTGAAGCCAATGGCCAACAGCGCCCAGCAGAGCAAGAACTGGGTTCTAAGCCTGGCTGAGGCTGTGGGACCCAGCACGGTCCTTGTCCCCATCTGCGGGGTGGTGCTGTCCCTGGCCTGAAGGAGTTAGTGTATGCAGTGACCTATGTGGAAGAGGCATCCCCGTCAGGAGACAGTGGGGTGCCCAGACAGAAGACTAACCCTCCAGCCTCTCGCTCAGGGTTGTCCAGGTCCAGAGTCCTGACACACACTCAGAGGGAAAGTGAACTAGCAAGGGGCCAGGCCACATGGCCAGATGTGATAAGAGGAAAGGTAAACTTATCTAGGATTTGCTCGGTCTCCTGGGGCACAAGTCACAGCCAGGTAAGTGGTGTGACTAAGAGGGAGGATTTCAGGGCCTTGGGGGGCTCCCCGGGTGGCAGGCATCCCTCAGCTCTGAGCACTGTCTTTCCCCAGGGCAGGAGGATGAAAAACAGGCCCAGGACTGGACACTCCGGCCATTCTGTGTTCCTTGCCCCCACTGCCCTTCTTCCCAGCGTGGGGCTATTACACATGCTGCTCCTTCTACCTGGAAAGTCCCCACTCCTCACGCTTCCAGTGTCCCTTCTTCAGAGAGGTCTCCTCTGACTGCCCTCTACTCTCAGATCAGCCAGCATCTCCGTCAGAGCCCCTGTCACATTTGTCATCTGCTCATTTAGGCATTTACTTGTTGATGGTTATAGGCTTGGGGCTGTTGGGGGAACTCTGTCTGTCTTGGCACAGCAGGTCATATCCCAGGCCCAGGGTACCACCTCAAGCTTTAGAGAAAGCTCTCAATATTTGTTGAATGAGAAAATGAACCTCATCCCTGCTATAAAAACCGGTTAGTTGCCCCAAGTCAAGATCATGTAGCTTTAGCGAAGGCTCCCAACACTGGAGTATGTAAGCTTCTTGTCTCCTTCCCTACTGGAAGCCCTTTCTAAAGCCTGGTCCCGACTGACCACCCATCTCTGCAGCTTCATCTCCTGTCCTCCCACCCCCTTAGCATGGCCTTTCCAGCTTCAGAGAACCAAATGTACGTTTTTCCAAACACACCACACTCTGCATGCACCCAAGCCTTTGCACATGCACTTGGCCTACCAGAATCCCTTTGTGGGTCCTTCAGCCAGTTCCTCCACCCCAAGCTCTTGCTGGCCCAGGCAGTCTGCCCCTCTCCTTTCTCTGTGGATCAGCTGGAACACTCGGGGCTGTGGCTGTGCCCGACTGAGTGTGTGTCCCATGCGTGTCACCTGCCCAGGACCCAGCCCAGGATCCAGCACAATCATCATTTGCCAGTTAAACTTTAGAAGGGGGCAAGTGCCCCAGAGACCCAAGATGTTGGACCTGGCCGGCACCGCATCCTCCAGGATGGGACTGTGGCCCTCCCTGCCCAGGGGAGACATTCTATGTGCCACAGTTTATAATAACATAGCACGTGGGTCCAACTTTTTTGTCCATTCACTCTGGAAAACGTTCAGATTTGCCCAGGAAGCTAGAGACTGAACATACCTCCAGCTGAGCCACAGCAGTGCGCACACGGAGGCCCCCCCACCCCCCGACCCAGGAGCTGCATGCTTCCCTGCCCCCATCTCGGCCCAGCCAGTCCGTCAAGCCCAGGCTCAGACAGGAGCCCGTTGTGCAAGGCCTCCTCCGTGCAGTCTGCCCCCGGCCCCAGACATCCAGCCAGCCTCCCTGCCCCACAGCACACAAGTCCTTGCTTCTCCTAAGTAGAAGCTCCCTTTGTCTCATTTCTGCCTTCTGCTTCAAGATCTTATCCAGCAAACTCTATCAGGTCAGAATGAATTTATTTCTGCATTTTTTTTTTTTTAAGTCAACGTGTAACAAGATGACCCAACAGAGCTTTAGACACTCAGCAGAATGGCTGTGACGGTCTCCCCAGAGATACCGACGCAGCCACCCGGGCAGGTAGCCCCCTGCAAGTGCCTTGGAGGCCCAGCATGGCCCTCCTGCTGCTGGCAACCGGGGGCCCAAGCTTGGCAGGGGAGCTGAAGAAGAGGCCTAGACTCCTGAAGAGCAGCGGGTGCAGGCGGCCCCAGACAGTGTGGGAGCCACGGCAGCGGGCTTGACAAGAGGCCGTGGGGCCCACGTCAGCCCCCTGAGGACAGACAGCGCTGGCCTCTGAGCCAGAGCTGCCTTAACTCCTTTTGCTGGCCCTGCCAGGCTGAGGAAAGGGCTTGTCAGAGGAAGGGCTCAGGGCCTATGGGATCCCTGCCCTGTCTCACCAGTGAGCAACCTGTCAAATGACACAGCTCAACGGGGCAGCCCATTTGGGTGCTGTGGGAAAAACAGCTCAAGGCTTCCACCTACCAGTCTCAAAGGCCTCCCCTCATCCCTCTGTTTCTTCCCCCAAAACGGGAAGTTGGGAAGCAATTCCGAGCAGCGAGGTCAGGATCAGGGACAGACTGCCCTCTCAGAGCCACATTCCTGCTGACAGCCCACGTGACCCCACTGTCCCACCGTGTCAGCCTGGAAGCTACCTCCCTTGCTGTGCCTTCAGAGCTAGCAACTTCAAACTTTAATTCCAAACTCCAGCGAGAGCGCCTGGCAGCACCTCTTACCCCAACGTCCTCCTGGGAATCCTCCACCACTCCCCAGGACCAGGTGCTTCCTAACTGCCTCTCCTATCCATTCCTTGTCCCCTTGATCTAGAGCCAGCCTCCCCTAGAACACCCAGACTGCTCCTCCCTGGCCCCCAACCTCCTGTCCTGCCTTTCCGGTCCCTCCTCCACCTTGGTCGGCCACTTGAGAAATGCAACCACATCACGGCTTAGTCTGAAACCTTTCCATGGTGCCACAACCCACCCAGTGGACTTGGAACAAACCCTTCAGCGGGGGCCTTCAGGGCCTCCAGAATCGACACCTGCCTCGGACCCCAACGTGCACAGGACCCAAGAGGTCACAAACGTGGCACACTGGGGAAGACAAAGCAACAAAGCTCAGGGAGCCCCGGCCCCACCCTTGGAGTCCTGTCCGGAATCCAGGATGCGCTCCGATGCCAACAGTGGCCCTTACCGAGCACTGGCTGGGCCAGGCCTGAGCAGGGGCTTCATACACAGTCAGTCCCCATGACTCAGGACTCTGTATCCGAATTCACCTACTTGATAACATTTGTTTGTAACCCCGAAACCGACACTCACAGGGTTTTTGTGGTCACTGCCAGACACGCACAGGGAAGTGGAGCCACCCACCCAGTGCACACTTTCCTAGCTAAGCTTGAACAAGGGGACACCCTGCCTTCTTGTTTCAGCTCTCCTATTGTAAACCAGTGTGCTTTTCCTGGTCTATTTAGGGGTATGTTTTTCACATTTTTAGTCTTTCTGTTGGTGATTTCTCCATAGCGCTGAAGAAGGTCGTGACGTGCCTATGGAGAAAATAGGTATCCAACAAGCCTTGTGCAGGCATGAGTCATAATGCTACTGGCCAATTCAGTGTTAATAAACCATTAGTATATTATTTTTAAACAGAAAGACGCAGAAAACAAGGTTATGTATTGATTGGCTGGTGGAAATGTGACCAAAGTCTTGCAGGGCCTCGATTTCCCCCAGGAACCATGGTTCAGAACGCATTCACTAATTCAGCGTTTGTCAGACTTCATGAACGTAACTACTGCAAATAAGGAGGATGGATTGCACTCCAGCCAACTGAATCCTCAAAATGGGTGCATGCGAGGTAGGTCTGCCACTGCTCCAGTTTACAGATGAGGCTCAGAGGGGCGGAACAACGCCCTAGCTCACCTCCCAGAGAGGCAGTGTTGGGGCTGGGGCTTAAACCTGGGCTGCCGGAAGGCTACTACCCTGTGCCCCCCACCCACTGCACTAAGTGGGTGAGGGTCATGTGGAGGCACCCTTGGGCACATCAATGATTTCACCCAGAGAATGGGGTGTGATACCCAATATGCCCTGAGTAGGAGCCAAAGAGATGACAGATAGGAAGCTTTATAATCATGGGCGGGGCCCCTGCAACTACTGTTACCATGGTTTCTGGATCAAGGAGAGAGTGATCACCTCCTGGGGACCCCAGTCACCCACTGGCAAGGAAACGTGGGGCTTTCACGTGAAGGGATCCTCTGTGAGCAAAGGAGCAGGACAGGACAGCCCCCAAGGCATGAGAAGACCGTTGTGGGCAGGGCACGGCTTGGCCAAGTAGGACTGAGGTAATGTTGCCAGTGAAGGGAAGACAGGGACCAAGGCAAGGAGGCCTGAGGGCTGTGTCCTTGGCTTCTTGGGGCTGTCAGGAACAGAGGCATCTTCTTCCTACCTGCAGTATCCCTCATAAAGTCCCTCCCAACTGGCCTGCAGTCAGAGGGTTTTATAGCACCAGACCTGACAGCAGCCGGAGGGCAGATCACCTCCTGTCTCAATAGCCCAGTGCACCAGGCAGCTCCATGTGAAGTGCCAAGGCCATCTCAAGCTGAGAGTGTCCAGAATGAATCTGAATCCCTTTCTCCCCCACAATGGCCTTGCTCTCAGAGAGCGGGGACCTCATGCACTCAGTTACACACTCCAGAAGCCAGGGAATGCCCCCCCTTCCCATCCACCTCCATCTGCCCCTCCCCCACAAAAGCACATTTTATAGAGACTGGCTTCTATCCCCACCAGCCTGGTCTAGGTTGCCACTTTCTGTCCTCTCTCCTTTCTGCTTTGTCAGTGGCCCAACCCACCCACAACCACTCTCCCAACAGCAGCCTGAGGAATCTTTTCAAAGTACAAAATGGACTACTTCCTTCCCTTTCTAAAAACTTCAAAGGCTCCCCACTCCATGAAGAATAAAAGGCACACTGCTCACTTTGGCCTACAATAAGAACTGCCCCCCCCATCCCCCCATCTCCAGCCTCGATTCCTATACCTTCTCCTTGCTCATTCTGTTCCAGCCGCACTACCCTCTTTGCTGTTCTCAAACATTCTGAGCATGTGCCCACCTCAGGGCCGCTGAACCTGTGAAATGATCCCCACCCTCATCTTTCCATGTCTACTCCTTCCCATCCTGATCTGTCTCTGCTCAGGAGTCAGGTCCTCAAAAGGACCTCTCTGACCACCCTGTTTCATTCATGCATTAAGCAACTTACTGGTTTACTTGTCTTCTGTCGCTCTCCTACCAGAAAGGGATCCTGAGTATCTAATACAGGTTCCCGAGGGTGGAGACCCTCAGTATCTTGTATAATTACAGCACCAGGCCAATACATGGCTGGGTTCTGTAAATACTGAATAAATGAACAACCCCCTATTTGACAGTTGGGCAAACTGAGGCTCAAGGAAGCAAAATGATCTACTCCTGAGTCTGAGTTGGAATCCAATGCCCAGGGCCAGGGCTTTGAGCTCCTTTTAGGTCAGTCCCAAAACACACACGCATACACGCACACATAGAGGTGCACTATAGGGACACAGGCTGGTGGGATGTAAAGCCTTGAGCAACGCTGCTTGAAGTTGGGTAATGAGGCTGTGGGAATGAGAGCTCAATAAATCCTAAGGAATGGGTATCAGAAATTGTTTGGAAATAACCATTCCTAGAAGTTGGCAGAGAGGGAAAGCAAGCAGTGCTTTCAGCAACATTTTCCAGGCCAGGCGTATCACAAGTTCAGATTTAAAAGAATCATTACTGAATGAGTCCTGCCCAGGTGCTACTTCATTCCAGACATAGGCCTGGGAGGGGAGATAATTATCACCGATGTTTTACAGATGAGGGAGCAGGCTTTTCACTTTGAGTGGCAGCGTAGAAAAGCTCTGTTCTATGAGGCCAAGATGCCAGGTTCTAAACTCAACACTGGACGTGGTGGGCCAGTGTCCCTTGCACAGGACCTGATCCTTTCTGGGCCTTAGTTTCCCCCCAGCTGTAAACTAAGCAGACTGACCTTGAATGGGGGTCACAAGTTCAAAGGTCTATAGGAGACTGGTTATCTAACCCCTCTGGGTCCACAGCTGCCATGTGGAGACCGGGTGACAGAAGTCAGAAATCTGGACTTAAAAAAAAATAATAATAAAACCCTTATATTTTTAAATGGAATGAGTTCAGTCAAAGTTTTAAAAAACACTGTGCAGGGACCTGCCTGCCACCTAATGTGCACATAGATCTGTGACTGCTGGAGCAGCGGTCCTCAGACCTCTCTGCTTTTTCTGGAGCTCTAGCCCCTCTTCCCCCGCTCCCTCTCCCCCACTCTGTCTCCAAGACCCTCCCCCTTGGAAAGGCAGGACACCCTTGGGAACCTTGAAATTAAGCAGCCAGGAGGTACTTCTGATGGTGTCTCAGGTCTGGCTGGGTGAAAGCAGAGAAAGCCCCTTCTGGTCGGCAGGCCAGGTCCGGCTTCAGGTTCTTGGCACCAGGGCACAGGTAGGGGGAGAGGACAGGGTCCGGAGTGCAGATGGCCAACCCCCTTCATGGGCCTGGAGCAGCTGCTTGAGAGGGCCCCACCTGGTTGCCCCTGCCCCGGGGACAGCTGCTCTGCTCCTCAGAAGCACGGTTTGCGCCCCAGCTGGGGCAAGGGTGTGTGAGGGTTCTGTCCTGACACGTTCAGGCCAGAGGGGCAGAGGAAGGGTTACACAATGCCCTCCGGATGGACCCAGAGTTCAGCTCAGCTGGGTCTCCAGGACGGGAAGCAGTGGGTCGGGAGACTTCACAAGCTCCAGGGCCCCTCCCCTGGTTGAGGGTGGCCCTGAGCTGGCCTAGCATAAAGCACTTTAAGGGTTTCAGCTCACCACCTCTTTACCAGGCTGCCATTCCCGTTTCAAAGAGGAAGAAAATGAAGCTCAGAGAGAAGTGAGCAACCCAAGATCGCACAGCCAGTGAGGACCACTGCTCCAGCAGTCACAGACCTATGTGCCACATTAGGTGGCAGGCAGGTCCGTGCAACCCAAGGTCGCACAGTGGAAAAGCCCAGATCTGAGCTCAGCCTTTTTGATCCCAGAACCAGTGCCTGCAGCTACTACTGCACCATGATGCCCACGGCTGGAGTCTGGTGCCACCCAGCAGCGCCTGGCTGAGATCTCAGCCAGGCCAGTTCCCCAGGCAGGACCTAGACGGGCTTCCGCTCCTGGGGCCCTCAAGCAGGGTCTGATGATTTCCTGAGTAAGTTAGAAGGTGGCAGCCTCTGGCTCTGCTGGCCATGGGGGCAGAGGCCTGGTGCCCCCTGGACCAGAACCCTAGCACGTGGAAGGAAAAGGTGGGCCCCCCATCCCCGTCTGTGATCACTGCTGCCCACTGCCCTTCCTCAGGCCCTTCTCCTCCAGGTGTGTGGTCCCAGACACTCTGGCCCTCTCACCAAAAACACCAGAACCCTTGACATGGGTTCCCCAGCTGCCCAGGATTTCCCCAGCTTGGCTCTCACTTCAGCTTCAAAGTAAAGCCCAGAGAGGTCACACAGCTGGTTGAAGGGGTGCTGGGATTAGAAATGAGGAGGAGCCTCCAAATTCCAGAGTCCTAGGAGATAATAATGCCAGTAATTTTCAAACCAGGTTCTGAGGGCCCCCAGGGGGGAACTGAGGAAGGCCTTTTTGACTCCCATCCCATTCCAGGTCCCTCAGAGCGGCTCCCATTTTTTCTCCATATGGAATTCCCACACAGTACCCTGACCCACCACACGACTTCAACATCCTCATAGTACAAAGGAAGAAACTGAGGATCAGAAAGGAACGTGCTCTCTGAGGATCAAGTGGCAGAGCAGGGGCCTCTGCCTGGGGTTCTAAGTGTGGGTGTGTCCCTCTTCTCCCCAGACTGAGAAAGGAAGATGCCTTCAGGTTCCCAGCCTGGAGACCACCAGCTCCAGGCGTTCAGGGAGGCAGCCCTACCTCCTCCAGCCCCTGACCAGGGGACCCCAAATAGCATGCTATTCTCAAAATCCACTTCTACCATTACGGCAAAGTATCCGGTAAGCAACCTGTCAGGCAACATTCACTCCTCGCCCATTCTCTTTTTCTTTAAGATTTTATTTTTAAGTAAGCTCTATACCCAATGTGGGGCTTGAACTTACAAATCCAAGATCACGCTCTACCAACTAGGCCAGCCAGGCGCCCCCCTCCTCATCCCTTCTGTGTTGGAATCTGCCACAAACATCGTCTTGCTATCTTATTTATCCTACGAGACCTGCCTGTGGAGTCCGCTTTGCCAGCAGCTCTGCTCAGGGGCCCCTGCCCTACCCCCCAGGACACCTATTACCACCACCCCTGGGAGTCCGAGCTTTAAAGAGATGCCAGCTTCCAAGCTGCAGTTACTGAATCATGACTTTCTCGTTGTAGGTCAAAGTTATAACCACTAGGAGGGGGTGCGGCGGAGTAGATGATACCTGGAGTGCCGGGCTGCTGTGGCCGCAGTCCATGTGAAAAGCGCATGTGCACAGTCCCTTGTCTGGCCTGGTGGGGAGTTGGGGGGGGGGGGGTGTGGAGAATCCAAGATTTGGCTTTTCAAATACCGGCCCTAGCATGTGGGCTTCATTGCTGCCTTTCCAAGGTCTCAGGAGCCCGGTCTGGGAAATTCAACTTAGAAAAAGCCTTAAAAAACCACCCTCACTTCTGGAGGGCTGACGTCAAACCCTGGTGATGAGTCACAAAAGCCTGGCTTTTTATAAGCTGTCACAGGCCCCTGTGTCCAGAGCCAGACACTGCCAGGCCCCATGCACCCGAATTGCTGGCCTCTTTCATCATTCTGAATGACCGAGAGGATCCCAGAATAGAAAGAAGGTGTAAACGGGCTCATTCACTGTGCCTAGAGTGACAGGTGGTATATCGGGTGACAGGATCAGGAGCCAAGAAGCCTGGGCAGCTGAGAGATGGGATGAAACAAACAGGATGGAACTGAATGGGGAAAACCTTGGGTTCAGGTCAGGTCACCACTGGCAGTGCCGCCTGCCTTGGTGCCAGGCCCGGGGACGGAGACGTAAGAAGGGAGAGGGCCTAGTCCTCAGAGCTTGTATTAAGATTTTGAGTTTGGATCCCATGTTAGACCATTCCATAAGAAAGCAGCACGTGTGGGAAAATGCCTTAGCGACTCCTGCTGACCACAGACACGGCCTGAGGCTGCACCGACAGAAAAGGTACAGGACAGGACCGGGGCAGGGGGGGCAGCCCCCACTGAACTCGGGATGATGCCGTGGTCGTGATGCTGGCGACTCTGGACAAGGGGCATTGCCCAGCTGGAGCCCGAGGAGAAGGCAATCCACATGGGCAGAAGTCTCAAATCCATCCGTGATGACGAATGCCTATTTTACAGCGGGGGATTCCCACGCTGGGTCCTGGGCAGGCAGGAGGATCCAGGACAAGTAAGTCCTTGTGCTGAGGCAACTCGCAGTAAATGCAGTAAATGCAGTAAATGCCGAGGTGGCGAGGAAATGCCTCCTCTGCTGGGCGGGGCCACAGGGAGCCTGAGAAAGCCGGGACTGACTGATCACGAATGCTATGACTGGTTAGTGCTGCCTCTCAGAGATCTGCCACAAATGGGGTGTGATACATGTGTACCATGAGTCACGCCTCGTTCAACATGAGCGAGGGCTTGGAGAGACTGGGACGGTGTTCTGGAAAAGAAAGCCAATTCAGAAAAGCATGGCTACTGTCTTCAAATACCTAGAAGATGTTGCACACACATGTGCTCCAAGTCATCACACTACAACCCGAGTGGGGACAGGAAGGTGAGGCTGTTAAGGGGAACCAGATTCTGCATTATAAGGAGGCACTTTCTAAAGGGCAGAGCTGCCCAGGAGGGTGCAGCGAGGCCAGACACAGGCATGATGGCTGCTGGGAGAAGACACAAGCCCTCATGGGTGTGACCCTTCGGATTCCATCCAAGCCCGAGTTGTTTGTTCTTTCTTTGCCCTCCTACGTCACACCCAGTTCTGGATGGGACATCAGGCATCATTTGTGTGCATGTGTGACATTTATACTTCAAACTTTTTTTTTTCCCATCCAGAGAATTGTTATCAACAAGCAAAAAAGACAGAGGAGAATGTTCATTCAGCCCAGCTACATGGGAAATGACGTGAGGACTAACACCAGGGCCTCGGCACAGACGGGGTTTAAGGTGCCTTCCTCCGGGAAGTCTGGCAGCACAGAGCCCCCACCTGAGATGATAAGCCCACCTCAGAACAGGAGATCTGTCAGCACCCGCCACCTGCTTCTGAGCACTAGCTCTGCACTCACTCACGGTACTGGCTCCTGGTCCTCAGTTTCTCTCATCCATAACATGCCACCGATAGCTGCTTGCCCTGCCCCCTGCCCTAGGACTGCTGTGAGTGTCTGGAGAAGCGGGTGCGAAAGGGCCTGGTGGGGGCCCACGCAGCTGCTGCCCCATCCCAGCCCCGCCGAGGCACTCCGCAGGCCAGGGGCTGGGGCAGGCGGGTTCAGTGCCCTGTGTGAGGACCCACAGCTGCCCACCCCCTCCATGCCACATGTGTATCACCGTCTGATAGTTTTGTTTGGTGACCACTGGTGTCCCTGCCTTGCCAAGCTCCCCTCTCTCCCCACCACCCTCTTCATGCCAACACATCACATTCTCAGCTTCCAGGCCTCGGCATGGGCTGCTCCCTGCCTGCAACACCCTACCTCCTCCCTCATTCCGCCGCCTCCTCCAGATCTCAGTTCCGGCATGGCTCCCTCCAAGAAGCCTTCCCTGACTGGCTCCTTCGCTGGGTCCATGCCCCATGTTTAGAAGTGCTCCAGGCCCTCGGCATCGCGCTGTTTGCTTTTCTCCTTCTCCCTTTAGACCCTGAGGCCCCTGAAGGCTATGTGGTTTCCATCCCTATAACCCTGTCTTCAGCCCAGAAGAGGTGCCCAGGCAAATGTCCGCTGACATTTAGGAGATAGGACCCTGCTTCTGACTTTATCCCAAAAGTGGTACAGGCCTACAGGGCCTTCCCCCGGAAGAAGACTGAGGACACAGCAAGTAGAAAAGAATCTGTAAGAAGTGACTTGGCAAGCAGAAGACAGAGGCGCTGGGACAAGTCGTGACTACAGGCTCCCTCCTCATGCCCCCGGACCCGTCCCTGGTCAATTTTTTCCCAACCACCTCTGAAAGCACATTATGGTGACATTTGGGGAGATCTCTTTGAAAGAACACCCACCCAAAGTGAAGGTCACCAACCTCCCCACCCTGCTCACGGAGCCCGGCCCCCACAATGGCACAGGGTACTAAGTGGGTGATTAGCGGCTAACAGTCATAATTACCAGTGTTTAGTGTCTGCTCAGGAATCGGTGGCTACTGCAGTGGCCCAGTCACTGTCCGAGGTCCTTACACCTGCGTCTTATATTTGATCCCCTCAGGATATGTTTTCACCATCTCCCCTTGTGCTGCTGAGGAAACGGAGGCTCAGAGAGGTTGAGGGACTTGCTCAGTGTCACACAGCAAGTCACATTCTATCTGCTAAGTGAGTGCAAACCCTATAGGTTTCAATCTCCAGAACCCAACCTTCACAGCATCCAGTGTCACAAATAGTAAAAACACAAGCTCACTGACGAGCAAGACCGCACACATTCCCTCAAAGCTAGAAGCCACTGTAGAAAGACAAGTCTGGTCTCCTTCTGCTGGTGGAGAGTGCACCTCCACAAAGACCTCAAGCCCAAGCCAGCACCCCAAAGAGCACCTGAAGAAACTGGACTTTACCTCGACAACTTCTACCCCTCTGGGAGCTGCTGTGCCGCGATGTTTTTGCAAGCATACTCATCACACCTCTCCAGGCTTTGGGCTTTCCTGCCAAAGGACCCTTTTCCACTCTCACAAAGAGACCTGTGACATCACCTGCCCCTGAAGCAGTCCCTTCCCTCCCAGGACGGCCACCTGTCTGTAAAAGCTTGGGACTGTACTAGGTTGGAGATCGCACTGGTTGCACTGGGTGTGCTACTTCCGGGTCATTGGGAGTACCTGCCTGTGGTAAGAAGGATCCTGGAGCTGTGTCCAGGCTCAGTGGGAGTGCCTGTGATTGACTGATGTTTGCCACGGGCCTAGTATGGGCAGTAACTGCGAAGTGCAAGATTGGTGTTGTCCCTGGGCAAGATGATCACCACAGAAATGCTTTAGGACTCTATTCCCATGATGCAGAATCACTGTCCTTGACTCCGCACCAAAACCTTCACCCTGTGTCCTCCCCTGCAGGCCCACCAACAAGAGAGTTTCTTGGGCAATGTTTTCAATCCAGTAAGATGGGAAAGCAACTATTTGTTTCACAGTCTCCTACCCATCAAAAGACTGACCAACGAGGAACCCACAGTAGCTGCTGCTTGTGACTGAGGGTGGCTGGGTTTCAGCCCAGGGTCGACGCCCAAGTGCTGAATGACCTCAGGCCTGTCACGCCACTTCTAAGTCTCTGCTGCTTCTGTAACATGGGGATCAGGAGTCCCATTTCCCTTACAATTTAATCACAATTGAACACTGTGCTAGGATCCTCAAAACTGCCAAGGGAAGTCCACTATCTATCTCACCGATTTTGGGTTGTCCACATGACAGAAAGTACTGTCCCGTCTCAGAGAAGGAAGATGAGGCTCAGAGAGGTGGAGGGACTTGGCCCAAATCCCACAGCAGGTAAGCAGCTAACTGAGGAACTGTGCCTGGGTCCTAGGATTACATCCACAGCCTTCCCCATCCTATTATCCTGCCTCCACAGGGGGGCTGTGGCCAGGTTCCATGCAGCCACAGGGCCTTGGAACCAAGGCTACGTCTGCGAAGAAAAGCCCTCCCAGGAGATGATCAGCCTGTTAACTCTGCTGGAACGCGGTCACACGAAGCTGTGAGTTGCAGTGTGCATTAACTGGGAGAATTAATCACCACCCAAAGACTTCGTTGTTCAGAGATATCATATAACCCCCTTTTCAAATACATCCTCTTAAGACAGCCTTGTGAATGAGGCACCTGGAGGAGTCGAATCCTAGAGACAAAGTAGAATGGGGGTTGCCAGGCGCTGGGGGGAGGGAGGAACGGGGAGCTATTGTTTAATGGGTGAAGAGTTTCAGTTTTGCAAGATGGAAAGAGTTCTGGAGATGGGGGTGGTGAAACAATGTAAGGGTACTTACTGCCACTGGACTGTACACTTCAAAACAGGTAAGATGGCAAACTGTTGTTATGTGCATTTTATCCCAAATCGCTTAAAAAGGGGGGGGGGGCTAGCGAGGAGTCTACTGAGGGATTCCTTACAAATGAGCTGAATTATCAAATTGCTGTTTTACACCCCAAATCCAAAAGTTACAGAATAAAATATTTAAAACTACTATATGCATAAACTTTAAAAATTTCTGCTTTGAGTTAAATGTGTTTGTGAGCAGAGGCTGATCTATAATCTGCCTGCATTCTCTTTTCAGACATTCAAGAAAGAGAAATAAGAAGAAAGAATTCAAATAGAAAATAAGGAAGATCCGAGGTCCTTAAGGACAGTGATGGTATCAAAACCTTGGAAAAGAGTTGGATGGGAGAGTGTGTGGAAATAAAAAGTTTAAACTAAAAAAGAATTAACTATAGAAAATAGGGGGAGGGGAAGGTCATTCTAATCTCACTGCCTGGACACAATTACTATTATATCATTCTATACCAAAACTTTTTTAACTGTGATTTTAGAATTGCAACCTTGCTAAAAAGAAATAGAAACTTCTGCTTTGGCCTTCTTACACAGTAGTGTGGTAGAATAGAAAGAACAGTGACCCAAGACTTCAAATCTTGATTAAGCTGTGTGACTTTGGGCAAGTCACTTAACCTCTCTGTTCCATCACCTCTAAAAACAGCAATAATAACTGCAAACAAACAAACTGCCAAAAGAAGCAACAAAGCTTCGTGAACTGTGAGGGAGTATGTGAGAGGAAGTGAGCAATAAATACGGAGTGCTGAAGGGGCCCGTGGGTGGCTCAGCCATTAAGCGTCTACCTTCAGCTCAGGTCATGATCCCAGGGTCCTGGGATCGAGCCCCACATTGGACTTCCTGCTCCGCGGGAAGCCTGCTCCTCCCTCTCCCACTCCCCCTGCTTGTGTTCCCTCTCTCGCTGTGTCTCTCTCTGTCAAATAAATAAATAAAATCTTTAAAAAAAAATACGGAGTGCTGAAGAAGCCTTTTCTTGATGACTTAGGGATTAGGATGAAAACCAATCAGAAGGTAAGTATTTGGGAGTTCTGATGTTAATTTTAAAACAAAACCAAAAACACCTCTTAATCCATTAACACCTTGGGCTCCTACAGGGCAAAGTTGTTTGCTTCAGAGCAAACAAGGTCACTGAGATGATGAGGCCCTGCCCGACCTTGCAGATCACTCCTTGTTCCTCAATATGCTAAACACTTTCCACCTGAGGGTCCTGACCCCCCTGCTGTTCCCACTCTGCCAGACTGCCTCTTTCCACTGGCCACCTCACCTTCCCCGACTTGCCCTCCCCATCCTCTCTGAATAGGTCCCTCTCAGCATCTATTTGTTTCCTTCAGGGCTCTTCCCGCAAGCAGACAGTATCTCGCGTATTTGTCACCTGCTGGGATGGGGACTCCAAGCTGGACAGAAGCTCCCTGAGGAAAGAGACCAAGTGTGTCTTGTTCTCTCCCCTCCCCCGGGCTCAGCGCCGGGCTCTCTGAGCACAGGAATGGCTGACCGTTTGGAAAAAGAGGTGGTGGCTGTTTGGAGGTCGGGTGGTGAGGAGGGAGGAACTGGCTGGGATGAACCCAAGCCCCCTTCCCCGGACTGTCCCCATGCACGGCTATGTGTGACCCCGTTGAGGAAACTGCAGGGGAAGCAGGAGCGGAGGCAGCCAGCTTGTATAGGTGCTGTCAGACAAGCCCCGCTCCTCCTACCCCACCCTGGCCCACAACTGCCCCCAGGCAGGCAGGCCCCTCCAGACTGCTACCACACCGCTGTGCAGGGCAATACCATGTCATGAAGTGTAGGAAGACTGGGAAGGCAAGAAAGTTCCAGGAGAGGCAGGAATTCACAAATCTCTTCACAGCACACTCAGTAATGGGCCCCAGCAGGAAACCGGCCTGAGGAGTGATGACCCTCCAGAGACAAGCTCTGGCTCTGAGTGCCGGGCCATGAGTGCCTGATGGACTCTAATGGCCCTCGGCAGGCATTCTAGCTTGATCTCGGCTCTCCTGGCCCCTGGGCAGCCAACCCCTGCCATCCCTCCCCAACCCACAATACCTTCCTCTCCCCTACGAAGGGCGCGCCCATACCCCAGGGTGTCTTCTCCTCAAAATCTCCATCCATCCGGATCCTACCCAGCTTCTGAGGTTTTGAAGGCCACCTCCTCCCGAAAGCCTGCCTTGATTCACTCCAGAGTCCCTATCAGAGCCCTGCACTTGGCAAACAATAACTTGGTGTCCTTCCAAACACCCCATCCAGTCCACCTACATCGCTGTCTCCAGGCATGGGACATAGACAGTCTGTAGCTATTTCACGTCTTCTCTCTCCCCTTGGATGTAATAGCAGCAGCTAACATTTTTTCAGTGGTTCCTCTGTACCAGATACTGTGCTCAGTGCGCTACACACATTTTTCTCTTGTCCTCACATTGAAACTAATGTCAGTAATATTATCAGCTCTATTTTGAAAGTGAAGAAACTGAGGCCTAGAGAGGTTAAGGAACCTGCCCAAGGTCTCACAGCTCTCAGTGGCTGCCCAGGATCTAAACCCCAGCAGTAGGACACTAGAGCTAAGCTCCTGACTGCACCTCTGGGCTCCTCCCCCAGTGCCTGGCTCAGCCTTACAGCTGGGCTTTATCAATGCGAGCTTTCTGCATTCCAGAGGCGCATGGCCAGGTGTGGATCATCAATGCAGTCCTTCACCGAGGACCCACCTGATCGATCTCCCACCCTGGGCTCAGTGTGTGCCCTCAGGGAGCAGCCTTGAACCAAAATGGCTCTGTGTCTGGGGACCTTGTGATTGTGCAGACAAGAGAGGTACACAGAAATTGTATTTGTTGAAGGAACAAAATTGATACTGTATCTGCTTTGGCAAGTCTGAGAATTTTCTTAGAAAAAGCACAGAGAAATAGGAACTCAAGACCTCAGCGAGTTAGATAACAGCTAATCTTTGAAATACCCAGGCCAACCAAATCAGGTGTTAAGATACTCGCTAGCTTCCAAGGGACCAAAACTGATTCAACTGAACAGCAGAGCTATAAGGAACTCCTCCTGCCAAGAAACCAACGGGGAATCTGAAGCCCAGAGCTGGAGAGGATCTTGCCTGAGGTCACCTAAAAACTCAGGAAGAAGCCATGGCTCCTGCTCCCCTAAGCCCTGTCCTCGCCAAGTTCTTGGGGCTGGGACTGGAACCAAGAAAGCAAAAAGGCTTTCAGGCCGCCTGGGTCCTTAAGAAAACGCCAGGAATTGAGGTAAGTGCCCCCCCCACCACAGTGACCGAAAGTTTAAAAGTCTTCACAGTGGAGACAGGGCCCTAGCTCTTACCTTCAAGAAGAGTGGAACTGTTCCGTGAAAGCTGGTTTTGGGAAGCCAGGATTTCTTCCCTAGGCCAGCATAGGCCCAGCTCAACCCTGCCCCGGAAGGATGGGCGTTTAAAAGGCTCCTCACCTGTGACCACACCCGGGTGAGGCTGACTTTCACCAGGGAACCCGTCCGACTGGCCGTCTCCCAGACAGCAGCAGGCCACAACGCCAGCGCGTCTGTAGCCTGGCGCCTCTCCCGCGGGGCCCTACTGGGCTCCCAGCCACTGCCGGGCCTCCAGAGCAAGAGGGAGAAGAGGCCTGCCCCCCTCCTGGGAGGCCAGCTCGGCCTGGGTCCCCCAGGGCCAATCCCAGACTGGGCTGGGTCTGAAGCAGCTGCTTCCGGCTTTGCCTTTCTCTTTCACTTTGGTTTTTAACCCCAAAGTGAAACTAAAGACTGGGACGATGTGGGAAGGATGGGGAGAGGTAAGGCCGAGGAGGGCTGAACCCCTGGCTTCTAATTCCAGTTAAGGCTGCCCACTCACCTGGGAGGAGGCCCTCAACTCCAGGACTTAGTTTTCCCATTGATAAAATGGGAGGGAGGAACTAGGCTCGTGATTTTAAACTAGTCATTTTGAACTAGAAAAATTAGAGAACTTCTCCTTCCTCATCCCTACCACCGCTGAAGGCAGAGAGGGAGCCGTAGAAATGCCCTGTAAGGGACGCTAAAGGACCTTTCTGTTGGCTTGGAGGAGACAAAACTGGCCTCGGTGTGTGGACCCTCCTGGCCTCCCTGACTACCTCTTCCTCACCTGTCATCTGATCACCTTCATCCTGAGGCGGGCCCTGGAGAGTTCCAGCATCCTAGGGCAGAGCAAATGCATCCTAGGCAGGAGCCTGACTGTCCCGGCACAGCAAGTGGCGACACCCACCAAAGGCTGCCCCCAAATTCCCAATCTGAGGGCAGACCAGGCCATCTGCTAAGACTGAAGGCAGCCCACCCAGGACTGGAACTAACATCACACTCAGCAACTCCAAGGTGCCTGGCATAGTGTCTAGCTAAGACCACTATAATCTATTTTATGGGGGCTCCCCACTGGCTGGTTTACCAAATCTTCCCACTAGCCTGGTGACATGAGAAAGGCACGGACGAACCTCCCCACTTTTCAGATGAAAAAACTGAGGCTCAGAGAAGGGCAGGGACCTACTGGCCCAGCCTGCACTGGGATTCAGGAGCTCAGTGAATATTTCCTGAATGAATGAGTTCACTGGCCCCGTGCAGCCCACGCCCAAGAAATGCAGGAAGGAGGATGCAGTGTGGGAGGGGGGATGTTTCTCCCTGGAGACCAAGTCATCAACAGGTCCCCAGGTACCTGTAACAGAGTCCCCTCCAGCCTATTTCTTCCCTTCATTCCTCACTTCCTCTCAGCTACCCCTTCCTCTGGAAATACCTCATTGCCAGGGGCTGCTGAGTGACACTGGCCAAGCCCCTTTCCCTGTCTGGGCCAATCACTAAGGAAATGAACTTGAATCTAGGGAAGGCAGGGTACTTTTTAAAAAAAATACACATTTTCAGAATGCAAAAGAAGGCAATTCAAACTATCTCACAAGATGTTAGGTGCACAGACTCTCTGTAACAAGTTTCTTGCAGGCAGACCCGGAGACGTACACGTGGGCAAGGGCGCTTGCTGCAGCACTGCTCACAGCAGCGGGACTGCGAACAACCTAAACATCCTCCAGCAGAGGACTGGACAAACGACTGGTGGTCCATCCAACAGTGTGACTGTCACACGGTCACGGAAAAGGGGGCCATGGACCTGCGTGCATCTACAACAGACACAGACTTGTGTAAAGAAGACAAAGTACAGAATGGTAGGCTGTAGGGAGAGAATATGCTACCAAACGTTTGTGTAATAGAAAGGAATGTTATTGACACAGCTGCCTGCATATGAAGAGTATTTCTGGAAGGAAACATCAAGACTGTTCAAAGTGATCTTCTAGGAGTGGAGAGTGGGAGAGACACACATATTTCACTGGGCACTTTTTTCTGCAAAGTTTGAAATGTTTAAACACATACATGTATTGCTTTTTCAATAAAAACGTAGTTTCTATACATAAAAATAACTCCAGCAAAATGCTTACCCATAGAAACCTCTCTCTATGGCTTGGGGATCAAAGTCCCTGGGGGCAGGGCCCAGGCATCTGGATTTTGGAGTCTCCTCAAAGGCTGCCACTCCGCCTTGTAGAGCAGGTGGCCAGCCTCTGAGAGTAGCCGGAGGCAGCCTGGACACTGCAGGGCTCTGTGCAGGGGGGACAAGGTCAGAGAAGACTCAGGAAAAACGTGGCCTTAAGGTATAGGGAGGATTTGAAGAGGGCTTTGAATGTGGAACCGTTTCAGCTGAGAGTTCCTACAGGGAGCAGTGGGGAAATGATGCCAGGCTGGTAAGCCAGGGAAAGAGGAAGGATTGTTTCTCTCAATAGGAGATGCCGACAGGTCCCTACCTCTCTTACACTTGGTTCCCATTCATGGGACCTGAGGGGGCTGGGCCAGAAATCCTAGGATCTGCCTTTATTTCATCTCATTTAATATTAAAGGAGGCAAGGGAGGGTCCCCAGCTCCGCACATGGCCACAGGGATCCACACTTGTGCTGTCATCAAATATTTGGAGGCTAGAGGAAATTCAGGCCAGGATCTTAGGTACAGCGGCCCTCAGGCAACCTTCCCCCGCCCCGCCCCAAGAGAAGGAGCAGATGGCCTTCTGTTGAGATGCCCTTCCTCACCTTCTTGTTAATAATTAAGTCATTACTGAAGACCTCTTTGTCACGTTGGAAGTTCAGTTTGCAGAGACTGTTGCCTTGGCTTGCTTTACCATGATGCTCTAGGTAGAGGGCTCACGGGCTACAACAGTCTAGATCTAAGCCACAGGCCCAAACTACAGGGGTCTGCAGAGGAAAGAGCCCAGTGTGCAGGGCAGGAGTGCTGGGGAAGGTCCTGGCTGTACCTCACTGATCCTGTGAACGCCGGGAGGTGAGTGACTCAGTCTCTAAGCCTGCTCTGCTTGCCCCTGTAGCACCAGGGCCAGCTCACTGCTTGGCCCTCAGCGGGCACTCCAGTACTGGTTGACTAAATGAGCTCAGCGGTGAACCCCAGAATGACCTTGGTCAAGTCACTTTCTGCAAAACAAGGATGACAAGCATAGTAATGACCTCCCAGGGTTGTAAAAAATCTACTGAGATTAGGTGGATGAAAGTGCTTTGCAAATCAAAAATAGGCTCAACAAATACTAAGGATTCAGAACCAATGTGCTGAAATAAGATAAAAAATGAATATATGTGTGTATGGTCAAATTTATGAGAAAGCACGGGGCAAATGACAAAGCATTATTCAAATGAATTATTACACTTGAAAGGGACAGTACAGGCCGCTCTACTCCACTGTTCCAATGTCTGAATATTTTCTCAGGCTGTGTCTGATCGAAAGGAGCACAAAAATCCCTATTAGAGCCTCTGTCTAGATTTTGGTAAGAAAAAGAGGGGTGCAGTTACAATCCTATCTTGCATACGGTTGGGCTTAAGAGAACATTTGCCAAAGTAGACTGGCATATGGATCCTGGGGGTGTTTACTGGAGGCAAGGTGGGGGGGTGCGCAGAGCTCAGAGGCTGTGCCTGCCATGTGGTGGCTCTGCCTCATGACCCAAGGCCCAGCTCAGGAGGACACAGAGAGGAGAATGGCCAAGCCATGAGTTTCCTACAGGCACACTGGGACCAACCCTTGCTGCCTCCCATGGAAGCCACTCGGTAAGTACCAGTTCCCTTCTCCTTCTCTCTGCCCAGGAGGTATCCCTGGCTGCAGCCCGGAAAATGGGAACTGGGCTCCATCACCTGGCTCTCCAATGCCGAGAGCAACTTGGGACAAGTCCCTTCCTGCCTTTGTGGGTGGCTAATTCCTCTGGCTGGGCAAAGGAACACCCTCTCCGGTGGCAGCTGGCTGAGAATCCCAACGGACCTAGTCATGGATGTGCCCACTGTTGGGCTAGACACATATGAGGTCTGACTCTGAAGGCTGCTCACAGCCTGGCGAGTAAAACTGATGTGAAGGCCCCTCACTTCCCTGACTCTCCTGCCTTGAAGAAATTCTAAACTGGCACCCAGTCCCAACTTTCCAGATCTTTATAAAGTAAAGGCTTTAGGCTTTAGGGGAGGTATTTGTGTGCCCCCAATTCAAGGGGCAAGAAGGCTCAGATTATTCCTAGGACCCTAACAGTCAGAGTTTCTTTTCCAAGAAGCAGAGCTTAACTGTGGGAAGAGTCAGGGTTTGCGGACAGTCAGCCCTGGGTCTGAGCCACATTTTCCTTATCTGTAAAAGGGAGATGGTAAGCCCACTTGCCTCGGGCTTGGTGTAAGGATTTCTGACAGCAGCCATGGATCATGGCAGAGAGCCTGGCAGAGAGCAGGTGTACAAGCAATTTGCTCAGACTGTTATTTCCTCCCCCAAAGCAGCAACACCCTCTGGCCCATCAAACTCCTGAATGGGCTCTCCTGAGGGAGCACAACAACCTCTGCTAGCCCAACTGTCCTTTCCTGGCTCCACCCAAACCTCACCCTCTCCTTTCATCTGGATGCTTGCGAAGCTTCCTCTCTGTCATCATTTTCATTCATTCCAATTCACCCAGCCTGATTCACCTTCTTGGAAAAAAAAAAAAAAAACTCCTCCAGTTGTGCTACCCCTGCTCTAAAACCTTCCATGGCTCCCCAAAGCCTCTGCTTTTCAGCTGATGTTCAATGTTGCCTACAACTTCCTGGCCTCTCCCAGATTTTTCATCCAGAGTCCTGATGCATCAGCAAAATCAGTCTACTCACTATTTCCTTAAATACATGCTTAGCTTCCAGCCTCCACACCCCTGCCTGTGCACAAACCATTCCCTAGAATGTCAGCCCCACCCTCTGTCTCTGCAAATCCAGCCCCCTTCAAGAGGGCTCTTGTTTCCTCTGGCACACACTCACTTCTTCCTTCTCAAACAATGCTTTTCCTCAGCAGACGCTTAATTACAGACTGTCACACAGTCTCTCATAATTGTGGGCCTTGTCTCCCTTGTCAGACCATAAGTTCCCAGGGGCAGAGGCCCTGTCTGTTCTTTCCCATCCTCTCAGAGCCTGGCCCAGGGCTGGGAGGGCAAGTCTCAGAAAGTGCTTTCCAAGCCCCACCAGCTCCAGGCTGAGCCAAGTCTAGCTCCAAACACTTGGGACCACTTCTCCTGCTCTTGTCCTGTGAGGAAACTTCACTGGCCAAACCACACCTCAGTGTTCCCTCTCTCCACTGGTTGACCCAGGCCAGTGATACACAGAAATGGAGACCTAGGTGGGCAGGCAGGGCTATGGTTCTTGCCCAGCTCTGGCATGGTCTTGGCTTGGGATCCTAGGCACGCCCCTGTCCTTCCCCTTACCTGGGCCTGCTTCCTCACTGTGAAACAAGAAATAATCTTTTAGCTGTATAATACAGATTATTATTTGTCTTTAAGGGAGCCTTGGTTCCCAGGAGTGGATGGGTGAAGAACCAGCTGATTCTAACACAACCTGAAGAAGAGGAGGCAGCTACAGCCAGGACTGGGGAACCCGGGAATCTGAGAGGCACTCAGACTGCACACCTCATCAACCTCATTAAATTCCTGTTGACGACTCGGTTGCATTCCTGCCCAGGTGTTCAATTCCACAGCCCTCACCCTGGCCAGGTGTCTGCTGCCAGGGCTGAGCAAGGAAAGGGTGACTTGCTTCTGGAAACAACCAACCCTGCCCACAACAAAGATGAGGAGGAGCCAGGTTCCTCCTCTGTAGAACGAGGAAAGTACTGGTATCTGCATCACGGGATTGCTGCAGTGATACCGATAATCCAGCACAGTCCCTGACACCTGGTAAACGGCGGCAGAGCATAAAGGTGCCCATTTCTCGAGGGAGTTCTCATCCTCCTGGCAACGGGTAAGGGATTTCCATCCCAATATGACAAAAGAAAACTGAAGTGCAGAAATTTGATCAATCCAAGGTCATGCAGTGGGGACAAGCCAAGCTGTGATACCAACCCAGGAAACTCTCAGTTCAGCTTTGCCCAGAGTGCAGCCCACAGGTTCTCAGCATCAGACTCCTCCAGAGGGCTGAACTTGTAAAGTTGATTCCTGCCCCCAGATCTGCCAAAGGAGACTCTTTGGGGATGGAACCTAAACTTTACAAAGATAAGGAACCTAAATTTTATATATATTAGGAAACTGAGGCACAGAGAGGTGAAGCAACCACTTTTTAGCAAGTATGGACCTGGGACAGAATTCAGTCTGTTTGACTCGAGAGCAGCAATCAGAGACTTCCTGGAGGAGGTGGTGGCATTTGACAATGTGGGCCTCAGAGGGAAGAGAAGGTACCACAGGGGGAGGGTACAGCACAAATAAAGGGTTGGAGCAGGAAAGGCCAGGCGACAGCTGTTCAGTGTTGCTCGTGCTTCCAGATCCCTGGGGAGCCACCACTGCAGCCTTTCCCTAGAAGCCCAGGGAGAGACTTCCCTGAGCCAATCTGAGCTGCTGGGAGGAAAGCCTGCCATGCGGTTGTCCTACAACCAGCAGGTCTCTGGCCCTCTGGGTGAGTCTGGTAGCTGCTGAGGATGAGAAAGCCAGGAAAGGTGGTGACTCAGTCCCCGCCCAGCCTCAGGCTAGTCCCGCTGAAGTTTGGGATGAGCTCAGAGGCTGAGGAAATGTCAAGCAAACCCTCCCTACAGAATAGATGCCAGACTAGAGAAGGAGGCCTGAGGGGCAGGCTACCAGACAGAAGCAATACATCTGGAGCAAAGCTGTGGGCTGTGGGAGAAGAAAAGTCAAGAGGTCTGGGCTCAAGCCCACCCCGACACTGGCATGCCATGGACCCTGAACAGGTCCTCGTGCCTCTCTGGGCCCCCTATTCTCCATTCACCTGTGAAGCAGAGAGAACTCCAGTGGTTTCTGACTTCCTCCCAGGACTGTTGTGAGGAACAATGGCCAGGAAAGCGCCTGACAGATTACACAATGGCTCACAGAGCAAGCGAGAGATTAGAGGAGTACTCCTATTATTTACTACAACAGTCAGGTGCTTTCCTTGTTACCTGAACCTCAGCACCAGGGGGTCGGTGTGGGGGGGGGGGGGGCGGGGAGAAGCTGGGTCCGTCTTGTTCCCACAAAGAAAAAAGTGATCCAGATATTACTGGGAGATGAAAGTTCATATTTATTAAGTGCCTACTGCGTACTTGGTATTTTTTAAATATATAATCTCACTTAATCCTCACCACAATCCTGTAGTGTAAATATGATTATCTTGAGTCCAGATGAGGAAACTTGAAGCCCAAAGAAAGTAACTTGCCCAAGATTACACAGGGAGTGAATGATGGAGACCAATTAAAACCAAGTGTTTACGGCTCTAAATCCCACATGAATTCCACTCTCTGTAACAGTTTGTATTAGCGGCAGAACATGCCTGGTATAGAGAGGCCCAACTCCAGCGCTGCCTCCTCCTGGAAGTTTTCTGAACCCTCTGCCCAGACAGGATCTCTCTCCTACCAGCACATACCCTGCAGTATTCAACACATTCTCCCTCTTGTTCTGTGATCAGGCACACCTTTAACAGGTAAGATGAGATGTAGGTACAAATAGGTGGCCTTTGAGTTACCTTAGAATCCTGAAATGTCAGAGCTGGAAGCACCGAAGAGACCATGCTATCCAACTCCCTCATTTTTCAGAAAGAAAAATACAGAGAGAGGGGAACACTTGTCTGAAGTCACACTGCATCTTAGCATAGCCAGGAATAGAACCCTGGCATTCTGCCTCACAGAATTTCTTTAGGAATTCTATGATTTCAGAATCAGTTTTACGACAAAGATTTTTATTCCCATTTTACAGGTAAGGAAGCTGAAGCCCAGGAGAAAGTGGCCTCCCTGAGAGTGGTAGATGTGAGGACCAGAATCCCAACCCCCTACTTCCAGGCCAAGGACCAAGCCCTTCTTGCTCCCCACTGCACACAGTCTGAGTAGTGTGTCAAGCACAGGACCCACAGTAAAAGGTCAATGGATGTTAGAAATTGTCATTATATACCAGTGAGCAAGTGACACCAGCCTGACAGTGACCTCCTCAGAGGCAGTGCCATGGAACAGGACCAAGAGTCCTTGCTCAACCCTGTATAGGTCCCTGGCCTCTCTGGGCCTCATCCATAAGACAAGGGTGCTCTAACAGCTGATCTCCTGCTCCAAAGTTCTAGGACATCCTAGGCTCCTTGACAGCAACCCCCACCCCCACCGCGGTCTGTGGAGCCTCTCCCAGCTGAGGCTTTTGTTCCCCCACTCTACAGGGAAGCAGGAAAAGCGGCCGAGGTTCACAACCACAAACTGACCGACCTTATTCCCAAGTGCCACTGGCCACGCAGGGCCCACCCTCAAACAACAATGGGATGGAACATGGAAAATCCAACTGTCTCCCAGCACAGACATCCAGCTATGCACACCTGCTTATCTTTACAAACTGACAAAGAAGAATCAGGGCATAAATAAGGGAGAGCTTGCTCCTTACCCCACTGGAAGGGCAGGTGTAATCCTGAATAATCAGGTGGCAATGGAGCAAAAGGTAAAGAACTCTGTGGGGAGTCCTGGGGCTGGATCCCTGTCCTAGCTCTGCCATGAACTAGCCGTGTACCCTGGACAAGCTGCTTTCCCTGTGGGCTCAGTTTAAAGGCACAGTAACACTTCACAAAGCATGTCTACAGACCTTTCATTTGGTTTTCATGACAACCTGGTAAGACTAGCACAATTGGTTTTCATGACAACCTGGTAAGACTAGCACAATTATTCCCTTTTTACAGATGGAGAAAACTGAGGCTTGGAGAGGTCGAGGGTCTGACACAGCTTGAGGCTGGCAGAATCAAGGCCCAGAGTTCTTAGATCATCAAACGGAATAGTCAAGGGTGGTCAGATCAAGAACTCCTCTCTCCCCTCATCCTGAGTCTCAGCAAGACCAAAGCAGCACAGTAATCTTGTTCACCTGCCCAGTCTGGTGGCCTGCAAAGTTCTGGCCACAAACATTACAGCCCAGCTGCCTAAAGGCCGCACCCCCCTGCAAAATTTCATTACTCAAGTTGGCAAGAACGCAGCCCCCACCCCCAGCCGGGTCTAAATAAACGCCCAAGTGATATCACATCCTGCCAACTCCAAAATAGCCCAGGCCTGCCCACAAGCGATCACAAAGTGCCAGGCCATGCAGGACCAAGAGGGCAGGACGTCCAGCCCGTGGCACCCTCCACACACTCAAGCAACTAAAGCAGAAGCCTCAGAGCAAGAAGGCCCCCCCACTCCCACCTCTGCCAGACGGGCGGCCCCTCCCTCCTTGCCCCTTTGTTGGGAGGCTCCAGAGCCTCCTGCCCCAGCGCCAGCCCCAGCCCCAGCGCCAACCCCATGGAGCCTCGCCGCGGCCAGCCTGCGGGCGGACTCCGGCCCGACCCAGACACCCCACCACTCACATTGCTTCAAGAGCTCCAGACACAAAGCCATGAGGGCCAGAGGGGGGTCAGAGACCCAGAGACCGGCAAAGACAGAGAAAGGGAAAGGGAGAGACAAGGGAGCAGAGAGCAGGGGAGACAGGGGGCAGGGGCAGAGAAAGCAAGGGGGCCAAGAGCCCTGGGGAAAGGAGCAGGCTCGAAAGGGGGCCTTCAGCACAAGAGCCACTAAGTGGTGAGACCACTGAGACAGATGTGAGGGTAGAGGCAGGGAGAGCAAAGCGGGTGACCCCAACCCCCAGAACTGGGGGGCCACAGAGGCCTGAGAGAGAACAAGGAGCGACAGCCACGGAGACAAACCAAGGGAAGGCCGGGAGGGGTGAAGTCTGGGAGCTGGAGAGCTTTTGGGGGTCCCAAGGAGAGAGACCCCAAGGATCTCGGAGATCCCAGCGTGTATGGGGGGCACCGAGAGGAAAAACCCCGAGGAAATGAGGGCTAAGAGAGAAGCAAGACCACAGGGATTTGAGGGTACAGATGGAAGGGAGGACCCCCCCCCAAAGGATGTGCGGGAAGCTCAGAGGGGAGCCGTGGCGGAGGGCGGTGTTCTGAAGAAAAGGCCCCCAAAGATGGGGGGCACCGTGAGGGGGGAGTCCCGAGGAACGGGGGCGCCCAGAAAGGGAGGCTCCGAGGGATGAGAGGAGCGCTGTGAGGGAGACCCGAGATCGGGGAGGGAGGGAGGGGCTGTGAGGCACCGCGAGGGCAGAGACAAAGAGACAGCGAGCCAGGGAGAGACAAAGCGGGCGGAGCGGGGAGACCAGCCCGAAGGCTGGCAGCCGGACAGAAGGACGGAAGCGCGAGCGGGCGGGTGGACGGACGGACGGACAGACGGGGAGGAGGGCGGGGGCAGGGCCGGGCGGGGGCGGCGCCCGTCTCCTCGCGGGGCCGCGGCTGCTCCGGGCGACGCTGGGCGGGCCCCGGGCGTCCGGGCTGAGGAGGCGGCGGCGGCGACGGCGTGGACCGGACAGACGGATGGAGTGACGGACGAGGCTGGCGGCAGCTGCGGCCAGCGGCGGGCACTCACCCTCCTCCCTCACGCGGCCCGGCCCGAGGCTCCGGTTTTGTACGCCCGAGGGGCGGGGCCTTCGTGTTAAAGCCCCGCGCCGGCCCCGCCCCGCCCCGCCCCCCGCGTCAGCCGCGCGCGCGCGCGCGCCTCCCGGGACTCCCGGGGCGGGCGGGGACGCGCAGAGCCCGCTCGGCACGTGGCCCGGCGCGCGCGCGCGCGGCTCGGCCGGTGCGCAAGCGCTGGGCGCGCTCAGCCAGCCCACGCCCAGGCCGACAGACGGTGGGAGGGAGCGCGCGCCCACGTCGGCACGCGCATGCCTGAGCACTGGGAGCTCCGCCCCTCGAGCCGCCCCGCAAACCGGTTCCAGCTGGAACGGGACGCATGCTCCGTGCCTTGGGAGGAGCGGTGCGAGTTAGCACTAGCTTACCATGGCGACACCTCGCTGTCACTGGGGGAAACTGAGGGTCACAGCAAGGATCCAGGGCTGGTCTTCTCAACCTTGCATGGTCAAATTAGACCTCAAGTACTATGGACTTTACGTCCTAAGTATTTCTAGTTGTCCCCTCCCCTCCGTCCTCCCTTTGCTGTCCTCAGACGGAGGCCTCCCCCGATTGGGTTCGAATCCTGATTCACCCTTTGGAGAGCTGTGTGACCTTGTACGAGATGCTCTTTCAGCCTCCCTGAGCCTTCGATTCCTCTTCAGCAAAAATAAAACCAACACACTCAGTGTGCCCTGAAGGGCAAAGTGCAGTAGGCGCTGCCTAAGTCCATCACTCCCTTCATGTCTCGTGGCACCTCTCTGTGCCCTGTTCCCCATTCTCATTTAGTCCTGGTCTTGAGTCGTTTACTTACTGCCTCACCTCTCCAGACTGTAGCTATAGCAGGTCTGCTATCCACAGACCCAGCTCCTGTTCCCTGACCTGCCTTGCTGGGTGACTTAGGCAAGTCCCTTACCTTCTCTGTGCATCTCTTTAATAAATGTAAAATGGAAAAAAGAATCTTAGTGAGATGATACAGTGTTTCTGATACCACTGTAGCGATTTTTGTATAAAGGCATACTAATAACAAAAGAAAATGAGGATTATTGAGCCATTTCGAAGCCAGACACTATGCTAAGCACTTTGAAAGTATTAGCTTACTCTGTCCTACTCACAGTCACTATGCTACACCTGTGCTATTCACGTAGCATTCATCTTTAAATTGACTTATTTAGAAAAATTCAAGGACAAGCCAGGCTCAGTCTTGCTCGGCCCCAGGCACAGAGAACCCTGCCCCTGCTCCAGTGCACCAGGCACCCTGCTGCCCCAGGACCTCTCCTCCTTGCCTGGCATACCTCCCCAGCTTCCTCCAAGTCTTTGCTTAAACATCTGTTTCTCAGCGAGGTCTACCCTAACTATCCTGTTTGTGCTGCAACCCTTCGCCTTGCTCTGGGCTATTTTCCAACGAACCATATGCTTCTACGTGTTATTTATTGTTTTGTCTGTACCCCCAACCCCCAACAGAATATACTCTCCACGAAGGCAGGGGTTTCTGTTTCGTTCACTGTTGTGTCCCGGGTGAGCATGGCCTGGCCCACTGTAGGTAGGTGATCAATAAGCATCTGTCCAATGAAAGAGCAGCCTGATTGCAAGGCTCATGTTCTTAACCACTGCTTAGTAGGAGCTCCATGGTTCCATTTGAGCACCTTAGTCATGACCCTTGTTCACGAATCTCGATCCTGGCTTCATAGCCTGCCCACCAGTCCTTAGGCCCAGTCATTATTTCCCCCAGAAGGCTCAATGGGTCTGCCTAAAAACAGGATTTAGAAGGGTGATGATTTGTGCACTAGGCACACAGTAGGCACTCGATTAACCAGGAATGTCCTGGACCAAGGCTTGGTAGAGCCCTGGGAGGAAGCCTGCCTTCTGCTCAGTGCCTCTGTGCAGAGGTACAGCAATAGGGAATTCTGACCCCTCATCACTGACTCCGGGAAGGCCTCCTGGAGTGAGGAGGAGTGAGGCCTAGGCCTCACTGCTTTGCCTGGACCTCCAACCCATCCTGGCCAGCTTGCCATGTAATTCTCCCGGAAACTCTTATAACCATGCCATACCTCTTTACCAGGACCCTGGATGGCTCCCCTGCCCACAGGATAATGGGAAACTCAAGGCTTAGGAGTCAGGCAGACCCAGATGGGAAACAGCTCCCTGACCTACTAACTGGGTGACCTTGACCTGACACTCACCTTCTCTAGGCTGTAGTTTCTTTGAAAGAGTTGTGTTACATGTGTATATGTATACGTATGTGAGGTTAAACTGAGTTAACTCAGGAATGTCAGATATGTGTAAATATTCTGGCCACAGCAGACATCACCAGTCGATGGTGGCACACTTCTCTGCTTAACTAAATCTCAGTCTTGGGCTCCAGGGATCAGAGATGAACACAGGAGTTGAAATCTATTTGCAATCTCTGGACATAATGGTCTTTGAGGTTCCTCTCAGCCCTGACACTCTGGGAACTGGAGTGTTCATTCTGACAGGAGCCCATAGTGTAATAATCAGAGATTGTGGACGGCTAGGCCTGGGGGAGGGCTGCAGGGGGACAAGGCTGACCAGAGGGTTGATTGCTTACTGGAATTTTGTCAGCCTCCCTTCCTCTGTGGAGGAGGGAGTGAATCAGAGGAGAAACTGGGAACATTCTGGGGGAGAGGGGAGGGGACAAAGAAGGGACTCAGAGGATGACTTGGATGGGAAGTATTTGGGCGGGGAAGAGGGTCCTCAAACTCAAGCCTCACAACATTGATGGAGAATTTGAAGCATAGGGAGGGACTGGAACCCCCCAGAGTGACACAGGAGGAGGAAACTAGATCTCAGGGCTCCTGAGCAAAGAGCAAGCATGTATCCCGGGCCAGGAACCTATCCCAGCTCAGCCTAGAGCTTCAAGGACTGCAGGGAGAGCCCCCCAGTGTGTGTAACCTGGTGTGTGTGTGTGTAACCTGGTGTGTGTGTGTGTGTGTGTGTGTGTGTGTGTAAACACACATGCACATGGAATCATGTGCTGGTACAGAGAGCGCAGTTGGCAGGAGCTGGGGGGTGGGGGGTGCCACCCAGGCCCCTGGGTGATGCCACACCCTCCCTTGTGGTTCAGAGAGAGTGGGAGAGACACAGAAGGGGAAGCTAGGGAGGGAGGACGGCCAGAAACTGGGAGGGGAGGAAGCGGGGGGCTGTGAGGGGAACAGGGTTGAGGGAGGCAAACCAAAGGCTAAGGAGGTGGGAGAGAGGGCAGAGGAAGCTGGAAGAAAGGGATGGTGAAAGGGAGGGAGGAGAGGAGAATGAGCACTAATGGGAGCTGGGTAGAGGGAGGGAGTGGGAGGGAGAGTCTTCTTTGTTCTTTCTTCTTCTCTTTTCCAGAGGGTGAGAGAAGGCAGGATGGGGCCGACTGTGGGGTGATGGCACCCCTGTGGCCCCTTCCAGGTGGGCCCTTTGGCTGGGAGGGGCACATATATATAGCCAAGCTGCTTCCCCCACCATCCTAGCTGGAGCTGACCCTGCCTGCCAGTCACCTGCCAGAGCTATTTCCGGAATGTGGAATCTGGGTCAGAAGGGGGGAGGGAGAGAGAGGAGTGGTGGCAGCAGTCCTGGCAGCTGGGAAGCTGGTGAGCTCTAAGTGGGTGGGTGGGCGGGCAGCTCCAGGCTCTGCCCACGGCCACTCTAGAGAGGCCCTCCCCTTCCGGGCTCTCACTGCCTCAATAACCCCTCCTCACCCACATCCACCCACCTGCCTGCATATGGCCTGAGTCCATACGTGCCCACATGCGAGTGACAAAGAGCTTTCATACCCCTCAGCAACCTGGGGGCTCAGAACAGCCCTAGGGGTCTGTGTGTACCTGGGGCCTGGACTTCTCACTTCCTAGAGACAGAGCTGAGGAGAGGAGGCCGCCTTCTGAGCAGGGGTGACCCCTGCGGGGCAACAGTGGCTGAGATAGGGTGGGCCTGTGTGTTGGTGTTGGTGTGGGTCTATATGGAGGGAGGTCGTTATGGGCAGAATTGCCATGGATGGTTGTGCAAGTTTTCCACTGATTAAGGATGCCACATATAGGGCGGGTGCTGTTTACAATACAGACATAATTGAATTATATACTTATCATGACAAATTTGTGACAGATGGCAGAAAAAGACCTTGTTCTAATAAAAATTATACATCGTGACAATTTTCCAACAGACGGCAATTAAGTGTCTTGGGGGGAGTGCCCTTTCCTAACCCAGCACAAAGGTACCGTATGGACCAGCTGCAGCTCTGGGCACAGGTTGGAAAATCTGGTGGCTTTGGTTTTCCCTGTGAGGCAGGTAGGTTTACCTCCTGAGCATGAGGGGATCGGAGGGTGGAGGAGAGACGAGCAAGTATGTAGTGGTCACTGTGGAGACTTGAGGGAGGGCTGACCTGGAAAATGTTGGGGGTGAATTTTTTTGGTGGCTCTAATCTGCTAGAGGCATGATTTCCTCACAGGTGTGGAGGGGGCATGAGTCTTGAAAGAGACACACGTGTGTGAGTGTGTATGCAGGTGTATGTAGAGATTACGTGTATGTGTGCGCATGTGGGGAATATCCATGTGGCATGTGTTTTTATAACTTTTCATATCATACAGAGGTCTAAGGGTCTACAACTTCATGTATGTCTGTAAGTAGGTGCACTTGTGCACACATGTCTGAGTAGGTGTGAGGTATTGTTGCTACATGATATCTTCTTGAGTGTCTTGGTTTGGACTACAGCCCCCAAACTGAGAATAACTGGAGGCCCACTCCCTATATTTAAAGCCAGGTGCTGGATCACCCATAGAGGACAGACTGTTGGGGGGGGCTGTGGTTGATAGAATTTTTGGCCTCTTTTTCTTTTTAGGTTTTAGGTTACTCAATCAGGAGGAGCCACATCCAGACCCGACATAAATCATGAGATCCCACTGTTACGACTGGAAGAGACTTTGGGGGTCTTGAGGATAAGTGTTTTTTTTTTTTTAAAGATTTATTTATTTATTAGAGAACGAGAGGGAGAGAGAGTGTGCATGTGCGAGCGCATGCACCAGCACGGGGAGGGGCAGAGGAGGAGGGAGAGAATCTCAAGCAGACTCTGCACTGAGCACAGAGCCCCACGCAGGGCTCGCTCTCACGACCCTGAGATCATGACCTGAGCTGAAACCAGAGTCAGATGCTTAACCAACTGAGCCACCCATGTGCACCAGATAAGTGTATTTTCTACGTGAGAGGAACGTGAATAAATGTGGCCAAGAGAGTGGACTACAGTAGATTCAATTATTAACCCTAATTTTTCACCACTCCCTGTATCCACACCATTGCCAGAAAAATACAGTTTCTTACACAAAGGTAGGAGGGTACCTCTCTATCCCCTGTCTTTGAGCTCAGTCATATGACTTCCTTTAGCCAATAGAATTTTAGAAGATAGTATGTACGTAGAGGCCTTGAAATGTGCTTGTGTCCTTAGGCTTGTTCTCTTGTGCTTCCGCCATCACCATGAAAAGAACATGCCCTGGTTGGGTCACTGACCCCGGAAGGACCCTTTGGTTCTAGGAGGAGGATGAGAGAGATGTGGGACAGAACTGTTCCCACTGACCCACAGATGTGGGAGCAAGAAATAAGTGTTAATTGTTGTATTACACTAATTTTGTGGTTCTTTGTTATGCAGCACTATTGTGGCAATAGCTGATCAATACAGGGACCCAAGCAGACCCAAGGACCCAATACAGGGACGTGTAGCCCATGACCCATCCTTAGTCCATTCATGAGTGATTTGGTTTGGGGAAGATTAGAGGATGAGTCTATTTGAAGAAAATTGCCGGCCCACCTCATGCTTAGAGAACATCTCACGGGCCTGATGATAGGGGGAATCTGGTCCCTTACCTGAGGCTCCTAGGGGGACTGTAGCAGGGTGCCTGGGAGAGCCTGGCAGGGATCCCCTCAATTTGGAGGCCCTACAACCAGGCCTCAGCATCTGCTAGGAGACCTTTAAAATAGAGACTGGCAGGGTTACCCATGACAGCAGGTCTGGAAGAAGGGCTGTAGCATAGAAGCCCATACTTCCAGAGCTCCCCAGGGTGAGGGCCTCATTGTCACACAGGTAGAATGGGAGTAAAGGAAGAAAGTGAGGCTGGAGTTGTCATCAGAGGATTTTGTCTAAGATGCCTACCCAGCAAGGCCAAGTCCCTTAGCGAAGAGAAGCTGAGTGGGGAGGAGGGGGACCAGCAGATGGAGACACAGAGGGGGAATAAGAAGCAGTGGGCTGGAGGGGGACTGCCTATGCCAGGGCCGGAGGCACCGTAAGGCCCTCCAAAAGCATCACTTAGCAGAGAGAGCCAGCATGTGGCTTCAGTCATCCAGAAAGTCCCAACATCGGACAACACCTGTGCTGGCTACCTTCCCCTGCCACCTGGAGGGACCAGAAACGGCCACTAGTGAACAAGGGACAGAGCCGACAATGACCACCATGCCCAGCTCCCTCCTGTGGGCTTCATAGCCCGAGTCAGGCTTTACCTGCAGAAGCATGAGATCTGAGGTTGGTAAGACTGAAGCTTTGCAGTGAGGCCAGACTTGACTCTTAACACCGAAAAATGAGACTATTCCTTACGGTCTAAAAGTGACTGGAAAAGCTCAGGGATCTGCCCAGAAATCACCCAGGATTGGAAAGACAGTAGGGAGAGAAAGTCGTTTCTTGCTCTGCCCCCTGCAAAGGCAAGTTCATTCATTCGATAGACTAATTTCCTTTGTACAGAATATGCATAGGATTCAAGTTCATTTATTTACATCAAACACCAACTGAGCACTTGAAACATGTCTCTTTTCCTACAACAATCCAATCCCAACTGCTTCTGACTGCCAGGAAAGTCGGAGTCATGTCTGAGAAGCAACAATAATAGCTCCCACCATGTGCAAGGCCCTGCCTGAACACTCCCTGATCTCATCTCCCCAAGAACTCTCTGGGGCCTAGCTTATGCCTCAGTGTATAGATGAGGAAACTGAGACTCCCAGAGGAAAACTAGCTAGCCAGAGAAAGATCGAAGCTCTCTCTACTAAACCAGAAATAGTCTATGATTTTCCCTGGTCTTGGTTTTCATGGTTTACTCTGTGACGCGGGGTTCCCCTTTTTCTCTGATCATGCACAGACTGTCACCGGAGGACTTACAACAAGTGTCAGGAAGGACAGGTGGTCGCTGTGGACATGAGAGACACCTGCAAACCCACTCCGCTGAGAAGGCTCAGTGCAGACACCATCCTCTTCCCTGCAGGTTCTAACCTCACCATAGGTTCGCCTACCTGAACTAATCCAAACAGGGAGGTGCAGCTTCAGTAAGCCCTGCCCACCAGCAGGTGGCTGCTCTGAGCCAGGGTCAGGATCCCAAAGCAGGGGCCCTCTCTGACCCCCTCACCCTATTGCCAGTGATGACATCTCCCTCTGTGACCCCCGTTTGAGCTCCAATTTGTCCTTTGGTGGGAAGTTCAGTCTCAAGCCTTCCCGCTTGTGCTCCTAACTATCCCTCCAACCCTGGCTGGCCCACCATGGATTCTTCCCCGGCATTCCCCACATCTGGTCCACCAGGAATGGTCCCTGGGGGTTCCCTTGTGAGAAACAAACACCCCCCGCCCCCAATCTCAGTACTCACTTGGAAGCGTGCGACTGTTGCTGAGGCTGCCAGTGCTGGGCGGAGGGGAGAGGGACTGCAGGGAGACATTGTCCTCCTCCTGCGAGCAGCCCGCCTGGATGGCCCGCAGGTAGCTGTGGCTGCGGGAGCGAAAGTAGCTGGGCAACGGCAAGTCCAGTGCCTCGGCGGCTGCAGACTCCGCTTCACTGCAGGCAGACTCGCAGGCTGCCTCATACTGGTCGCTCAGATCTGCCTCCCGTACCTAGCCGGGCAAAGGCGGGCATCAGGGGCCAGCAGCGCCCATTCTGGAGGGACAGGATGCTTGGTGGTTGGCTCAGCGGCAGGGCTGGAGAGTCGGGGGCGGGGGGCGGCTCAAGTCAGCTCACCCTTTCCTCACATCTCACTCTTTGGACCTCAATTTTCCCATGTCTACAGTGCAGGAGAAACTAAGGATACTTAGTGGATCTTGTGTGTTCACACTGATCAACTGATAGATCCTGAGGTCACATCTGAATTCAGCCACAAAGAAGGCTATCATCAATTAGTAATGTCTACCTTGAATGTTGGAATGGGAGGTGGCAGTAGGTGTGCTAGATAATTACCATCTTATGGTCCAATTCCTTTACTTTCACAAGCAAAGAAACTGAGGGCCAGTGAGGGGAAGATACTTGCCAGGTGTACCCAGTGAGGAAGTGGCTGAATCAATACTCCAAATATGAATTTAAGGAAGATTAGTCTAGCCCTGGAGTACAGAATGAATATTGGGAAGGGAGTCTGGAATGGAGGCTGAGGCCAGAGATGAAGCTGATGCGACAGTCTGGTAAGAGAAGAGAAAACTGGAACGAGGGTAGTGGCAGTGAGGATTGATTAGTGATGTCCAGGGCAGTATGCAGAATGGTGGCATACATACTATTTGTCATCTTACTCCTAGTTCAACCTTATCTAGATGGTTTCTAAGTGTCTCTCTAGAGATGGCCATCCAAGATCCTACAGATCTGCAGCTGAGAGTGTGAGCATACAGGGCCCCACCATACATATACTCTCCAAGGGTTCTGGAAGGGTCTGTTTGACCCAGGTCTCAGGCCATGATGGTAACTGGAGACCACAGAGTATAAGCCGAGGAGTCGGCGGGCAAAGGATGGACACTGAGTGGAGGTCCTGAGGGGAAGCCTGGGCAAGAAGGGAGGGGGCAGAAATTGACTGAGCACCATGTGGAGGAAAGATGGAGTTGTGCCTGGGGCTAGCTCTGCCTGTGTGACCTCCGACTATCACCATCCTCTGGGTCAGTGTTTCCTATCTAAATGAAATGCCTGGCACTGCATCAGGTAAAATGACTAGATGGATCACCACCCAATCTGGAGCATATACGTTTGGAAAGGTCTAAATTTGTGCTGTCCAATATGGTAGTAGCTAACCACATGTGGCTATTTAGGTTTTAAATTAATTTAAATTAAACAAAAAATTCAGTTCCTTAGCCACACTAGCTACATTTCACTTGCTTACGCCACGTTACGGGACAGCGTGTAGTACAGAACATCTCCATCTTCACAGAAAGTTCTGTCGGACAACACTGATAAATTAAAATGTAGGCCATGTGGCATACCCAACATTCATTTGGAGTAGGTTTGAAAGAGACAGGTGTTTATCCTCCACGGCTGTAACCTGAAGTACACTGAGAGGCCCTTGTGATTGCCAAGGGCAATGAGGTCTTGCTTTGGGATTGCAGGCATGGCACAGTTCTGGAACTGGACTGCCAGAGTTTCGACCCTGGGTCCATCTTTCCTTGCAGTATGAATATGGGCAAGTCACTTAACTGCTCTGTGCCTCAGTTTCCCCATCTATAAAATAAGGGCTAATTAGAGACCAAATTTCATAGGATTGTTGTCAAGATTAAATGAGATCATTCATATCACATGCTGAGAACAGAGTCGGGAGAATAAGCACCTGGTGACCTGTCCCTATTATTAAAGGAAGCTCCGTGGGGTGAGGGCAAGGATTTGTAAGTATTGGTTAAGATGCTTCCGAGCTCTGGGAGGTTAGGCCAGCTGGTCAGAGCTGTTGGTATGTGTGTCACTGAGGAATTACTGTGTGCAGGGAACACCCTGGAATTTTGTATGTTAACACATCACATCCTTACTACAAGCTTGTGGAAGTTAGCGGAGGAAGAGGTCAGTTGGTCCCCTGTGGGCTCCCCAAAGACCCTCTGGAACACTGTGTTTGAGAAGAACTGTGACATGAACATGGGAGGCAGGCACATGAGGCATCCATGGCTAGAATCAGGAGGTGAGGGGCCAGTCCTAGTGTTGCCCCTTGGACGGGTCACTTGTCCACTCCTGGCCACAGGGAGGGGATGAGCTTAGAGCCCCTTTCAGCACCTCTTTCTGGTCTTGGAGCTGGGAAGGAGGAGAGGACCACTTCCGGGGCAGGGTGGGTGTGCCCAGGAAGGGGGCACCCTTAGGGCAAACAGCCAGAGGGCCAGGACTAGCTCCACCCCACCAAGTTCTATAAAATGGAAAAGTCTCTGCATTCATGCCAACACCCCAACATCCTTAAAGGTCTTGTTGGAGCCCAAGAAAGGAGAAAAGTTAGGGAATCTGAGGTCTGGGACCTGGAGGCCAATACCACCAGCCCCCAGCTGCCAACGTGTCCAACTAAAACAGTCTCCCTAGCTAGAAGACTCCCAGGGTCCGCTTTCCTTTACCCTGGGATTATTTCTTGCCCCATCCATAGGACCTAGCCCATTCTTTCCCATTTTTGAGAAGAGGAAACTGAGGTGCAGAAAAGTGAAGTGAAAGGGTCAGTGAGGGAAAGGTCAGGGCAGAGCGTGAGCCTCGACTCCATGCTCACGGGCGGTGCCTTTCCTGGCCCTGGCGCTGCCGGCACCTGCTGGGGCCGGGGGCTGGGACCCCTCAGGTGCCAGGCCTCAGACCTAGCCCTGCACTCTGGGATTGGGGTACGAGAGAATGGCAAGCATACTGACCTGCTGCTCATGGCCAAACAACTGGGGGATCAGGGAGGCCTGTCCAAAAATCTGCAGGAAAGAGAGGGTGGGGTTATGGGGAGACCAAGGCTGGGGGCTGGGGTAGGGTATTCAGATTCGGCTGCAAGAGGACTAGTGGCTGGCTGGGCTAATGTCCTCCTCAGACTGGCTGAGGCCTAGTCTGTTAGGAGGTCTCACTTAGCTTCCTCCAGGGATGGGAGGCTCACTCCTTCAGGGGCTGGGTGCTACCGAGGCTTTGTAATCTGCTGTTTACACTTCTTTCTTTTGGTCTGGCCCCTGGGAGATGCCCTGTCTGCTGCCCCTCACCTAGGCAGGCAGCCCCCCACCCCCCAGATCTACAGATTAGTCCCAGAGCCCAGAGCCTTCTCTTCCCTGGTCAGGGCCTACATAGTCCAGTGCCTGGTGGGAAGGGGGCTCCTTCTGGCAGGAGTCAAGGCCTCAGAGACACCGTCAGAGCTGGGACATCTCTGACTCTAGGGGCACATATGTGGCTCGGGTCACTCAAGCTTCTAGGGGTGAGGGTTTGAGGGCTCAGAGGACCCTGGCTTAGGAGAGAGCTGTGCTGGGCAGAGGGGAGTGGCAGAGACCTGCTGGGGTCCCCAGCCTGGCTGATTCCATGCACCCTTTTGTGGAGCCAAAGGACAAAGTGTTCCAGATGCCCGGGCCAGGCAGAGGTGAAAATGGGGTGTGTGAAAGAGAAAGACTCAGAGAGAAACATGGATATGGGACCTACGAGAGGGAGTCAGATAAAAATGTGAATGAGGGGAGAGAAAAACAGAGGGAGACAGATACAAAGACAGAAGACTGAGAGACAAGAGAACGCAGTAGGATAGGAGACACAGGGAGGGAAGCCATCCATTCAGCAGGTACCCATGTGCCCTGTGCCCACGTGCTGAGGACAAGGACGTCATGGGGAACCACACGGCAAGGTCCCCACCTGCAGGGAGCTCCCGGTCTTAAGAGTGAGACAGACATCAAGTAAATAAACAGATATAACTCCAGACAGTGATAGTGTTGTCAAGAAAATCAAGCAGGATAAGGGAACGGTGTCCTGGGGGATCCTTTCGACGGGTGATAGGGCAGGTTCCCCTGAGGTGACATTTGAGCCAAGACCGGAAACACAGAGAAGAACCAGCTGAGCAAAGATCTGAGAGAGGGGTGCTCCTGGGAGAGGAAACAGCAAGGTGTGTGAGGTGTGTGAGGAGGAGAAAGGAGGCAGGTGTGGCTGAACGTCTGAGATCCCGGTGTCAGAGGGAGGCAGGCCCACACCCAGCTGAATAAGGAGTCTGGCTTTCACTGGGGGCAGGCGGGAGCCATGGAGGGTTTGCAGCAGGGACATGGTGTGATCTGCCTTACATCCCTCACAAAGCTCCCTCTGGCCGTTGGGAACAGAGTGCAGGTGGCAGGCCTGGAGGCCAGGAGACTTGGTGGGGCCTGCATGAGGGTGGCAGGGACAGAGTCCCACGGTTGGGGTGCTCTATTCCTCCCCATGTCTGAGGTCAGTGTCCTTGGTCTGGGAATGACAGTGCTGAGTGCTGAGGACAGTGCTAGGGGCTCAAGGGGGGATGCTATGGCCAGGCCAGGAACAGCAGAGTGGTGAGGAGCTGGGATCGGAAAGCCTTCCAGTGCTAAGCAGCGCATTAGCCCGGGCCATGGGGCTACATGCAGTGGGACCTGGGGCCTGTCCCTGCCCAGAAAGGAGGCTGGGGCCGCATCGGGTGCTTAAACTGCCCCACTCTGCTACTCCTAGCAGGTGTTGCCCTCTCTGGGCCTCGTCTCCCCATCCACACTATAGGGGAGCCCTCGAAACTTGGCTGGTCCTCCCTTTGCAAGTCCTAAAGTACTGTGCACATGGCAGGGGCTGGGGTCCAGGTGTAGGTCTGACAGCCCCGGATCTCTGCCCAGCTCTGCCTCCTCCTTGCTGTGTGAGCTCACCCAGCTGAGCCTCAGTTTCCTCATCTGTGAATTGGAGATATAAATAATAAGCACACCTCCCCCCCACCCCCTGACGTGGCTTCAAGGAGCTGGGAGTTAAAGAGAATGAAAAGTGCAGCACAGCATGCTTATTGCTGTTAGTGGGAGAGGTGTCTGGACCTTGAAATTCTGACTTTCTACTGAGCCTGTGGGACATGGAAGTCCAGAGTGGAGAAGCAACTTACCCAAGGTCATACAGCAAGATAATAACCATAAAGTTAGCTACCCTTTGCTGAGAACACTACGTTCCTATCTCCTTAATTCCTCACAATGCTTTGAAATAGGAATTATCACCCTTCTGCGTAAATAAGGAAACTGAGGCTCAAGGAGGGAGTGACTTGTCCTGGGTTCATACTCTCAGTGAGAAGACTGAACTCAAGCTCAGGTCTCCAGTTCCCTCTTTGCAGGGCTCCTAGGCCTATAGCAGTGCTGTGACCTCTCCCTCGGGGCCCTCAGCTCAGGCCATGGCATGTCAGGCCCTGTGACCGCTCTCCAGCCACAGGACAGTCAGTGAGACAGACATACGTACACAGGCAGCTATGGGAACAAAGACCAAGCAGAAGCACAGTGCAGACATCTGGGCACCACTCGCCCTGGGGTCCTCCTGGGTGAGAGCTGGGGATCTCCCAAGCCCACTGACTTTGGCTAGCTGCCACCCTCACCTGGCTGATGCAGCTGGAGTCGTTGAGGCTGTCGCTGACAGGGTTGTAGTCCTCCTCCCAGCTTGGACACTTGGAGGGCAGCAGCATGTCCACTGAATCCAGGCGGTCCAGACTCCTGGTGAGGGTGGGGAGCAGACAGGGCTCAGCCCACCCATTGCTCAGCCTGAGAAACAGGCCCAGAGGGGGAAAGACTGGCCAAGGCCATCCAGTGGCAGAGGGAAAAATAGAAGTCACTGCCAGCCTGCGTAGTGTCCGGGGGGCGGGGTGGGGGGAGGTGAAGATAGGGTGGGGGAGGCAGGTCAGGGACACTGAGCAAGGGGAGAGCTCCCAGCTCTGGGAGGCTTGAATCTGGTGGGTGGGGTGATCCTCACCTGTCATGTCTGCTGCAGCCACGAGGTGGCAGCACAAGCTCACTTTTGAGCATTTCAAACCGAGGCAGCCCACACCAGCCCAATGCTACAGCCCTCTCCCCCACAGGTCTGGGGCAAATCCGATGCGCCGACAGAGGAGGTCGGTCAAGGCTCACAGCCTTGATCTCAGGCTAGAGCTGCCCAAAGGGCATCAGTTTCAACACAATATCCAGGTAGCTTCCACCAGACCCCCACAGACTCAGCACTTCTCATGGCCCCTGCTCTTCAATTTTTCTCACATCTACCTGACCCTGGGTTTCTCCCTCACCACTGCTCTGGGTTAAGATCCAAGCACCCAACAGCTCAGGCCTTGACATAGATGGGCTTTGATTGGAATGGAGCTTCCTTACTGGGTGACCCTGGGCAAGTCATGACCCCTTGCCCATGTCTCCGTTTCCTCACCTACAAAGCGGGGGTGACACTGTGCCTGCCTGCATGGGGCTGTGATGAGGAGGATTCGGGAATCACACTAAAGTGCACTGGGGCAGGCACAGAGCCCAGAGTGCGGCAAGTGCTAACAGATGGCGCCCATTACTACTGATACTATTATTATTATTTATTTCCTCTCATTCAAGGTCTGGGCCTGCCTGAGTCCTGTCCTCCTTTCCCACCTCAGTGCCCACTGGTCATTCATGGAAATGTAGGCTCCCAGGACTAGAAGGGGTCTTAGAGATCATCCAGCTTAGCCCCCTCACTTAAAGATGGGGAAACTGAGGCTCAGAGAGGGACAGACCTGGGACTGGCCAGTGGTGTCCTGAATTCCCAGCTGGAGGCCATTCCCTGCCTTCTGTCCCACTGTGAACCCCCTAAGCAAATCCCTGTGGCAAGGAGACTCCAGGCTTCTCGGAGTACACTGCCCCTCTGCCTCAGCGCTCTGTCACTCTACCTGCTCTCTTACCTCTGTCGCAGTCCTCCCAGGCCCCCTCCTCCCAGAAGCCTTGGCTCTTGCCCTCAGTAGTTGAAGAACTAGGACGAAGCTTGTTTCCCTTAATGCTTCTTTTTGTTTCTGACTTGCTTTTGTTTCTTTTCCTCAAACGACTTTGAATCCCTCCTACTAAGTTTTACCTGTTTTGTACTTGATGATGGGCTTTCTGTAACTTTCTTCCCCCCTCTCATTCTTTTCCGTTCTGATCCCCATGGTGATTTCTGCATGCGAAAGTCTCACCTTTCTCTAACATTTTAATTGTTGTTTTCTGTGTGCATACATCTCATTTGTTCATACTTTCATTAACTCTTCCAAGTCTTAAAGCAACAGGAAAGGGCTTGAATGGTGGAATTCCAGGCAGGGTGACAGGACAGGTGAAGGCTGTCTATCTCCCTTTGACTTCTGGATACATCCTCCTCCCCAGTCTAGGAGCTCACCACAGGGATCAGTTACAGGGCCAAGGGCAGAGGGGGCTCTGGCCTTCCCTGGAAAGCAAGTACCTTGCTGGTACAAGTGGTGGGATCACTAGGGGCAGGGTTCTCCTAACCTGAAGAAGAGGATTCCCTGGCCCAGTTCCCCTGTGGGTGTGGAACTCACCTGGTGATGTGGCTCCTGTGGGCAGGGCCAGTCACTCTGGAGAGACTCTCCTTATCGTTTACCAAAGGATGAGACTCACCAGTGGTCAGGGCTTAACTGTGGGGGGCTTATGGCGGAGCTCTCCGGAGTCAACTCGTCAAAGGAAGGGGCCAACCTAAGGACGAGGATCTCAGGGAGAAGGCTTTAACCTAAAGTCGGGTTTACCTAGGGGGCCTGGATTATTGGGAGCCCGGGTTCACCTGGATCTGAGGCTGTAGGGCGGGATTCACCTATGGGGCGGGTTTTCCTAAGGGGCCGTGGGGAAGGAAAGCGAGGCTCCCGGGGGTGGGACACGCCTGTGAGGAGCTCACCTATGGACTAGCCTTGCCAGTGAGCGGAGCCTGTGACAGCGGAGGAGGCTTTCCCAGGGGAGAGCTCACGTGCGGGGGGCGGGAAGGCCTCCAATGGGCTGGTTAGCCTGTGGGCGGGGCTCCCAGCAGGCGGGACTTCGGAGACCTCCTGGGACGGGACTCAGACTTCGGAGCGGCTCTCCCGGGGGGCGGAGCTCCGGAGGGCCGGGCTAGCCTGTGGGCGGGGCTCTAGGAGGCGGGGCGGCGCGCTCACCTGCGGGGGTTGCTCTGCTCTCCCAGCGACTGCTGCGTGGCCCTCAGGTAGCTCTGGCGCCGCGCGGCCGTCTTGGGTGAGGGCTTGGGACTGCCGCCGGACTCATCGCTGTCCTCATCGCCCATGGCCTTGATGTAGCTGCCGCTGCGCATGCGCCTGCACGGGATGGGGCCCTCGGCCGCGGCGTCCGCGTCGCGCGGGGACAGCAGCGCGGTGTTCCACTCGCCGCCGCCGCCGGGCACCTGAGGATGGGCGGACAGACCTCAGCGAAGGTGGGGAGGGATCGGGGGCAGCGCACACTCTCAGCGCGCCGCTGGCCGCCCATCCTCGCGCCCAACACCTGGAGAATGGTGCCCCGGACCCTGAAGCTCCCCGGCTCCCCGCCTCGGAGGGTCTCAGCCTTCCGTGCTGGGTACTGCCATTGGAGTCACCCAGCAGCAGGGCAGAGCCCCGGGCTGGGAAGGACACTTGAGTTCCAGAGCCGGCTCTGCCACAAGTTCACTGGGTGGCCTTAAGCAAATCCTTGCCCCTCTCGGACCTCAGATTTCTCCATGGATCCCGGGCTGGGTGTGCCCCAGCAAAACCGGCCAGGCTGTAAGATCACAGTGGGTGTTCACTGCAGCTCCTTTTCTGAGCACCCACTGTGTTCCCATCACGTCACCCTGCTATCTTAGAGGATGGCCTATGATCCCACTACACAGATGAGAACATCAGACCAGACTGAGGCCCTCAGACCTGGCACCAAGATCCTGTCCTAGGATGGGGGTGGGGGGAGGACTGGTCAGAGGATGCCAGCACATCAGTAGAGCGGCAGGGTCTTGGAGCCAAGGGACATCCTGTATCCCTTACTAGTGGGTAAGGCCAGGCACAGCGTGCAGAGAGACTGGTGGGGGTCTGGCAGCCAGGTAGTGACCTGGAAAAGGGGCTGTTTTCCCATCTGACATGTATACACAGTGAACATTCACCTCACGATGAAAGATTTCACACATCTTAGCACTTACAAGGTCCCTCAGCCCAAGCACAGAGCGAAAACACCTTGCCATGTACACACATCTCAGAGAGCAAACGTACCTTCCCCCACCCCCCATCTCCCCAAGGACATGTCCCCCAGTAGCCACTCATCACTGCATGCCCCCCAACAAGTATACAACGTGAACACAGAGCATACTCACACCCTCCTCACGAACACGCCACACTGCGGACACACGGCAGCATGTCCCCACCTCACTGTGTCTTTGCCTCAACACACACAGAGTGCACACCCTCGCTAGGTTCGACACGCTTCACCACAGATGCCTGGGTGACACACTTCTCAGTGTATACAGCATCGCCATTCTTCACCACATGCAAACCGCCCTCCCAGAATCACCACATCTACACAGATACAACATCCTTCCAGGTGCCCGTATTGCCAGTGGCCAATTCTCGGCTGAGGGACGGTCCCATCTGGGATTCCCACCCCAGGACCCCCCCGCCCCCTGAGCTAACTGCCCAACCAGTCACTAAGGCCCACACAGTCTACCTCCCAAACCATTTGCTAGTCCATCTTCCCTATCTCCACCTGTCCCTTGGGAAGGTGGCCTTAGCTATTCCTGCTTAAAACCTGTTGCTACCCCAGCACCCCACCCACCCACCTCCCATGACCCAAGCAGATAGCGCAAACCCCAGAGCCTGCAGGGCCACCCTTTCATGGTGTTTCTGAAGCATTTTCACATGATCAGACCAAACCACACCATTTTGAGAGGAAGCCAGGTCACACACCACCCTCTCTGATGTTTCTAAACTAAGGAAGTGGATTGAGAGCCACAAAAGCCTTAAATATATAAAATACTGCCTAGATTTCCATTTTCCTCCTATTGAAAAAAAAAATAGCTTTTCCCCCCATAGTCTCACTGTCTTTGGAATTTTTATATAGAATGACAAGAACTCAGGGCATTGTCAGACTTTGATGTTCATCTGGTTCAAAATGCATCTGTGTTCCCAAAGGCTGGCCAGGCCTGTGCTGGCACACTCCCCAGGATGTAGCACTCACTACCTACAGAAGCAGCCCCCTCCATCTTGGTGGGTTCTGAAATCTGCTTCCTGTAACTTCCACCCACAGCTTGGGTTCTGCCCCCAGGAACTGCACCCAGTTCATAACCCCGGGCTTTGCTCTTGAGGGCCCCAGGGGGATGTGTAGCAACAGAGATGTCTCTGAGCCTTTTGCCAATTTCCAGGAGTGTGGCTTTGCAAAATGCGTATTAAGTGCCTCAGTAAACATTAACACTTGAAAGGAGAAAGCTAGTCCCCCAAGCTGGCTTAGGGCCTCCTACAGCCCTCCATGCTGATCTCCATCACACTCTGCTCACACTGACATGACTATCTGTTCATGCATCTTTCTCTCCCAGCATCCTGATAACTGGGGCTCTGTCTTATTTATTTCTAGCTCTGTTCACTTAAATGTCCATCTGTTCCTCTGGCCCTCTCTCTTCTCACATTTCCTGAGCACTTCCTCTCTGCCAGACCCTGTCCTGGGCCTTAGGGACACACAGCTGCATCAGATGTGGTCCCTGTCTTCAAGGAGCCCCTGGTCTGGTGGGGGTAGCAGGCAGGAGGCTGGCATTTAGAATGCCATGCAATGGGTCCTATGAGGAGGGTGGAGGGCACAGCTTCCAGATTTGTCCTCTAGAGGGCAGGTACACGTTTTAGTTCCTACTCTTGGGCTGGGCTCAGAAGAACCCTAATCAATGTCTGCTGAAAGCATGACCACCGGAAGGAATCCCCTTATTAGCAAGTACCACCAGATACCCATTTCACAGGTGTTTATTCACAGAGGCCCATAATGAAGCGACTTTCCAAGTAAATCTGTGGTACAGCTGAGTCTCAGAACAGGTGCCCTCCCCATATTCCTTACCCCACCCCTAATCATGGAGGGACCCACCTGCAGGTAATGGTAGGCTAGACCCTGGTGGCAGGATTTGGACTTTAGCAGGCTCTTATCCAAGGTGGCTGAGGTCTTCTGGCAGACTTCATGGGCGTGGCTGAGGGTCAGAGTGGACCAGGAGCCCCGCTTGACATAGTTGGTGTCGGTGCCCACCCCAAGGCTGGGGCAGGCGGCTGGGGGTGCGGGTGGGGGCGGCGGGGCAGTCAGCTCAGCGGTGTTGTTTTTGGCTGCTTTGAGCATGTGCCCGCTGATGGTGTTGTAGGCGTGCATGAAGTAGCGTGGCTGGCTGCGTTCCGCCTGTCTGCCGAGCGTCATCAGCCCAGAGGCTGGGCCACTACTGCGGAAGGCGCCACCCTCGCCGTCCAAGTTGTCATCAGAGCTCCACCAGCCCGAGATGTTGGAGCGGCTACGCCGTTTGGGTTCCCCAGCCTTGGCCCGTTCCTTGCTCTTGGCCCTCCGGCCCTTGCCGTCCTCCAGGCCACCTTTCTTGCTGCCATTGCCACCGACCTTGGCTGCCGTGCCCTCCAGTGAGGGCGCCTTGGTGAAGAAGAGCCGCTGGACCGAGTGGACCAGGTGGCGGATGCGGCCAGGACTCTCACCTCGGGCCTTGGCCTCACCACGGGGGAACTGGAGCGTGCTAAAGCCATCGCGGTGGATGGGCAGTTGCTTCTCAAACTGGTCCAGGAGGTTGGCAGGCAGCCGGTTGATCTTGGTGGCCTGGGCATGGCTGGGGAAGGGGCTCTCCTCTGGCACCTCGAAGTGGGAGTTATAGTGGATGCGGGGGAAGGTGCTGCTTGGAGGCGGCAGTTGGTTGTTGAGTGGGAAGAGACCATCCCCAGGCAGAGCGTTCTGGCCAGGGAATCGAGCCTCGCGGGCAAAGGCCTCCGTGGGCGATAGCAGGTAGGGGTTGCGGTCAGGCCCTGCGAACAGGGGCTCATGCGGTGGGTCCAGGCTGTCGGAGAGGTGGCGAGGGCGGCTGTCACCGAGGCCTTTCATGATCCCGGCCCTCAGGGCAGGGGCCGTTGCCCTAGTGGGGCGCCCGGGTTGCCTCTCCCGGGCAGCAGCTATCCTGGGGAGAAAAAACAGAGAGGAAATCAGCTGAATTTGGAGGGGACAGGGTGCTGGGAATGTCACCCAGGCCCCCACAGATCTCAGGATGGGGAGGATTTCTGAAGACTCTTGGCCTACCTTTAACACTGTAGGGTGGAGGACAAGAAGACAAACGGAGGCCCACATGCCATATGTGTAATTCAAGGTCATAGTTCAGGCTGGCAAACTGTTAAACAGATCCTACCTTGATGAATATATCTTCATGATAACCTGGAAAGCCAAGTTCGACCTCAGACTTCCAGGTCTCCTCCAAATTCCATGATCGAATGTAGTGGGTGGGGGGAGTGGCTCACCCTCTGTTTTTCTCCCATCTCTGACTCTATCCCTTGTTACAAGGAGCCACACGCCCACACGCACCCCAAGCTCACTCCACGTGCCCTCAGGCCTAGGGATGGCCCCACGGGCAGTGCAGGCCACCCATGGGAAGATCCTGTGCTGGCTGTGGAAGCAGGCCTGGGGCCATTTGGTTAGGGAATTCCAGGGTCCCCAGTATCCAGAGTGTGGCTCTGGGTAAACATGTCCTCTTGGCCCCTGAACACTCTTGCCTATGAGTGGTTCAACATGGCTGAAAGAGGGCCAGAGAAGCCTTCTAAAGAGTAGGACCCGTCTCACCTGAGTCTGAGAGCAGTACTGTCCAACTCTCACTTTAGCAGAGGAATCCTATATCACATGTAGACCCTCTATAAAAACCCACTCTGCCCCTCAACAGATGTCTACCGAGTGTGACTTTTGGGCTAAGCGCTGGGGGCTGCGAACATCAGAGAAGACAACAAGCCCATTAGCACATCATTTCCGACTGAACAAATCAGCGACGGTCAGCCTGAACAGAGTTCTGAGTGAGTCAGTAACCGGAGCACATCCTCAGGACTGGGTGAAAGGACAAGGCCTTGGATGGGGGTGGCATTTAGGTGGAACCACTGTGACTCAGTTTCCCCATCTGTAAAATTGGGCAGTTGGACTGTTTCGATCTTCCATCCAGGATCATGCTGGAAATACCAGTCTCAGTACTTTGGCAAGTACCTTTCTTTTCTGTGCCTCAGTCTTCCCATCTGTACCATGAAGCAGAGGGGAGGTTAGCGAGCTTTCTAAGCCCTGTCCCCACCACCAGCTCGACTCAGAGGAGTCCCACAGCTTACTATGGACTGTGTGCCCGGTGTGCTAAGAATCTGAAAGCAACCAGTGTGGCTGGAACAGAGCAAGTGAGGACAAGGGCAGTGGGGGTAGAGATCTTGGAGGGCTGGGCCAGGCCAGAGTAGACAGGCTCTGGCTGAAGCCAAGTGTGGTAGGCAGAATGATGGCTCCCAAAGTTGCCCATGTCCTAATCCCCCAAATCTCTGATTATGTTACTTGACATGTTAAAAGGGTCTTTGCAGATATGATTAAGGGTCTTGAGATGGGGAGATTATCCTGGATTATCTGGAAGGGTACAAACCTAATCACATGGGTCTTTTTAAGAGGGAGGCATGAAGATATGATGATAGAAGCAAGAGGTCAGAGAGGTGTGGGGGTCACCAGCCAGGGAATGTGGGCAGCTGTTAGAAGCCAGAAGAGGCAAGGAGTCAGATTCTCCTCCATAGCTTCCAGAAGGAATGCAGTCCTGAGACCCATTTTAGACTTATGACCTCTAGAACTGTAAAATAATAAATCTGTGTCGTTTAAAGCCACTAAGTTTTTGGAAAATTGTTACCGCAGCAATAGGAAACAATTATACTACATGGGTTCTGGTGTCTGAGACTCCCTCTCACCCCTTAAGAGTAGCTCTTAAGGCAAATTCCAGATCCCAGCAAACACTGTGTGAAAAACACTGGCCTAGGTGAAACCCCCATCATAGAGGTGGGGAAACTGAGGCCCTTGGAGGGCAACAACTTCCCCAAGGTCACACAGTGGGCCCAGTGGCAGGGGCAGTGGGGGACCCACAGCTCTTCCTACTCCTCTGCATAGCTGCCTTGCGACTGTCGCCGGGAGCTGGCCAGCCCCACAGCCCTCAAGGATCTGAGGATTATTTCCTTGGACCTAGACGTTTCATGACCAACTGTGCCCTAAGCCTTCCTAAGCCCTGAGACTTCTGCAGGGTCCACCTGGCTTGAATTCTCTGCCTTCCTGCCAGACACCCTCCTTGCCTCTAGGAGTCTGATGGACCCAACCCTGGAGGCCAGAGCACCGTCATGACAGCCCTCGTGGCTGAGTAGCTCCTGGGAAGCATCTCTGCTCCCACCAGCTGGCTTGTGAGAGCATTTATCCCCAGGCTGGAGAGGAAGTCCACTGACTGACAACTTTATTACATCATATCCTCACAACAGCCACATGAGATGGGAAACCTCCATTTTACAGATGGGGAAACCAAGGCTGGGAGGGGTCATTCTAGCCAAGGCGCAACTGGTAACTTGGGACACCAGCTGCCCCATTAGAGTTCCAGAAAGTCAAGGATCCCCCTCACTCCAGCCAGCAGCGGCTCCCTCTGGGCAAACCTCTTCTTGAAGACAATTTCAGGCAAAACCACCTCCATATCCCTTCTGGGCTTCCTTGCATCCCCTCGGGGCTGCAGTGATCCCTGGGCTCCAGGGCCAGCCTCCTTGGCTCTCTAGCTGGAGAACTGTGTGTGCAGCAATATGTCCTTGATGCCCGCTCAAGTAAGGCCAGATCCTGAAAACTGAGGACACTATTTGCAAACACGGCCCTGCTGGCTCGCTGGCTTGGCAGGGGCCCGATGCCCCAGAAATGCTGGAGGTGGAGAGGGCTGGTCACCAGGAGCAGAAGGCAGTGGTGGGGCACTGCCCCAGAAGTGCACACCACACTCAGTTCTCTCAGCCCAGGGCACCTTCTCCATCCTTCCCAGGGAGAAGCTGGCTTCAATTTCACATCACAGGCACTCCTGATCCCCAGGAATCCAGGGTTGCCCCAACAGGACCATGTGAGCCTGGGACCGTGGCTGCCTCCCTAAGCCTCAGACCGTGTTTGTCAAATGGGGCCAAGAGGAAGAAGTGAAGGAAAGTGTGGGCAAGCGCTTGGTGAATTGTGAAATGCTGGCACACGCTCGTTCCCTAGGAGATAAACCCTGGCTCAAGACCTGGTGGTAGTCTTGACTGATGAGGCCCCTCATCTGGCTGGTGGGGGGAGTTGGGTCCCTGCCTTGGAGGTGCCACTGGAATTACAGGAGGGAGAATGGGGCTGCCACTGTCAGGGAGCCCTCTAGAGACCGAGACACCTTCATGACCACAAGTAATCTCTCAACTTCTTTCCTGTGACTGGGCCTCATTGTTAAAAGGAGTCCCTTTCTCTGACTTCTGCGGCCCATGTGTCTGTCCTTCCAGGGCTCTGAGTGGGCACATGGTGTCCCTGTATCAGTAAAATTCTTCAGTGTCACCCAGTGGGGCTCAGAGACACCTGGGCATCTCCTTGAATTCTTCCCTCTTCCGACTTTCTATGTCCTTCCCCTTGTAACAATACCCACGGTGCCTGGAAAATGATTCCACCCCAGTCTTACATCCTGTAGTCTAGGTGGAGCCAGCTCTATCCCAGAACCCCAGGAGCGGACACATGACCCAGGTCTGGCCAATCAGAGCCCTGCACCCCTGAGTACTGATTGGCTCAGGGGTGGAAACAGGATCCTTCCTAGCCAATGAGAGCTGGCCTGGGATTATGGCTGGACTCTTCGGAAAGAGGTGCCTTTCTCTGTTAGGGCTGCTGTGCTTGGCAGAGCGTCAGCCTCGAGTCCTTTGTTGAGATCTTGCCTAAAGTCTCAGAAATGAGAGTCGAGACTTTTTGCTTAAGTTTGAGTTGGGTTTCTGTGTCTTTCAACAAGAGCCTGACTGATACTGGCCTCATGAACAGTTGGTCACTACAGCGGTGGCTGTGGGTGCCCGCTCATATCTCCTGTGGCCTCATCACTGCGCTGCCCAACAGACTGAGTTCAAATTCTCAGCATCTGCATCCCTGTGGGAGGCGGGGGAGCCTTCTCCAGCAGCTGGAGCCTGCTCTGCTCACATGTGGCTGGCAGGAATTGCCAGAGACTTAACAACCCCACCCCCACCCCCACTGCCAAACCAGCTACAGCTCTCAACCAATGATTGCTGGGGAGCTGGTGTATAAATACCCAGCTCCTTCACGCTGCAGGTGGGACAACCGAGGAATGGGCTCTACACTGACTCCTGGAGCTGACCAGTGGGAATGAGTTCTAGTTATCTGCAGTGGTCACTTGCTTGATAGCATTCCCTTAGTCGGCTACCTCCCCTTCCCTGACTTACCTCTCCCCTCCCACACTGTGCTGCCCGTTCCCAAATGAGGTACTTGCACTTGAATCTTTGTCTTGGGCATGTTTCTGGGAAACCTCAGGTATGACAGTCACGGAGTCCCAGTGATTCTGCCTCAGTTGTGTCTCCTGATGCCATTTCCTCTCTGCATCCTCCACCTCTGTCACTCCCACCACTCACCTGGACAGCTGGACAGCCTTCTTCCTGGTCTTTCTGTGTCCACTCTGAGAGCCCTGCGGGTTCCAAGCTGCAGCTAGAGTGATATTGCTAAAATGCCAAAGCACTAGTGTTCTTCCTCTTCAGTGGCTCCCCTTGGCTCTTGGGATGAATGCTTGACTCCTGAGCCTGGCATTCAAGGCCATTGGAGAGCTATTCTCTGTAGACCTCTGTCAGTTTCAGCCACGTGGCTTTCTGGAGCTAAAGAGTGTCATCCTGGGGAAGGGACAGCATAAGGCCTCACAGCAAGGCCACTCCTGGCCTGTTACCTGGGTCTCTTGACTCAACCCAGGCCCCAGCCCACTGGCTCACCTGAAACTGAAGGTTTGCAAAGAAGGGGCCAGGATTGCCAGCTGAGGAGCAGAGGGTGAGGAGGGTGGGACAACATGAGGAGGTGCCTTAGCAGAGTGGAGGTCTGGAAGGCCAGCATGGTCTAGTTTTTGCCAGTGTCTCCAGCCTCGTCCCCATCCCCTGCTCCCCTTGCCAACCAAACTCATTACCTTGCTGGATTTTCTTTATAGTTCTCATCACTCTTGGAAACTCTCACATATTCCTTGCTTGCTAGTTTATTGTTCATTGTCCCCTGGGTCTGTCCTGTCCAATATGGTAACCACTAGCCACATGGGCTATAGAGCACTTGAAATGCAGCTAGGGCAATTGAGGAGCTGCCTTTTTAATTTAATTTATTTATTTATTTTAAAGATTTTATTTATTTATTCATGAGAGACAGAGAGAGAGAGAGAGAGAGGCAGAGGGATAAGCAGGCTCCCAAGGAGCAGGGAGCCCAATGCGGGACTCGATCCCAGGACCCTGAGATCATGACCTGAGCCGAAGGCAGACGCTTAACCATCTGAGCCACCCAGGCGCCCTGCCTTTTTAATTTTAATTAACTTAAATTTAAACATCACATATGGCAACTGGCTACCATATTGGATAGTACAGTTCGAGAACTTCAAACGCAACTCCAGGAAGAAACCTACTCCAGCTCCCCCTCCTAAAGCTGGGGTCAAAGATACTCTCTTCTAACACCTTGTCCACATTTTTTTATTTGGAAACTTAATTCACTTATTTTCTGATTTTTTATATTCTAATAAATGTGTCATTGGAAAGGCTATACATTTCTCCCTGAGTACCGATTTGGCTACATCTCATAGATTTTATTTCCCCACAGGTTTTTCCTCCTCTTTTTAAAAAAATTGAGGTGAAAAGCACGTAACACAGCAGTAGCCATTTTAAAGCGTATAATTCAGTGACATTCAGTACATTCACAATGTTGTGTAACCACTACCTCCATCTAGTTCCAAAACATTTTCTTAACCGCAAAGGAAACCCAGTACCCAATGAGCAATCACTCCCTGTTCCCTCCACCTCCTGGACCCTGGCAAACACCAATCTGCTTTCTGTCTCTATGGATTTACCTATTTCCCATGTGTTTTAATTGTGGTAAAATGTACATAAAAATTTGCCACTTTAGCCATTTTTAAGGGTACAGTTCATTGACATTAATTACATTCACAATGTTGTGCAACTACCACCATTATCTACCTCCCAAACTCTTCATCATCACCCCAAACAGAAACTCTATAACCAATGACTCCTTATTCTCTCCTCTCCTCCAGGCCCTGGTAATTTCTGATCCACTTTCTGTCTCTATGAATTCGCCTATTCTAGATATTTCATATAAATGGAATCATACAACATTTGTCCTTCTGTATCTGGCTTATTTCATTTAGCATAATGTTTTCAAGGTTCATCCGGATTGTGACATGTACCAGAAGTTCATTCCTTTTTATGGCTGGATCATATTCCATTGTATGTAGAGTCCACAGTTTGTCCATTCATTTGTTGATGGGCATTTGGGTTGTTGCCACATTTTGGCTATTATGAATAATGTTGCAATCAAGAAACATTGGCACACAAGTATCTGTTTGAGTCCCTGCTTTCAATTCTCTTGGGTATATACCTAAGAATGTAATTGTTGGGTCATACGGTAATTCTGTTTAACTTTTTCAGGAACCACCAAATTGTTTCCTACCATCTTACATTCCCACCTGCAAGGTATGGGGTCCAATTTCTCTACCTCTTCACCAACAGTTATTGTTTGCTTTTGGATTTTTTAAAATTATACCCATGTTAGTAGGTATGAACTGGTAGCTCATTGTGATCTTGATTTGCATTTCCCCGATGACTAATGATGTTGAGCATTTTTTCATGTGCTTATTGGCAATTTGCATATCTTCTTTGGAGAAATGTCTATTTAAGAGTTTTGCTCATTTTAAAATTGGGTGATTTGTCATTTTTTGTGGTTGAGTTGTAGGAGTTCTTTTTTTTTTTTTAAGATTTTATTTATTTGAGAGAGTGAGCGAGAGAGCACAAGCAGGGGGAGTGGCAAAAGGAGAGGGAGAAGCAGGCTCCCCACTGAGGACCCTGGGATCATGACCTAAGCCAAGGGCATACGCTTAACCGACTGAGCCACCCAGGCGCCCCAGGACTTCTTTACATATTCTTGTCCTTATAATAGGATTTTCTTTCTTTTTTTTTTTAAGATTTTATTTATTTATTTGACAGAGAGAGACACAGCGAGAGAGGGAACACAAGCAGGGGGAGTGGGAGAGGGAGAAGCAGGCTTCTCGCTGAGCAGGGAGCCCGATGTGGGGCTCCATCCCAGGACCCTGGGACCATGACGTGAGCCAAAGGCAGACGCTTAACGACTGAGCCACCCACGTGCCCCTATAATATGATTTTCAATAGTTTTCTCCCATTCTGTCCCTACAGGTTTTAAATAGGTAGTGTTTTTACACTTTTCCTGGACTGGCCACTTACTCTTTCCTTCCTCATTAGCACCGATGGCCTCCCTGCTCACAGCATCCCCTGGCCTGATGGCCCCATAAAGAACATGAGTCTATGTTCCCATAACCTCCTTGTGGGCAAGGGCTAGTTCTTCTCATCTGGGGGCCAGAGGAATGAGAAAGGATCTGGAGATGGATGGCCATGTAGTGGACGCTGTGGTGGCCACTCAGGTCCCTCATAGGATTGAGGCACTCATATGTCTCCAGCGGCCAAGCGTGGGCTGCTTACAGTTCACACTGGGCAACCGCTAGCATTTGCTTTCAGCCAAAGGGAGACTCCTCACCCACAGTTACACTCCTTCTCAGGGCAGCCAGCAGCCAGCAACTGGTTGATGTGTGGGCACCAAAGCTTGGCCCCCTTGCCCAATCCAGAACAACCTTAACGGGCCAGCCCAGCCCCAGAGCGGCCCATGGGATCAGCAGAGCCTTTGTTGCAACTGCATCTCCTTTCAATTCCTGCCCCTCACCTGTCACAGGTATTCCCAGACTTCCTATGCAAACCTCAGCGTCTGTCTCCTGGGGAACCTGACCCTAAGACAGGACATAACTGGATTCGACTTCTTTCCCTCCTTACCAAGGGACATTCAGCAATTTAATCACTCCTCTTAGGCCTCAGTTTCCTCTTCTATAGCACGGGGATGAGAATCCTTACTTTTCAAGATTATGATGAGGATTAATTGTGATATCATATGGGAAACATCTGGCCCTTAGGGCTCAATAGACATCAGTCATGCTCCCCTCCTCACCTCACTGTGCTTTCCTGGGGACAGGCCAGTGCTTCTGGGGTAGGGATGCTGCAGAGCATCGTGCGAAGTGCATGGAACTGCACCTGGATTCAAATCCTGGCTCTGCTCTTGCAGCAGCCTCGGACTGGTCACCCTGGGCCTCCATTTCCACCTCTAGGCAGTGGGGGTTTGAGTGAGGGTTATGTGGGCATCTGGTCACACTGATTCCCTCTGAACACTCTTGGTCAGAGTTCCTGGGACACTGGGTGCTAGCCCCTCAGCCACCCAACCCCTAGCAGGGGCAGGAGCCTCACCTTGGGGAGGTCTTAAAATAGGCAGGCCTGGGCCTTGCAGGGGAAGCAGCTGGCTGCCTCGCACTGCCTTTGTCTCTGAGCTATACTTAGGGCCCTCCGGGTGCCCGTAATTATCTCTCATTAATATAAGCCTCATTGCCCTCACGGAAACATGGAGGAAGTAGCAGAGCTGCTGCCTCCCTGGGAACCCTCCCTGCTCGGTGGTGCAACTGTGGTTGCTGTCACTACTCTCATCTGCACAGAGTGGGGTCTCCCTGCCCTACACCCCCCGCTCATTCTGGAGCCAGAGTTGGCCTGTGAGCTAATTAGGGACAAGGCCAGGAACGGAGCCCAGCATGGCTCTTCCTGATGCAAAACTCACCTGATTGCCTCATCCCCCTAATCTAGAACCTTCTGTGGATCCTCTTCCCTCCTCACTTCAAACTCCTTGTGAGGCAGTCAAGACCCTTGCTGATGTAAACCCCAAACCCCTTTTCTGACATTTACAAACCCACTTCCCCTCTTGACAGCCACTCCCTTTAACCAGTCCAGATCCCTTAGTCTTTCTTGCCTCTATCTTCTGTATTTGGTGGTACCAGAAAGGCTGGTTTTGTCTAAGATTATGTTAACAGAGATAGTCTAAATGAAGGGAAGGGATAGTCCTCTTCAGCACTGAATCGTGTTAAGAGAGCGAGAACTAGAGCAGGGCATGGGAGGGTGAGCTAAGTGAGGAACGGCTGGGAATGATGTGGGTGGAATGGCAGAACATTCTGGGGATGTTCACGGCAGTCCACGGCCGACACAGCCGCTGCCATAGGCCTCTGCAGGGCAGAAGTGTGGAAGGGGAAGAGTGGGCTCTGCGGAGCCTCCAGGGGCCTTGGCGCTGCCTGGGGCGGGGCGGTGGGTGGGGGAGGCAGGCTGCGTTACTCCGGGTACCCCTCGCATTCTCCTCCTACACTCCTTGCCACACCTGCGCTCCCTCTTGCTGGCTTCTCCTCCTCTGACCCCTAAGTTCTAGAGGAACTGGGTGCTCTTTGCTCCTCTTTACCCTCTCTCTCCTGCTGATCTCATCCAGACTCGTGGCTTTAAACACCACCCATACCTGACAATCCTAAATTTACATCTTCCGCCCAATCTCTCTCAAACGCCAGACGCCTATCTCTGCCTCCCTGACATCTCGCCCGGGATGTCTGACAGGTCCAAAAGCGAATGCCTGATCTCCCTCCCACCCCAACCTGTTCCTCCCACTGTCTACCCCAATTCCGCTCATGACAACACCACCCTCCTGCTCGCTCAGGTCAGAAAGCTCAGGATCATCCTGGACTCCTCTTTCTCTCAGCCCCATATCCCATCACACAGCAAAGCCTTCAAAACGACTCCGTCTTCAAGATATCCCAGGATCCCACCACTTCTCGCCACCCTTACAGCCCTGCCCGGGGCCAGGGCCCCCTCGTTTCTCCCCCAGATGACAAGACTCCCATGGCCCTTAGACTCAAAGCCAATCTTCTTTCTCATCTTGTTTCTTCTTGCTTTTCCGACTTCATTTCTTGCCCCTACCCCCTTGGGCCTCCATTTGTTCCCTGAACACGGGTCATTAACTCCTATCTTGGGGCTCTCGCCCTTCCCGTGGGTCTGACTGAAATGCCGTGTCCCCCTCTGAACACAAGACTGCTCCTTCGCTTCATGCAGTCTCAGTGCACAGGCTATCTCTGCAGAGAGGCTGCCCCCCCCCCCCATCAGCAGGAGCATCTCACCTGCCAGCCCTCCGCTGCACCGCCCGGATTTAGGTCTGATGGAGCTTGGAACCGCAGGGACAGGGTCTGTCTCCGTCAGTGTCCCCAGCACCCAGCATGGGGGCGGGACGCAGGAGAGGCTCATCAGCTTTTGCTGAATCAAAGACCTGCAGAAGGTCTTGGGGGATGCCTAGAAATGATGAAGACAGTGGGGCAACTACAGGATGGTGCGTTTTCCGCTCCAGTTAGTCACAGTGATCATTTACTGAGTGCTTACTGTACACTAGGTGCTTCCCATATGCGTACTCATTTAATCCTCACTGCAGCTCTTCCTGGTGGGGATGAGGAGTCCCCTGGGGCAGTCAGGTTCCAAATGCACCCCAGTGGTCCCCATCTCCTGGTATTCACATTCCTGTGTATGCACCCCGACACTCCCCTGCCGCAACATGAGGCAGGATGGACCATGTAACCCGTAGGATATTGTGGAAATGACCAAGTATGACTTCTGAGGTAGGTCAGAGCAGACATTGTGGCTTCCGCCTTGCTCTCTTGGATCTCAGTCCCTGAGGGAAGTCAGCCGCCATGTTGTGCGACAACCAAGCAGCCCTCAGGAGAGATCCACCTGGGGAGGAATGAGGTCGGCTGACAGCCAGCATTAACTTCAGAGCCATGTGATGAGCCACCTTGCAAACGGATCCTAAGCCCCAGTTAGGACTTCGGATGGCAGCAACCCCTGCTGGCAACTTGACTGGAACCTCAGGGAGACCCTGGGCCAGAACCACCAACGAAGCTGCTCCTGGCTTCCTGACTCTCAGAGACTGTGTGAGATAATACATGTTTATTGTTTTAAGCCACTGCCAAGTTTCGGTGTAATTTTTTATGCAGACATAGGCAATACACCCATGAGAAAAAGCACCTCAAATGGCAAAAGGTGATTGTTCTAGGCCCCTCAGCTGGTGAGGGAGGGGGTGCTGGTGTGGATCAGTCTGACTCCTGAGGCCACATTCTGTGGCTTTGCCCACAAGGCTGAGCTTCCAGGATCCTTTTCATCTATGACAATTCTGTTATCCTGATGAATTCAAGGTCCGAACTGCTTCCAGCCTAAGTCTGTGTCCATAGCAACTGTTTGAAAAGCGTAACATTCAATCAACTGGTTGTTTGGTCAACGAGATAGCGGGCCATGGCTCCGGCAGATACCCTGGATTGGGCTGCTCGGGACATGTGGCCGACACTGTCCCTGCTGTCCCCAGAGCAGGGCCTCCTCCTCTGCTCGAAGCTGAATTCCTCTGCTGCCCATCCTGACAGTGAACTCTGAACCCAGGGCGCAGCATGGGGGTGTTGCAGTTCCTCTGGCATGAGGGGTTCTGTGGGGACAGGGCTGCTCACCAGGCCTCGCTGAGCCCATGCCCCACTGAAACCTGCCTAGGCTCAGCTGAGGCTCCAGGGGTCACAGACCAAGCCCCTGAGCCCCACCCCCAGCACGCATCTTTGCGTGCTAGGTATGGAAAAGACAGAAGGAAACAGGCCTAGACCCTCAGAACAAAGGGACCACAGAGGCAGAACCACAAAGTCATCCTTTCAAAAACCCAAATAGAATCACTTCACCCAGTTCCCTTAAATTCCTTCAAGGTCTCCCGTTGCCCTCAGGCAAAACTCCAGCCTCCTCATCCTGACTTAGCCAAGCTGGCCTCATCTGTATTTCCTGCCACAGGGTCTTTACACATGGTGTTCTCCTTTTGACTCTTCACATAATCCGGCTGCTTCCGCTGATTCGAGTTTCTGCTCAAACATTACCTCCAAGGGGGCCTTCCCCGACCCCGTATCTAAGATGGTTCCTCCATCCCACCCTACTTTCTCTCTTCACCCCCTTCTTGGTTTCCTTCAAAGCACTTCTCAGGATCTCTAGTTATTCTGCTTGGTTCCTTGTGCACTTGATTAATATCTACTTCTTCATGCTCTATGGGCTCTGAGATTGGGGGGGGCACCATGCCTGTTTCATTGTCCATGGTATGGCCAGGACTCAGGACAGAGTCAGCACCCAGGAGTCCTGTGCACAACAGCACTTGCTAAATAAAGTAGTCAGAGCCTCAGAGGCGGAGGAGCTGGAGAGAACTGGAGCTGCCCAGTGGAAGAGAAGGTTTTGATTGCTGGGCTGCCCCATACCCCTTACTTGCTTCTTCCTCATGTCTGGGTCCCAGATGGCCTGGGCTGGTGTTTCTGTTCCCCAGAACCTCCCTGAAAAGGCTGTGTCCTTAGCCTCTTCCCCTGCTTAATACCCTTGAAGCTCAGAAGAGACATCCTTTCCTCCAAGAAGTCTTCCCTGACCTTGCAGATGTGGCGGGTGTGTGTGTGTGTGTGTGTGTGTGTGTGTGTGTGTGTGTGTGTGTCAGGGCTCCTCTGAGTTTCCCTCTGATGGGAGCTAACACCCTAAGGAATCACAGACAGTCCCAGGGGTCCCTCTGTACCAGAAGCAGGACCCTGCACAGAGCTGACTCTCATAAATGTTCACGCGTGAAGAGGACATTCATTCTGGTTTGCCCACGTTCTGCCTGTTGCCCTGAGTCCCTGATGGCTAGTGCCCTGTCTCATTCTCAAAGTGTCACGATTTAGATGATGAATTATAAGCTTACCCCTGCAAGAAGGAACATGGGTCTGTGGCTGAGATGGAGTAAATGAAGTCTGGTCTGAGATTCTTCTCTGGATTTCTAAGCCAAGACTCCCTCAATCCATGGGAATCAGGGTCACCCTACCTACACCTAGGAAAAACCTGATTGGGGGAGGGGGATGAGAGGGTGACGATCACAACTGCCGCCCCTCCACCTCCAGACCTCACCTGGGGTGACCACCAGACACTCCAGGCCTCGCTGCCCTGCTCCAGCCACTCCCTGCAGAAGCCCCAGGGAGGGCTGAGGACAGACCTGCCCCTGCAGGCATGTAGTATGGAGGCTATGGAACCAGCCTCCTCAAGTGTGAATCCTGGAGCTGTGTGATCTTGAGCCAGTTACTGAACCTCCCTGAGTCCAGTGTCCTCCGCGGGCTGTTGGCAGAGATAAACGAGTTAATATAGACAGATGGCTTGGCACAGGACCTGGCACACAGTGAGGGTTCTACAAGTGTTCTCTGTTGCTGTCCTTCTCAACAGGACCCACCACAGGCAACGGGGCTGGGCACCATCCTTGTTCGGTCACTTGGAAGTTCAGAGAGGGGATGGAGCTTGGCCTGGATCACACAGCACGTTGGCAGCAACTGGGATTTGAACCCAGGCCTCTGGACTCCTAGGTCAGCGTTCTCTGGAGGTCTCAAACCAACAAGGGGTGGGAGTGTTCTGGGCTGTGGGCACTTTCTAAGTGGCCTTCACTCCTCCTCACATCCCCAGAGCCTAACCGTCTAGACCTGCTCTAGAAATTTAATTAAACTTATATACAATTAAGTGAAAATTAAAATTTAGCTTCTCAGTGCCACTAGCCACATTTCCACTGCTCAGTGGCCACATCTGGCCAGTGGCTACCACATACAGAGAGCAATATAGACCATGTCCATCAGCACAGACGGTACTATGGGCCACGACTCGATCACGGCATATGGCTGCTGCCTGTGATGCTTTTATGGGACCTGAGGGGACAGCAATGGGGTCTTACATTCTGCAGTCCCCAGAGAGCCTCTCGAAAGCCTACCAACTGGGGAATGTTCAGCATTATCCACGCTTCTCAAGCTGTGCTTTGCTGACTAGGCTCCAGCAGGGGCTGGGACTCCCGAGGTCACGCAGCAGGTGGAGGCTGTGAGGGCCTCAGGTGTCCTGACTCTGTTCCTGCTATGTCCTAGTACCCCACTGCTCAGGCTGGATGGTCAGCAGTCAGGCCACACTTCGTGGAGATGCTGGTCAACAGAAATGACTTTTTGCTGGTGAATAAAAGCAAAAATACTGCCCTGGGATGATGATGGGGGACAGCTGGCCACAGCCTCCGAGTGGGGTGCCCATCAGCCCCATGGACGGTTCCCCAGGTCACACTGGATGACTATAGGGCTGGGAAGGGGGCAGAGCCTGGGCTCATCGTCTCCTCTTCCCATTCTAGCAAGTTCTGGAAGGACCTCAATAATCACCTTAGCTGCCATTTGAAAGCAGTATTTGTTGTGCTCATGGGGGCTGGGACCCTGGCTGGCTCACTGTGTGGCCCCAGGCAGGTCACCTTCCCTACGTCGGATTTCTCATTTGGAAAATGGAGATGATTATCTCAATGGTGTGGGGTCCTTGCAAGGGGCCAAATGGGACTAGCTGAATGGGAGAGCGTTTGTCCACAGGAGGTGCTAAGGGAGGATGAGAGCAGGTGTTGGACCTCACCTGACTTGGGTTTGAATCCAGCTCCACCTCTTCCCAGGGGTGTGACCTCATGCATGTCAGCTGGCCTCTCTTAGCCTCAGCTGGAGTGGGGGGAGTAAAGAGTGACTTCAGTGGGTACAAGATCACTGTGAGAAGTGATGAAAGAGTTCTGGAAACAGACAGTGGTGACAGCTGACAGCAGAGGGATGTATTTAATGCCACTGCATCCTACACTTTAAAATGGTTAAAATGGTAAATTTGGTTAAAATGTGTGTATCCTACCACCATTTTAAAAATTAAGATACTTTGGGGCGCCTGGGTGGCTCAGTTGGTTAAGCGACTGCCTTCAGCTCAGGTCATGATCCTGGAGTCCCGGGATCGAGTCCCACATTGGGCTCCCTGCTCAGCAGGGATTCTGCTTCTCCCTCTGACCCTCTTCCCTCTCATGCTCTCTCTCATTCTCTCTTCTCAAATAAATAAATAAAATCTTAAAAAAAAATTAAGATACTTCACTTGTAGGATATTTATGAGATTCAGGAAGAACGTGTCTGTGGAGCACCCAGGAAAATTTCTGGTAGGTGTTCGATAAAGAGGAGCTGTGGTTGCTACACGAGCCTTTCAAGACCTTTCTGAAGCCTATTTGTCAAGTGCTTCCTATGTATACGTAAGCACTTTATATGAATTATCTCGTTGAATCCTCAAATCAGCCCTGTGAAGTGCATCCCACCATTGGTCCCATTTTACAGAGGGAGAGTTGAGGCACGGAAGGAAGTGACTCGCCCAAGGTCACACAGGTAGGATTTGAAGCCACGCAGTTTGGCTCCAGAGCCTGTGCCTCCAGTCACCTCCCTGAGCCACCTCTCAGCTTTCAGTAACAACATTCCATCTGCTACCAGTTCACAGAGCCCTGGGCTTGGGCCGGGGGACACGACCTCTAACCGCCTGCTCACCACCACCTTCCCAGGAGAGGACTATTAGGGGAAGGTTGTCCAGGGGACACATTGCCCTACTCTCTGGCCTCAGAACTCTGAATGTGGGGCAGGCGGGCTCTGGAGGTCACTTGCCTCGGCCTGTTTCATTCTGGCCCTCACTGAGGGACCATGCTGGAAGGTCGTGTTGGCAAACAGCAGAACAAAATGGTCAGAATGTTGCAATTGCCAGCACATTTAATTCAATTCCTCCAACATTTATGGGGCCTGCTTTGTGACTCAGATGGTTCCAGCCCTTAAAGATCATGAGGCCAAGTACAGGAGGCAGAAATACACATGGCAATTAGACAACACATAAAAATAAATTCCAGGAAACGTCAAAGCCAGGGTGAGCAGCTCGGTGAAAGGAAGGATCAGTACTCGCTGGGGCACCAGGAAGGCTCCCTAGAGGAGGTGGCATTTCAGCCAGGTCTCTGAAGACAAGTAAGATTCCAGCAGATAAAGGTGTAGGGAAGAGCATTTCATAAAAGGGAGAAGTATAGGCAAATCATAGTCAGAGGTGAGAGATGGACGCAGTGCTGGAAACAAGTTGTCTGTGTGGCAAGGGTGGGCTTTGAGGGGGAGGGGGAGGCAGATGTTGGGGTTCAGATCATAGAGGGCTTTAGTGAACCCCAGGGACTCTAGATTTAAACCATAGGCCACCTGCCATCAAAATAGAGCGGGGCCGGCCCAGGACCACTGGCACCAGCATCCCACTTCCACGAATTATCCAGCAGCCTTGCCTTATGCACGTGGGAAATGCAGGTGCAAAGGGTTCTTCTTGAAAGAGGATTTTTTTGAAACCTTGAAAGAAAAATAATTTGTACTCGCAAAAGCCTGAAAACAACCCAAGTGCCCATTAGGAGACTAGATAAGCAAATTGTGATCCAGGACACTATGGAATACTATGCAGCTATAAAAAAGGATAAGGTTGCTCTAAGGACTGATGAAAAGCTCTCCAAAACACACTGCTGAGTAAGAACAACAGGGGGCAGGACGGGGGTTATGGTATCTGTCTTAGTTTGGGTTCTCTCGGAAGCAGACCCAGAGCCAAGGATTTGAGTCTTGTTGGGAGGTGATTCTAGGAAGCACAGGGAGGAAGCGGGAGGCAAGACAAGACAATAAAGGCTGCACTCCTGAACTACAGGCAAGTGAGCGCAGGTCCACTGGGGAACTCGACAGGAGAACACACAGCTCAGTGTCGCTGCTGAGAGCCGAGGGAGCTTGGGTGTGTATTCCCCACCTCTTGCTGCACCAGCTGAGGGCTGCCCTGGGGGCACTAACTCGCTGGCACTTCTGCGTTCCCCGTGCAGCCAGAAAGAGAGCCGTCAGCTGGAGCAGGTGCTAAAGAACGGTACTGGCTGTCTGGTGCCAATCTGCTTCTCTGTGGAAGGGTACCCAGAAAAGCAGAAACAGGGTAAATAGAAGAAAGGATAGAAGAGGGACTTTTTACTATGTTTTTTTAGAATTTAAAAAATAAGCCTTTTATCTTTGAAGAATTTTAGATTATTCCAAGTTGCAAAGAGTACAGAAAGTTCCCATGTAAACTTCACCCAGTGTCCCCTTAATGTTAACATTTTATATAACAATGGTACATGTGTTAACACTAAGAAATTAATGTTGGTACATTACTATGAACTAAACTCCAGACTTTATTTGGAATTTACCAAGTCCATTAACATCCTTTCTCTCTTTCAGGATCCAATCCAGGAAACCACATTGCAGTTAGGCTTCAGAATTTTGATACACATGGATATATTATCTATTCTACAAATTTATTAAAAAACAATAAACTGCAGGCAGGAGTCATCGAAGGCTTCTGAGCAGGCGTGACCTGGGCCAAGGTCAATGGCCAGAGCCTGGATGCCTGCGGAGAGGTGAGCCTGGGCCGTGCAAGCAGCACACGGGGGCTGTGTTCCCTGGTGTTGGCTGCTCCCTTTTCCCCAAAAGACGCAGAAGGATGAAAGCTGTAGCAGAGGTTGTGGGAGTGCTGTCCATATCCCCTGGGCACCCACCTCTACCTACCAAGGCTGCTTCCCACAAGCATCTGTCACTCTGTCCAAAGGAGAGCTCGGCCCATGTAAAAGGTGAACAGGAAATATCGGGGAACTCACGCCCCCAGAAGCAGCCTCAACCCATGACGGATGGGGAGCTGGTACATAAACACCTGGCTTCCTTCCCCCTTGGGTGCTGGTAACCCCGAGTTGCCTTCTATTTGGTCTCCCAGGGTCCCCAGCTGTGCACAGCAGTACCTGCCCAGATAATCCTTTACTGGTTTCCTTTCCTTCCCTTCCCCACTCCCCAACAAGGCTTTCCTGGGGTCATCCCCCAAAATATCTCCCTGTAATCTTTGTCTCTGGGTCTCCAGGAAAACCCCAACCCTCCAGCCTGATCCCTAGGCTGTCCGTGTCCAGACCCCTGCCTCACCTCACCCTCACCCCCAGCAGCCTCACACCTGGAAGCCACACACACAGGGCCCTTCCCGGCTCCCTGAACATGACAGTTTCAGATGTCTATGCCTTTGCACATGCTGTTCCCTCTGCCTGAAATGGCCTCCCTCTTTGGTTGCCCAGTAACTTTTGCTCATGCTAGCAGCCCATCCCGAACATCAACTCCTCTGTATGTCTCTGACCCTCGGGGGGCACATGATGCTTTAGTCACCCCTCCAGCAAATCTGGAATCCTCTCTCCCACACTGTGTGAACTCCTTGAGGGCAAAGATGCTCCTGAGTCTGATAAACCTCACAGAGCCTGATATACAGCAGGTGCTTAATAAAAAGCTGGTGAGCAAATGAATGAAGGAACAAATGAATGAATGAAACAATGCAGGAAGACGTGAAGGACCATCTAGGGCCACATTTTAAAGGGGAATACCACTCACTGAGGGTCTACTGCACTAGCCCCTTTAAGATCTGGTATCATTTGAACTCCCCACAACTCTGAGACTGAGGTGTCATTCATTCTGAAGGACAGGTGAGGAGACTGAGGCTCAGAGGTGAGGGGACTTGCCTGGTAAGTAGCAGAACTAGGGTTTGAACCCAGGTCTATCGGATTCCTGCAGGCTTTCCACTGTCACCCGCACCTCCCCCCCACCCCGCAAGCTGAAGCCCAGAGCCTTGGATTAGGGCCCCTAACCTACAATATGAGCTCAGGCTGGCCCTTGCTGGCCTCTGAGGCTGTTTCCCCACCTGCACCACGTGGGGTTGGCTGGAACAGGAAGTCTTCAAGGTCTCTTACAGCTCACACAGTTTGGGATTCCAGAGTCTGTCAGCTGACTGCCCTAGGTGAAGGGACTCAGCCCTGTTCCCGTCTCTCTCGGGAATTAGAAGGGGGGTCAGGCACAGTACTTGGCAATCTCAAAGCTGCGTTCAAGGTAAAGAACCATCTGTGGTATCTAAACATCCTGCTATGAGCCACGTTCCCCCTTTAAGGAGGGAGTCAGGGGCACCTGGGTGGCTCAGTCGGTTAAGCGTCTGCCTTCGGCTCAGGTCATGATCCCCGAGTCCTGGGATTGAGCCCCATGTCGGGCTCCCTGCTCAGTGGGGAGTCTACTTCTCCCTCTCCCTCTGGCCCTCTCCCCACTTGTGCAGGCTCACTCTCTCTCTCAAATATATAAAATCTTTAACAAAAAGAGGGAGTCAATGACTGGGGGCCATTCCCCAGGCCACCCCCTCAAGTGCCCTGTCACCCCTTCCCAGCCCTGAGACCAAGACCATGCAGGGCATCTGTGCCTTGCAGAGTAGAGGTGACTCATTCGACATGACTTCAAGGGAGAACATTGCACCTCCACCTAAGCCCTCGCCACGGTGAGGGGCAAAGGGCAGAGCTCCCCACTGTGTGGCCCCAGCTCCCAACAGCAGGTTTCGGGAACTTGGCAGTCCGAGCCAGTGGCCCCAGCTTCCTCACGGACGCCAATAATTTGCTTTGATCATTGCCTCAGCACCTTCGAGGAAGCATCACTGGGCCCAACGAGCTGTTCTTACCTCAGACCCCTCTCAGGGACCAGCCTGGCACAGTTTCTGGGGTCTGTTTGGGTCTTGATGGCCCAATATAGGTGTGCTAACTTTGGGGTACCCTCACTCCACCTCTCCCTCTCTCCCACACTTAGCAAGTCACCAGGCGGTCCTAGGGGGCAGCATTCAACACCCTAATCCAGCCCTTGCTTCCCACCCCATGTCCTCTGCACGACTGGATCCCCATCAGCTCTGGTCCAACGGGTCCCCAGCACTCTGCAGCCTCTCTGGACCATCCACCATCATTATTAAAATAGCACAAGCCCAGGATGTGTTAAAAAAAATAGCAAGTCTCCCTCCCACCTGGACCCCCCAGGGAATTTCTCGTGTGGTCTTCCAGAAATGGCCCATGCCTCCCTCACATGTGTATACGATACTTACAATAACTAACACGCACGCAGCCTCACGATGTGTCAGACTCTGTTCCAAGCACTTGAAGCACAAACATGAAATCACTTCAGGTTCTGGCAGCCCCATGATGTACTTAACTACCATCGACTTATCCACTTCACCCATGAGGGGACGAAGGCAGCCTCGAAAAGCAAATTGCCCCCGTGGCAGAGCTGGGATTTGAACCGAAGTCCAGAGTCCACGCTCTTAACCACTCTACACATCCTCCTGACTCCAATCACATCCTCCTTTACTGAGGACCCTTCCTTGGCTGCCCTGCGCCCCCCCACCCCATTTGCAATCTGGCCCCCCGCCCCCTTCTGCGGTAGCATCTGCTCTTCCCAGGCCACGCTCCCTTCAGGCCACTGTTTGTGCGGTTCCCTCTGCCTTGAATGCCCTTCTCCTCCCCGGGGTCTGGGGCAAGGCCTGGCTCACACACCACCTCCTTCAGAGGCGCCCCCTACCTGCTCACCGGCGCCCCCTCTTGCCTGTGACTCTGATGGCTGTCTCCCCCTCCAGGGAGCTCCCGCGCCTTGCAAAGGCTGGTAGAGCATCTCTCTCACTGCGCTGGAATGAGCTGTCAGCGTCCCCACTGGACTGGGGGCTCCCCACAAGCTGGGATGGCAGCTTACTCATTTTCATATTTGCTTCATTCATTCTTTCATTCAACAAATATTTGTAAACACCTCCCATGAGCTGGGCCAGTGTTCGCCGGCAGAGCTGTGTTGTGGGGGAGACCAACATTACACACAGAAACGCCATCTCTACACGCCAATCCCTCTGCTCCCCTCACTCTGCTCCACCCCCTCACACACTGCTTCTCTAGAGAAGCTTTCAGAAAAGCGCTCCGGAAGCAGAGATGGAGGAGACAGAATCCAGCGTTTCCAGGAGTTCAGGGAGGCACCCACTGCAACCACCTGCCTTGAGATGCGGTCGTGGCCACATCAGAGGAGGCCTGGTATCCGGAGATGGTGCTTTCTAGGGGAACGTTCTGCAGCCTACCTTGATGCCCCTTGAGGACTCGGGTGACCACGGGCCTCACTGTCCCCTCTTGCATGCCCAGCTCCTGAGTTCTACCACTTGGGGCTACTGACCCTGGCTTCGCTCTACACAGACCTGCAGGAACTCCCATGAATCACCCAATCCAACCCCCATTACGCATATGGGGAAATGGAGGCTTGGAGGGGATATCTAACGCTGAACAGTACCATTAGGGTTTCCTAGTCCAATCTTGTGATAGCCAGCACCCTAGATGGCCCTCAAAGAGTTTCATCTCCTGGTACTGATACCCTCAAAGTTAGTCCCCTACCACACTGACGAGGGCTGACCTGTGTGATCAGTAGGACACTGTGGAGATGACAATATGTGACTTCCAGAGCTAGGTTATAAAAGACACTGCCATTTCCATTTTTCTCTCTTGGATCGCTTGCTCTGGGGGAGGCCAGCCACCACACTGTAAAGGTACTCAAGCAGCCCTATGGAGTAGACCACGTGGCAAGGAGCTGAGGCCTCCTACCAACGCCTACCCTGAGTGAGCTGTACATCCTCCAGCCCCAGGCAAGCCTTCGGATGACTGCAGCCCGAGATGACATCTGGACTGCAACCTCATGAGAGATCCCTGAGCCCCAACCACCCAGCTAAGCTACTCCCACATTCCTCACCCACAGAAACCATGTGTAATAATAAATGTTTATTGCTGTTTTAGGCTGCTATGTTTTGGGGGTACTTTGTCATGCAGCAATAGATAACCAATACAAGTCTCCTTTGGAAACATGTTGACTTTTGCTTGCATGCTTCCAGGGGTGGGCAGCTCACTACTTAACAAACCCATCTTCTCTGTCACTGAAGAGTTCAGACTATCTGTCTCTCTGGGGCTTCCTCCTTGGCCACAGCTTTGCCCCCTGGGATTACAGGGATGGCATCCCCTCTGGCCTCCTTTCGTGCCAGCTGTATAGCCCTGGGCACAGCCACTCCACTTTCTCGCCTCCTTTCTCAGAGGAGGAGGCTCCAGGTTCCTTCCCGCTCTGCTCTCTCTTCAAGCCATGGTCCAGATTATCACAGACCTGAGTGGCCAAGAGGAAGTAATACCTCCTACAGAAGCTGGCAGACCCAGGTTTGAATCCCAGTTCCTTCATCTGTGTGACCTTGAGTAAGTTGCTTCCCCACTCTGAGCCACTATAACACCTGGGTAGAAACAGAGGGTCACTGGGAGGAGTAAACGGGTTAATGTAATGAAGGTGACAGCACAGTACAGTGACTGTTTCGCTCACTTGGCTCGTATAATCCACCAGATATCTGACGTACCTTAGCTCATTTAACAGTCCTGCCAGGGAAGGCAGATTGTGCCTCTGGAGCAAACAGCCCAGAGAAGTGAGATGATCTCCCCAGCCAGAAGGTGGTGGAGCTGAGATCCGAACCCTAAATAACTGTGCCCAGGTCAAGAGATACCCTAGGGAAGGGGCAGTTCCTTTCTGTCAGCCTGTCCTCCTTGGCACAGCCCCAGCAGGGAACGGGGGCTCGGCGCCTTCCCCCTGCGGTGATGCGTGTCTTCCTGGCCCTGCTCATTTGCAGTTGTGAACGGGTCCACAGTTCATCTGTTGAACAGAAACGTATCGTGAACCCGACAACCTGCTCAGGCCTGCCGCCACCTCCAGCATCCTCCACGCCTCTCCCCCTATTGCTCACTGGCTCCAGCCACACTGGGTTTCCCGTTCCTTGAACTCCCCAAGGCCTGTCCCACCTCAGAGCCTTTGCACTCGCTGAGCCCTCCGTTGGGAATACCTTCCCCAATTCAGATCGAGGCTTCTGGGAGGCCTGGCCTGATGCTTCAGAAAAACAGGCGCTCCCTGTTTTTCTCCAACACGGCAGACTGTGTCCTTTGCACAACTCATCTCTGTCAAAAAGGGTCTTTGCTTTCTGCCCCTTCCTCCCAGATCATGAGCTCCGCAAAGGTGGGGACTGGCCTGTCCACAGCTGCATTGGTGGCCCTCTGTCAGATGAATGAACATTAGCTTCCAGGGTGCCCAGCACCTTGCTCAGCACTGGGGGGAAGGAGCGGTGCAGGATGGGGTTTGTTGTAAACCCATTTTGCAAGCGAGGCCATGCAGCTCTCAGGACGGAAGAGCGACCTGCCTGAGGTCACACGAGGGCTAAAGCAGCAGCAGTCCCTCTGCTCAGAACCCCCTCCTTGGCTAGGATTGTCTGGACCCGCCAGGGAGGCGGCTGGATGCTGCTTGATATTCTGCCTGGCACTGCTTGGAATGGAATAAAATATTTATCTGTGGCTGGAGGTTTGCAGAGGACATTTGAGATGGATCGCCTTTTCATGTGCCTATGAAATCTAATTGGATTCATTGTAGGATATTTGGTTTCTTGGAACAGACACATCATCTTCCCAGGGAACGGAAGCTCTGTCACCCAGGACTGGGCGGGAGCTGGTTTGGCTTGAGATGGCCAGATTGGCTGGGCCCAGTGGGGGTCTCTGATTGCTCTGGGGGCGAGTGGCAGAAGGAGCTGTGTCTCACCTCTCTGTGGGGTGGCCTGATTTCCTCTGAGGTTCCCAGCCAGAGGTGGCTAGCTCTTTGGACAAAGGGAAGAATTCCTCAAGAAGAACTAAAGGCATCCCCCCACCCCCCAACTCAGTGCCCATGACACACGCCTGACCAGCCTCCAAATCACCACTCCCCTCTGCATCATCTTTTTGACCCCCTTTGCTGCAGTCCCCCCACCCTTCTGCCCCGAGCACTTCACCGGTCTCCTGCCTCTGTGTTCCCTCGACTCCAAAGTGGGACAAATCCTCCTCAAGTATAAGCTTCCAGTTCTGCCTCCCGGTGCCATATGAACAAGGGCAATCTTCTTCCCTCCCTGGACCTCAGTTTCCCCTGAATGGAACGTGCTGGGCTATAGGAGTCCAATCCAAACACATCAGACCCCAAGCCCCATTTTTACAGCTAATACTCGGTAATGTCCCCCTTTACTATCCTGAAATGAAATTCATAGATCACGTTACCCATCTACACATATAATTAAAAAAACACAATACCCTAACTGAAATATAAAAGAGAAGTGAAAGGAAAGTAATTTATAATATAGCATATCATAAAGCATGAATGCAGGAACACAACTCCACCAGAAGGCATCATGAAGGAATCAGATGCTGGCACCCACACGCAGAAACAGGCACAGCTCTGAATGCAGACAAAGATGTGCTGTTGAATCAGCTACTCAAATCCCACAAGTACCACAAGCCGGGGGTGGGGGGGTGGGGGGTGATTTTTCTAAACTGGCGACCAGTTCTTGATAAAGTTTTGAACAAATAGGCAAAGCATATCCTTCCCTTGGTATACGTGATAGTTACATTCCTGGAAAATCCAGGGTATATTGAGAGAGTACAGAAAACACTTCATGTGTGCATATGAAATGCAGCGAGGGGACGGGCTCATGGAATTAGAAACAGATTTTTTTTTTTTCCTGCTGGAATGGCCGGCAGGACATTTGAGAGTCATGTGGGATGCAGGTGGGACATTTCTTCATTGTGAGGGGCTGGCTGGCCAGAGCCCCAGTTCTCTGTCCTCTAAATGCTAGTAGCGCCTGCCCAACTCCTGTGGTAACAAACTGAGGGGGCAGCGCTGCCCCGTAAGAGCCCCTGGACTAGAGGCTGAATGGCAGATAGAGAGCCTGCCCCCGGTGCTGTTTCCTGCACTCGTGGCAGACATGGCTAATCAAAAGCCCACTCTCTCATTGAACGGGTAAAGTCTGGAATCCTCAAATTGGCACTCTGTGCAACCCACTAGAATTGGCTCATGAGTCGAAACTTGGCTCAGCATCGAAGCTCACTCAACTCTTACAAATATTTATTGAATTTGACAGAGCTGAATGAAGGATCTGCAAGGTTCTTTTCAGCTTCAGGCTCAGGATTCCCTGCCCCTCCCCCAGCTCCAAGTCCACCCATGGCTCCCCACTGCTGACAGAAGGCAGCCCAGCTCCCTTTGCCTGACATCCTGAGCTTTCCCTGACAGCAATGACACACGTGTGCAGAACACGTCAGAGACTGCCAAGCATGCATGATCTTACTTGATCATTACATGGCACCGTGAGGCAGGCAGGGCAGGGGGTATCGGGCCCATTGTACAGATAAGAAAACCAAGGCTCTTTGAGCAAAAGTGATTCGCCCAAGGTCACAGAGCTGGGAAGTAGTCAGCAACAGAACCCAGTTCTCTCGAGTGTAAAACCCTCATCTTGTCCAGCCTGTGCTTTTCAGCCCCACCCTGTCTCGGGTAATCCAAGCCCAAGTCACATGTCATTCCCTGATGACCGCAGTGCAGCGACTCAGAGCATGAGGACTAGAGTCAGATTCTATGCGGCTGGCTTCAAATCCTGGCTCTACCACTTGGAGCTCTGTGACCTGGGGGCAAGTTACCTAACCGCTCTGGCTTCTGTTTTCTCATCTGTAAAATGGAGATGATAATGGGATCTATCTCATGGAGCTGTTGGAAGAGATTAAATGAGTCAATCCATGCAGAATGTTTAGCACAGTGCCAGGCAAGCATTTAAGAGCTCAATAGATGGGAGCTGGAATTAGTATTATTAATCTCACAGTTCCTGCCATTTGACATGCCCTTCTGTATGGCTATGTTAATTGAAATTGGTCTCATCTCACTATCCTGGGATCAATATGTACTCCAACAAACATCACTCCCTGACCCTGCCACCTCAACGAGATTCATCTTACTTCCCTGTATTCCCAGCAAGTTCTACCAGGGATTCCATTTCTTTCTTCAAGTTACTCCCTACCTGCACACCTTTGCCCATTCCCTCTGGGTGGAATGCTCTTTCTGCATTGCCTACCAGGCTACCACTTGCATCTTTAAATAGCACCTCCTCCAGGAGGCCTTCCCAGAGACAAACAGGTTGGGCCAGGAATCTCCTCTTGGCTCATACCAGAATTGACACTGACCATTAAGAATACACTGAAAATCCCGGGGCGCCTGGGTGGCTCAGTCGTTAAGAGTCTGCCTTCGGCTCAGGTCATGATCCCAGGGTCCTGGGATCGAGCCCCGTATCGGGCTCCCTGCTCCGCGGGAAGCCTGCTTCTCCCTCTCCCACTCCCCCTGCTTGTGTTCCCTCTCTTGCTGTCTCTCTCTCTGTCAAATAAATAAATAAAATCTTAAAAGAAAAAAAAGAATATACTGAAAATCCTAACTCCAATAATTAGAAAATATATGTTCTTTCCAAATACATATGCAACATTTACAAAAACTGGCCATGTATTAGGCCATATTAGACTAGCCATTAGTCTTGACAAATAAAAAAGAAATAGTATCATATGTACATTTTTCTAAAACTATAAAACAATCACAAAAGATAGCTAAAATCATCCATATGTTCAATGATTTAAAAATACATACTTCTGAACAACTCATGGGCTGACAAAGAAACCAAAAGGGAAATCAGAAAATATTTAGAACTGAATAATGAAAACACAATAGGTCAACATTTGTGGGGGTGCAGCTAAAGCAGTACCTAGAGAGACAGGTATAGCCTTAAGTACTCATGTTAGAAGAGTAGACTGCAAAACAGTATGGTAAGTATCCAACTCAAGAAATTAGAGAAAGAACACCAGAATAAATCCACGGTGGAATGCTTGCCAACTTCCACATCTGCCTCCCTGATCACACTGCATAGGGGCCGTGTCGGCTGGCCCAGGGCTTGGGGTGCCTGGTGGGTTGTAGCAAGTGTCAGTTGAATGCTGTGGATACACAGTTTTGGTTTCTTGCTATTGCCCTTTTTGGTATTTCTCAAGTTGGGTTCCCAGACCACCTGTATCAGATTGTTTGGGCCCACCTGAATCTAAAGGGGATGAAACCCCAGAATCTACATTTTCTAACAAGCTCTTGGGCAATCCCATGTGTGCAGAACTTGAGCCCCAAGGTGAGGGAGAGCAGGGAGGCCCCTGGGAAAAGTATGAGGTCAGGTGTGTCTGTTAAGGGAACCCACCCTTCCCTCAGGGACCCTCCTCCCCACTGATGTTTCTATAACCTGCTCCATGCCACTTTAGAGAAATCATGTCCCCAATTCAAGCCTTAGTTTACTTGCCTGAAATACAGGAATAAAGATGGGCTATTCCCTTGTACCTCTAGAGCCCCAGGATTTTTCTTTCCAGCAACTGCTCCCTGGGGCACAGGTCAACTTCCTATTACAGGGGGTGTCATTGCTGCTGAGTTGTTCCTTAAAGGGCCCAACTCGCGAGGGCCATCCTCCTTCCTCTGAGTCATTTGCATACAAGCCCTGGGATGGCAGGCAGGGCGTGCTAGGATCCCTGGTTACAGATGAAGAAACTGAGGATGATTAAGGCTGACTCTGGGCTGCAAGATCTTCAACGGGCCCTTAGGATTCCCATAGAAGGAGGTCAAACCTCCTCATTCCTATCTCATGGGGTCCCGGTGTGCATGCGTGTGTGTGTGTGTGCATGCGCGCATGCACATGGGGTGAGGGGAGAGGGCTGGGAGGCCCCTGGTCCCGTGCTATCTGGTCATTCTCTTAGACTCAGGAGCATGACACCTGAAAGAGGTCTTGAGATGGCTGAATGGCTGCACCCACTGCACTCCTAGGGTGCGGAGGGTAGATGCTGGCCTGAGCTCACCCAGCAAGGAGGAGGTCTCCCTGGGACTGGAACTCAGGGCTCCAGCCTCTGGGGCCTGGCCTCTCTCCTCAGCACAGAGCTGCCTCCTTCCTCAGTAGACTGGAGTGCCCACCGTCATGATATTATTTGAATGGGGTCTCCCATGACTGCTGTGTTTGCAGGTGGTGACCCTGGCGCTGCGGGCGAGTGCTGGGCCGGAAGGCTGGGCCTGGGCAGGCCGGGGCTCTACCCCTGTCAGCCTGTCCAGCCTCAGGGACCCCTGGCGCCTCACAAAGCCTCACACCCTCCTCCATGAGGCGGGAATAATAGCATTTGTGCCTATCCCGTGGAACTGATCATGAGGGTCCCGAGTGAGAAGATGTGTGCCAGGGCCGAACGCCTGCTGTACCCCAGGGCTAAGGATGGTGGCCGTAGCTGAGCTCCGTTCCCAACCCCTGAGGGCCAGGCTCGGGGCCGAGTGCTTTAGGTATACTTGATTAACAGGACATTTGCTGAGTACCTACTACGTGCCGGGCACTCAAGGCTCTGGGGTTCAGCAGCACAGACCAAGTTCCTGCCTCAGAGAGCCTACGTCCCGGGGGGAGACAGACAACAAACAAGTATATATAGTGTAACCTCAGGTAACAATACCTTCTTGGAAGCAGATTAGAGCAGGTGAAGGAATAGGTGATGAGTGGTCAGGAAAGTAAGGGGTGAGCCCTGGGGATCCTTGGGGAAAGAACACTCCAGGGAGAGGAACAGCAGGTGCAAAAGTGAAGGGGCAGCTGGTGTGAGAGTGTCTGAGTGTGTCAGAGGGTGAAAGCGTGTGTCCAAGTCTAAGTGTGTCCGTGTGAGCGTGTCAGTGTGAGAGTGTGTCCGTGTGTGTTGGTCAGCGTGCAGTGTGTCGGCGTGCACAACAGTGTGGGTGTGTGTGTCAGTGTGTGTGAGGTGAGGGGCTTGTCAAGGGTGCCCATGTGTCTGGAGCAGAGGGAGTGAGGGGGATTGTGTCAGTGTGTGTGATTGAGTGCATCAGTGTGTGTGATAGTGTACGTGTGTGAGTGTGCCAGTGTGTGGTGGGTGAGGGGCTTAGTCCAGGGGGCGGCGTGGCTGGAGCAAAGGGAGGAGGGGGAGTGTGTCCGGGGAGGGGCAGCACAACCAGGGTGGAGGAACGGGTTCCAGCCCGGCAGGTGCACGCCAGCACCCACTCGTTCCACGTGGCCTCAACAAGCGTTGCGGGAACCTGGAGCTGATCCTGAATGAGAGGCGTGTCTGGGGAAAGGCCCCTAAGCCCCGAGGCTTCAGAAGCCAGAGCCCCGCGGATGTAGGAGGTGAGGTGGGTCGAATCTGGGTCCTGGAGAAGCCGGGAGGGGAGCACGAAAGGGGGGCAGAGGCAAGCCACCTGGGTCTGGGGCGGGTGGGGGCGGCCTCACCATGGAGACAGCATTTGGAAGCACCACTGGAATTACTCACGGAGGCCCGTGTGCACACGTGCGTGCACCCAGGGCCACGTGCACAGGCACGCACCGCGGAGCCTACGCAATCCCTGCTCAGCTCAAAAGTCACTTAGTGATTGACGTCATGCCCTGGAGGAGATGGGGCCACGGAGTCTGCCTCAGGAGTAGGGTGCGGGCAGGCCCCCGGGAGGACCAACAGGCCCAGGGCTCCTCGGTGTCCCCTGCAGCCTCACACCCCCACAGAGCAGCCCTCCCGGTCAGAGTGCCTGCAGCCCTATTCTGCATTAGGCCCCATGGAAACCATGAGAACTGTGGCCCCCATCCTGAGGGGCAACTAGTCAGTCTCTCAGGGGAGAGGGAGCATAAACATAAAACCACACAGATGGATGAAAGTGGCAGCAGAGACCAGAGCTCGGGAGGTGGGGTAGGTGGGTAAAGGAGAACACTGAAGGACAGAAAGTCAGACAAGGCTTTCTGGAGAAAGTGAGGTTTGATCTGAGGTCCGAAGGATAAGCAGGAATTGACAGGATGAGGTGTGTGTGTGTGTGTGTGTGTGTGTGTGTTTCAGGCAGAGGAGTATGTGCAAAGGCCCTGAGAGTCACAGGTTCGGGAAACAGAGAGAAAGAGAGAGAAGGCCAGTATGGCATGAGGGAGGAAAGTGTACCACCGAAGTCTTCCCTGTGTATACGGCAGGGCCCAGAGCCAAGACTGTGGGCTGGCGAGGAGATGTGTCCCTGAGTCCCTTCCTCAGCTGCCTCGAGGCTGGCCAAGAGAGAGGCTGGAGTTGGATGCACTCATTCCCTGTGTGATTTTCCTTCTCTGAGCCTTGGTTCTTCATCTGAACAATGGAGACCCCAACCCACGCCTAATCTCAAGACCACGTGTGTCAAGTGCCACAGAAGCTGCAGGCACATAGTAGCTACTGGATAAATGGAGACTCCCTCCCTTTCCTTCTCTCTCGTGTGCTAGCTTCTGCCTCAGTTTCTCACTTAGTGCACCAGCTCCTCTAAGGGGTTGGGGGCCTGACTCCAGGCTGGGGCTGGGACAAGCTCTAGCCCAGACAGCAGCCGGCCCACCCAGACTCGCCCCCCCAGTCACAACAAGCTGGGCTCTCTCCCCTGTGATCTCCAGGGGCCCCACCTTTGGAGACCTCGGGGAAACAGTCCAGAAATCCAGGCCAGCCCTGCCCTCCCCAGCTCACCAAGAGGGGCTGGACTTCCAGATCACCCCAGCACCTCCCGAACACAGCATTTCACACTTCCACAGCCCCTTTCTCTGCCAGCATGTCCTGATTTAACAGAAGAGGAAATTCAGTGAGGGGGAAACCTGCCTGGCCACAGGGCAGGTGAGTGGAGGAGGGATCAGCGTTCTAACTCAGGCCTCTCTGACCCCAAGGCCCAGGGGGCGCCTGTGGGCCTCCTCAGGCTCCTGGCTAGGCCACTGTTCCCCATTCGAACCCCTCTCCCTGGTGCACCTCATCCCCCCTCGTTCTGCCCTGATAACTCCCAGCTCTCCAGTCCCACCCCAACCTTGTCCCTGAGTTCTCATCCGAAAGCTGACTCCTCATGGAGACCACATGCTCCTTCCTGACCCCCTTCCCCACCTTCACAGCCCTTAGCCAGCCTGGCCTCCTTTTCCTTGCTGGGACAAGGGAACTCTTTCCTGCCTCAGGGCCTTTGCACTTGGGGGTTCCCTCTATCAGGAGTGCTCTGCCCCAGATCCCCATGTAGCTGCTCCTTCCCTCAGTCCAAATATCACCTCCTCAGAGAGGCCTCCCTGACATCCCACCCCATCTAGAGTGGTGCCCCTCCCCCACTCTCCTGTCACCCAGGTTTACTTCCTTCAGAGCGTTTGTTCATTTATTTTGTTTATTGTCTGTCTCTTCCTCTAGATCGTGAACTCCATGAAAGCTGGGGATGGGTCCTGTCCATTGCAATATCCCGGGGCCTGATCCAGTGTCTGAAACATCGGCAGTATTTACGAAATGTACGTTGAGTGGAAGAATGCATAAATGAACGAGTGAATGAATGACCAGTAACCCTGAATGTCATCACCTCCTGGCCATCTCCCCTTCAAACAGGACCCTGAGACTCAACACATCTGAATTCTGGTTCTCCTCCGGAAGACTTGCTCCTTCTATGTCCGCTTCCTAGTGGCAGCCCCAGCTCCTGAGCTGGATGCTAAGGTCCCTCTGCTCCTCCTCTCTTGCTCTAACAGCCCCTTCACCCCCAAGCCAGGTCTGGCAGTTCCACCTCCGAGCCAGCTCTCAGATCTGCCCCTTTCTTTCCATCCCTGCTGGCTCCGTCCTGGACTTGGCCACCACCATGTCTCAGGAGGTCAGACCAGACCAGCCCCCGCTGTCCACGCCACCTGACTATGCCTCCTAATCCCTCACTGCCGCCTCAGGGACCACAGGCTGCAGCCCAAACTCCATGGCCCAATCACAAGGGTCCTTTGTGACACGATTCAGGTGGTTTCTCCAGCCTTAACTGCCACCACATACCCAGGCTTCCGCCACCATGACAGCCTGTGGGTGTCAAGCCTCCAGTCTTCTATAGGTTGCTTCCCACTGCCCACCTTCTCAGAGGTGGGGGCTGCTTCCCCCTTCTTTGGACAAGTTACTATTCTTGCTTCGGCCATGCTGCCCTCAGCCTGCACGGCCCCACCCAGCCATTAATTGGGTTCCAAACACACGTCAGGCCCTGTCCTAGGAGCCTCTCCTGCATCACCTGGTATCTGTGTGGCAATCCATTTTACAGATGAGGTCCCAGAGGTTTGGTGACCTGCCCAGGGTCACACAGCAAGGAACAAATGGAGTCAGGATTAGAACCCAGGTCCCTCAGACTCTAACAGTGGATTGTGAACTCCTTGACGGAGGGGAGCATGTCAGCTTTTCTTCTCATGGATCTTCAGAGCCCAATGCACACAGCTTGGCTCAACGATAAATATTCCCAGAGGAACCATCTGGATAAGAGCGCAGAAATTACGGGGAGAAAGATTTTGGCACAATCTAAGAAATCTCCAATGGTGCAAGGAGTTGCCCAGGACAAGGTGAACTTGAGTGTAAGCGGAGGCCCAAGGAATGCTGGCAGAATGTGAGGAGGGGCTTCTGCCCTGGGCAGGGGTGGCCGGGAAGACCCGTGGGGTCCCTGACCTATTGCTGAAGGTGGTGTCTGTACCCGGGACTGTTCAGAGACACAACCCCAAGCCACTCTCTGCCTATCTCCCGGCCCTGACGCCCACCATGTGGAGTCAGGATTTCTCTGGAGCCTCTGCAACTCCTCAAAAGCAGTCTTAAGCTGCCTCCCTTCTAGGGTGATCTGTATTTCATTCATTCATTCATTCATTCATTCATTCATGAGAGAGAGAGAGCGAGCATGTGCGGGAGAGAGCTTTTGGGGCAGAGGGAGGGAGGGGCAGGGAGGGGCAGAGGGAGAGACTCTCCAGCAGACTCCTTACAGAGCGTGGAGCCCAAAGCGGGGCTCGATCTCAAGACCCTGAGATCACGACCTGAGCTGAAACCAAGAGTCAGATGCTCAACCGACTGAGCCACCCAGGTGCCCCCAGGGTGATCTGTATTTTAACTGAGATTTCTAAACACCCCAAATTCTCCACCTTCAGGCACTGTGGCAGGCTGTGGGAAAGTGGTAGTGGGTCGTGGCCACTTGCTCACGGGCACTGGTTGTGGTGGGGATGGTGCTAACACCGAGCAGCTCCTCTCTGCCAGGCCCTATGCTGAGCACTTTGCCCTTCACTGAATCCCACTTCCCAGTGCAAAGACTCAGGGGCTACTGTTTCCGTCTGCAAGACAGACAGGCTGGCGCATAGAGCTGGGTATTTGCTGCCTGCCTCTAGGGCCTGGTCCCTTCTACTCACCCAGGGTTGGCGGCTGCTGGGAACAGCGTTCTGAGTCTGGTGAAGCGCAAGAGAGGGGGGAGCTCCGAAATGTAGGAGCTGTGACCGCAAGTGGATTGTGATGAGGGCCCTCCTTGGTGGATGTGGTTTGAAGTTTTTGGGGCTTTGGAGGCTGAACAGAGCTGCTCTGGCCCCAGTCCCTGGGGCTGGCTTTATCATGAAGGATACAGATTTTATAAATATCTCAGCCCTCACATGGATCACATGGCATGGGGAATTAGGAGGCAAATTAGGAAGAGGGGGAGGGAGGATTTCAGCTGTGTGGGCAGCCTGTTTGGAGATGCACAGTTCATGGTCAGAGCAGGCGGGATTAAACGGTTTGTCTATCAACCATGGCTACTGGTCTCCAGGCCATTGAGGTCCAGGCCAGGGTATAGGAGGCTGGTCCTTGAGACAGAGCCCTCAGGGTACAATTTGAGTCAAGAACCACTGGCCTTTGTTGGCGGTTCCTCAGTTGAGTTTCCAGCAGTAGGGGGAGAAGAGCTTGGCCCCAGCCATTCATGTCCCCAACTGCCAAGTTAAGAACTCAGTCTGGGGCCAGGGTCAGGGCTTAGCCTGGGAAAGGGGTGAGGGTTTAGTCTTGGATCAAGGTCAGGGCCCAGTCTGGGGCCAGGGTCAAGATTTAGACTGGGGTCAAAGTTGGGGCTCCGTGTGCATCCAGGGCTCCCCGGGCGGGTGCTTCACCTCTGATGCTAGAGTCGTACTGAGGGACAAGCCAGTTCTTTTGCAATGACACTGAGGCCTAGGATCCAGGCAGGACTCTGCTTTATCCTGGGGAAGGAGCTGTGAGAGTGAGTTCAGTTAGACCAGAGAAGAGAGCGGCAGAGGTGTCCTCCCTGCCCCCACCTAGGACTGCTATTCTGGGCCTATGTAAGTCACAACATGGGAGTTCAATATCAGGGGACACCAGGTGGCAGGCAGTAGGTAATGACCTGGCAGGAGGCGAGTCAGAGCCCAGAGCAGGTGCCATGGTGAGTGAGGGCGTGGGGTCGGGCAGAACTAGTTCTGGTCAGGGAGGCAGGAGGCTTGGATTTAACGCCAGCTATGTTCCTGCCTCTCTGTGTGACTTCAGGTTCATCCCTGTCTTCTCTGGGTCGCAACTTTCCCACCATGGGGAGGGCAGCTGAACTCAAGTTTCTAAGTTCCCTTTATCTGTGAGAGGCCATGAACAGATGCTCCTTCCCCAGGCAGGACCTGGTGGGGATCTCATGACTTCCACATTCATCTCCAGGGCTCAAAGTCTTGCTTGGCCTTTGAGGCCCAGGGCAAATACCACTTCCTCCATGAAGCCTCTCCTTAACTGAAATTCACTGCCCCTCGGTCCAGTTTGCACACTTCTGAGCCCCCGTTCCGGCCTGGCACCCACCCTGTCAGCCAGAAGGGTAGGTGTGGTCCTATCTTTCCCACCAGACTGGGAGGCCAAGAGCTCAAGTTCCATCCCCCACCCCACGGTGTCCTGGCCTGCAGGGTCCCACAGCCATGGCCCCTCTGAACCTCGGACCCTTCGGAGAACAGAGTTGTAGTAGTCCCCACTATGACCGTGCTTCCTGAATAAATGGCATGGAAAGCATGGTCACTCTGCACACACCTGAGCCATTAACTGCCTCTTTCCCTTCCAAGGGCACTGTGAGTCAGGCTACTCCTTGGATTTCCCCTTTTCCTTTGTCCAGTAACTCAGAGGCAGATTTATAACCTACCTTTAGCAAAGTATAACCTGGAATTAGCTCACTTCTGTCTTTGTTGTCTCTTCTCCTGATCTCTTATTTCTTTTTCTTATATAAAGGAATACAAAAAAGATGAGAGAGGGGCGCCTGGGTGGTTCAGTCAGTTAAACATCTGCCTTTGGCTCAGGTCATGATCCCAGGGTCCTGGGATCGAGCCCCACGTCGTTGGGCTCCCTGCTCAGCGGGGAGTCTTCTTCTCCCTCTCCCTCTGCTTGTGCTCTCTCTCTCTCTGTCAAATAAATAAATAAAACCGTAAAAAAAAAAAGATGAGAGGAAGAAAAGGAACAAAAGAATGAAGCAGGAAATCTTCACAACTTAGATTCGTAGCTATAAATGATAAATACTAGGGTTCACGTAGAGAGAGTGCTTAGCCCTAAGCACTTAGCTAAGCTATAACAGGCCTTAGCTAAGCTCATGACTTGGCATGCATTATCTGCTGTAATCCCCACCACTCCTGTAAGGGAGAGGTGGGCATTCTTGTTACCTCTGCGCTCCGGGTGGGAAAGCAGATGCATAAAGAAAGGAAGGAACTTGCCCAGGACACATGGTGAGAAAGAGCTGGAGCTGGGACTTGAACCTGGGACTCCCAGGCCAGCCTGCTTAACCACTGTGCTTTCTCATCTCCCCAGCCACAGAATGCTGGCATCTCCAGGTCAGAAGGGTCTGCAGGTTTGTCCACAGCAGTGAACTCAGGCCCAGTTAAAGGCCTGGCTCAACACATACTTGTTTTCAAACTTTCCAAAGAAACTTTTTTTTAATTTGAGAAAGAGAGAGAGAGAGAGAGAGAGAGAGAGAGAGAACACGAGAGGGGGAGGGGCAGAGGGAGAGAGAGAAGCAGACTCCCTGCTTGAGCGGGGAGCCTGGCAACGCAGGGCTCGATCCCAGGACCCTGGGATTATGACCTGAGCTGAAGGCAGATGCTTAACGACTGAGCCCCCCAGGCGCCCCCCCTGCCAAAGAAACTTTTAGACAAACTCTGGGGCAGAGGTCAAATTTTTAAAAAATGGGTAAGCCCGGGGCTGCCACCTGCAATTCCGCTGTCCCAAGGCCAGCGAGAGCCACTGCACCCATCTGCACAAGGAGACCTCCGCAAGGCCGCTCATGGTACAGTAAGAGGGGAAGGCAAGAAACAGCCAGGGTCCCACAGGAGGAAACCAGGGGCCTAAGTTGCACCCAGGCACACTGTGGAATATGATGCAGCAGTGAAAAAGAACGAGGGCCATCTCTAGGTACAGACCTGAGAAAAAAATCTCCAAACCATAGGATACATAACGAAAGTGGGCTGCAGATCAGAATATGTTTCCATTTATGAGAAAAGCGCATGAAATAAAACGTTCGTATGATTGCAGAGAAAAAGATCTGGGAAAGTCTGAAGACCCCCACACTTACATCTCTAGCCTGGATCCCTGCCTTGAACCCCAGACTCATGTATCCAACTGCCCACTCACATGCCCACTTGGCATCTCTAACTTGATACACCAAGCCTGCACTCCTGACCCTACCCACAAACTTGCTCTTCCCACAGTCTCCCCAGCCCAACTGATGGTAGCTCCACCCTAACTGATCAGAACAAAACCTTGGATTGAGCCTTGACTCCTCTTTGTCATGCCCACAACCAGCCCAGCAGCTTCTCAGACAGAGGAGGCCGTGGTGGTCTTAGCCCTGACCAGAGCCCACCCGAGTGCTCCATTCAGCTCTGGGCACTTCACCTAATGAGTGGGCATGGGACAGTGACCACCACGAGAGTCATGGAGAAGTAATAATCACAGGAATAATGTTAACAGCTATCACTTCTTGAGCAACCCCACCAGGCCCAGGACTTGTCATGCTCCAAATCATTTACATCCCTCATTGACCCTGTAAGGTGGAGAACCTATTAACTCCATTTAATGAATGAGGCCCACAGAGATTGACTTACTTCCCCAGAGTCACACAGCGAATAGGTAGGAGAGCAGGAATTCTAACCCAGTGTGTCTGATTCGAACTCAAACATGCCAGTGAAGCCAAGTCCTTGAGGAACATTGGAAGGAACTGGAGTTATTGAGTTGGAGTCTGGAGAAAGCTGCTGAGAGGGAAGGGAGATCTCTGTCTGCTCTCTGAGGTCAATGAAGGATGGGCCAAGGAGGAGGGATTTGTGTTTTGTGGGCTCCAGGATCCAGGGAGGAAGTGGGTCATAGTAAGACAGTAATTTCTTTTTTTTTTTTTTTAAAGATTTTATTTATTTATTTGAGAGAGAGAGAATGAGAGACAGAGAGCATGAGAGGGAGGAGGGTCAGAGGGAGAAGCAGACTCCCTGCCGAGCAGGGAGCCCGATGCGGGACTTGATCCCGGGACTCCAGGATCATGACCTGAGCCGAAGGCAGTCGCTTAACCAACTGAGCCACCCAGGCGCCCAAGACAGTAATTTCTAACAATCTTCCTCCCAAAGGAATGGGTTGCCTTGGCTGAAGGGAGTCCCAGCTCCAGAGATGCCTGACAGATCATCATGTTATGGATTCCATTCCTGGTAGCAAAGTGGAGTAGAAAGAGATCATCATGAAAAGGAAGAATCAAGAATAGGGGGAGGGGCTTGAACCCCATTAGAAGCTACTTTGGTGGTTCCCAGCAGCAGGTGGGACTGCCCTCCTAGGGCATCTTTGGAAAGGATCAGGGCATCTCAGGTTGTAACAATGACTGGAGAGTGTGTGTATGGGGGTTTTCTCCTGGTATCGAGTGCCAAGGATTGAATCAGGGATAATAAAGAACCTATAATGAGCAGGACAGTCCAGCTCAAGAGAGAATTGTCTTACCCCAAATGTCAATTAGCCTCTGTTGAAAAAAACAATGAGATACAGTAATTAGTGTAGAATTGGAATAGACAAAGGGATAGACAAAGGGATCAATGAGACAGCACAGAGTTCCTGGAAATAGATCCATAAATACATGGGCATTTAAACATAAAACAGGGAGGGTATTTCAAAACAGAAAAGGATAGAGTATTCAATAAATCTGCTGGGACAAGAGACTATCCATGTAAAAATGAAGTTAGATCCCTACTTCATACCACATGCCAAGATAAAATTCCAGGTGGATTAAAGACCTAAATATGGGCCATAAAAGGAAAACAAAGTTTTAAAATTATTAGAAGGAAATACAGCATATCTTTATGACTTTGGGTGGGGAAAGCCTTCTTAAGTCATAAACAAAAGCAAGGAAAGCTAAAAGTGATGCTTTATTACACCCAAATTTTAAACATCTGAACAAAAGAGACATAAACAAAGTTAAGACAAGCAACACACTGGGAGAAGATATTTGCAACAAGCATGACAAGGACTCATAAGCCACGCGTATAAACCTCTTGAACAAATTAATTAAACAGAAAGGTGAGCAACCCAGAAAAAAACTGGGCAAAGTATATGACTGTACATTTTGCAGATGAGGAAATTCAGATGTCCATTAAACAGATAATGAAGCTCAGCCTTTCCAATCATCAGGCGATGCGAATGACAATGAGGCATTTTCTCCCAGCAGACTGGCAAAATTAAAAGCTTGGTGAATCAACACAGTGAGGTCTGAGGAAATGGGAACTCAGATGTATCACTAACTCAAGTGGCCTGACTACCTCAGAGGGCGATTTGGCCGTGTTTATTAAAACAGAAACGCCTGCTTCCAGAGAAACACTCACGCGCGTCCACAAGGAAGCTGACGGCAACACCGCTTGCGGCAAAGAATGAGAAACACCGGGCTGTCTGCCGGCAGGCGGATGGACAAAATGTGGTGTCAACATGCCGCAGAATGCTGCTAAGCAGAAGAGATGGGTGAACTACAGCTGCACTTGGACTTGGATAGATGTCAAAAAGAGGATGAGGGGGAAAAAAACAAAATGCAAAGGTATTTCGTTTATCATGATATAATTTGTGTAAGAAAACCATGCAAAGGACACCCCTGAGCTTGGGTTTGTGAAAGTTCTATCTGGAATGCCTTTCAGTATTTTCTTTCCCTTCCTTCCTCTCCTCACCCTCCCTCCTCTCCTTCCTCCCCTCCTCAAACATGTTTGCTCTGTACTGATGGGTGCTGGACGGGAGGCCCCAAGTTGTATCCTTGTCATGAGAAGCCCTCCACTACCACTGAGCCCCAGAATGACCCCTGACCTGGCTGCAGACAAGCCCTCTCCTCAGGCCCGGGTCACACTGTCTCTCAGGGGCTGTGACACGAGCACGATCCTGCCTCCTGCTGGCTGCAGAGGCTGAGGAGAGCTTCATAGGAGACTGTGGGAGAAGTGTCTCGTGTCTCGTAAAGTACACGTGGGAGGGCTGGGTACTATGGTTGACACGAGCCGCAGCAGAGGAGGTTGGCTGGTGGTGCTAGGCTCCCTGCATTCCTTTCTCCCTGTTCTCCTCTGTCATTCCTGCCATCTTTCCCTCTTTTCCTTCCTCACTTTGCTTTAGTGCCAGGCCTTGGAGCCAGGGGGAGGGGGAGGAGGGTGCAGCTAAATCTCTGGGACCAGGAGCTAAGGCTGGGCTGCGCTGGGCTGGGAAGTCAGATCTCTAGGGCCATAGGTGATCATAAGAGCAGGTAGCCACCTCCTCTGAAAAGCCAAGCAGCTGCCCAGGGCAGTAGCCACGATCACGTCCAGGGCCTCAGATGGTCACAACGGGGTCCTGGAGACAGGGTGGCTGAGGACGGCCTAATTGGGCATGACAACAGCCCTGGGAGGCATATTAAACTCGGAGCTGTTAGGGTGCCTGGTGGAGGAACAGCCAGAGCTGGCCCGGCCACTGACTCCCACAGGCACACTTGGCTCTGGGGCTTGAGTCTGCCAGCCTGAAGGAATGTCTGTCAGCTGGGGCTGCCAGGTGCTGCCCCAGCCTGGCTGCCAGTCCCACCGGGAAGTGACACTGGCGGCTCAGGGTGGCAGTTCTAGGCCCTTCTCTGCAAGTATCTTCTGAGACTTGCTGTGCCACCTTGGGGGGCTTCCCTCCCTTTTCTGGGTCTTATTTCTAACAACGGATCTGTTCGCCCTTTCACACACACTGTTTCTCTTCTGATCCTCAAAACCACCCTGTAGGGAAGTGATTACAGCACATTTTTGCCCTGCTAGAGATGGGGAAACAGGCCCAGAGAGGTTGAGTGACTTATCTGAAGCCACACAGCTCACAGATGGCAGATTCGGGACTTGAATTTTGGACCTCTTTGGTACCTGGTCCCGGTTTGGGACACAATGCCAATTTTCATCTCCCTGGAGCCTAGGCCAGTGGTGACAGGAGAGTGGTGGTGCTGCTGTCTTGGGGGAGGAAATACACAGAAGAAAGCCAAACCCAGTCTGTGTCCTGCTGTATGCCCCCAGCAGGTCACATCCCCTCTCTGGGTTGGACCAGAAGACACCCAGGATCTTTTCTAGCCTTGATGTTCAAGTCTGTGGTTTCTAGTCCTCAAGGCTTCTTCACTCCATCACTTTCTAGCTAAGTAACCTTGGGAAGTCTTTCCTCTCTGCTTCAAATCTATAAAACGGAACCAGGCACTCTCCCCAGTGTGGCTGTGAGGATAGAGTGATCAGACTTGTCCAGTGCCCAGTATGGGGTGTGGCACATAGTCGGTGCCCAGTAAATGGGCATTCCTGTCTTTTCTATATAATCCCTGAGCCTCAGGTCCCTTTCGGATCTGGCTCAAATCTCACACCTTCCAGAAAGCCTCACGGGGTTTGAAGAGCATATGTATTTAGTAATCTCCTCGTGCCTTCCTCTGTGTGTAAGACTAATATCACTTCATCCATGCATCAGTTTACAAAGCTTGGTCCCAACCATCAGCTTGTGAAATGCTACCAACAACCTTCCTATTATGACTAAAGAAACTGAGCTTAGAAAGAGAGCATCCTTAGGCCACTTAAATTCTCTATGCTTCTGTTTTCTCACATCTAAAATGGGGATACGTATGAGTACTTCCCCCATAGACTGGTGTTTAGAAATAAATGGCATAATACATAAAACGTTCTTAAAAGGGTACATGCCAGACAGTAACATGGGCCCAAATCTACCTCAGATGTTTCTGCTCCAATTTGTTCAATGCCAGGACCAAAGCTTCTGACCTCCTAGCTGGGTCCCCCAGAAACCAGAGTCCTGGAAATGATTAATGAGAATTATCTAAAAACACAACCACGGACAGCAGCCCCGGATCAGCACCATGGACAACACCTCTGCCATCAACCCCGGGGATCTGGCAGATGGGTCCTGTGTAACCCAAACAGCCCAGAGCCAAGGTCAGTGTCAAACCCCTGGCCCACGCTAGGGTGACACTGAAAGCCTCTGTTTTCCAGCTAGTTACATGCTCCGCTATTTGTAAGGCCCAAAATGGGCCACTTGCCTTTCTATTGCCAGATGCAGTGCTTTATTCCAGAGTCCTGTTTTCCTATTTCTCACCCAGTGATTGGGGTACCTCTGGGAGGCCTTCTGTGGGTATTCAACTGGGAAAACTCACCTCCTCGGCCTAGAGAATCTCCCAAGCCTTCCTTTTTTTTTTACTCCTGGCCTCATTTCAGACACAAGCAGAGATGGCCACTGGGCAGAGTGTCATGGCCAAGAGTGGCAGCAAGGGCCAGGCTGGCTGCCACCTCATCTCAAGGGCTGGGCTCACTGCCCACCGAATAAAGAGGAAGAGCATTTATGATCCTTCAGTCTGTCCCACTTCATCAGTCATCCCTGGGGCCATCTTTTATTGGTTCCTTGCCCATTTGATGAGGACTGAATTCCTGCTCTGACCATCTCTCTCTCTGACCTCACCGGCTACTGTAATGGTCTCACAGCAAACATCATGAACTGCCTTGGGCCTTCCTCAAGGACCCTCAGGGCTTCAGTTCAGCGGGGATCCCAGCAAAGCCAGCAACTCAGTCTGTCTGAGACAGCAGGAGGGAAAATGAGGCACAAAAGAGTATTAGTGTCCTCCTCTTATAAAAAGGAAGAAGACCACCTCCTTAGAGCTGTGATAAAATGAGATGGTGTGTCCAGCACCAAGCCTGGTACATAATAGGGCTTAGCTAATGTCTATTTTCCCTTCCCAATGAGGAAAATATAATAATGGAGATGATGACCACTACCAATACTGGATGCCTACTGTGTGCCAGGTAGTGGGTCAAAGTCTTCAGGGATCGGGAAGGCAAGGATTGTTATACCCATTTTGTTAACAAGAAAATCAAGGCTCAGAGGGGTCAAGAAGTCTGCCAAAGGTCACACAGCCAAGCAGGTTGACAAAGCCAGATCTCTACCCTCAAATTCCAGGCTGCTTCCCCACCTCCAGCAGATCTCGGAAAACAACAGTTACCCCTACTTCTCACCTGGGGCACCCAGCACAGCCCATTTGCTGCCTGCCCACATCCAATGCTGGAAGCTCCATGCCCAGCTGGTTGGCTATTGACAAAGCACCAGGCCCAGACACTGACGTGAGGATGGAAGCAGAGCCCAGACTCCTCACCCTCCGGGGTCCCCAGGAGATTTCAAGGGGTTCAGATGTAGTCCTCACTCATCCTTGCAACAGTTGCCTCTTCTGCTAGCATGGCAAGCTTGCATCCACCCCAACTGCCTCTGTATCACCCCCACACACAGAGGCGTAGGGCTTATGAAGCACCCACCCCATCATCCCCAGCATCACTGATACTCCACACAGGACCCATCATACCTGTCATACAGGTGAGGACACAGGCCTAGGGAGGAGATGGGACTCACCCCAGGATACATAAACATATGTGATCTCAGGACTCCAGACTCCTTCTCCAGTGCTCCTGCCCCTAGACTGTGGGCTCAGTGGGGGCAGGAGCCACAACACTCTTGTTCATGGCAAGGTCTCCAGCACCTGCCCACAGGCCTGGTCTATAGAGTTTTCTTTCCCACTTCTGTGGGGAGGGGCAATGTGTCATCTACTTTCTCTATCCAGCCCAAAGAACTGTGTATAGAGTAGGCCCTTAATGAGTATTTCTTAAATTATTTCATTCATTCAATAACTATTTATTGAGCACTTAATGTATGCCATGCACTGTTCTATGTGGTCAGACCACAGCAGTAAAAAAAACGCAGACACAAACAAATGGACATTCCAATCCTCTTATGACACTGATTGGAAGGGAGTGAACCTGCCTGTTCCCTTCCTGTTTTCCCTACTCAGTGTGAGTGCTGAAAGAGCAGGGACTGTCCCTGTCACTTCTCCAGGACTGTATATACTGCCCAGAACACAACAGATGCTTGCCAAAAGAAGGAATGAATATAAACTATCGCAGGCAGAGCAATATAATAAAGGCAGCTACCATTTATTGAGAGGTGGCTCTCTTCTAGGTGCTAAATGTTTTATGCACATTAATCATGTCATAGAATCTTCCAATAGTCCCTGTGAGGTGGGCACTTTAAAGTGGATCCTGCTAGCTATCCTGCTTGTCATTCTTTTCTTTTGCCTAGTTAACAGAAGCACCCTGTTAGAAAGATTTGCTTCACCAGCTTCCCTTGCAGCTAGGGTGGCCGCGTGGCCACATGTGGCAAATGAGATGCAGGCACAAGTCCACTGGGTGGGGCTTCCAGGATATCCGTTGTTTTCCTCATAAGGGCAGATTCAGAAAGCACGCAGTCTTTACTTCCTTGGCCGTGCCTGGAATTCAGATGCAACACGTGGAGGCAGAGCAGTCATTTCATAGCCATGAGAATGAAAGATACCTGCTAAGGGTGGCAGAGGCCTGAGCTCTTGACCGTTCCCTTGAATTGCTGCCCTGGACTGCCTGCTTCTGGATCCCTGCTACAGGAGAAAAACCTCCTGGGTGTTCATATCACGGTTACTTTTCCTCCTTCTATTATATGCAGCCAGATGCAATGCCGACTGATTCAGTATTATTACAACAGGCGAGGCTCAGAGAGATCACGTGATTTTCCCAAAGTCACACAGCCGTCAAACATCTAGAATTGGCCTCTGGGTCTAATGCAGGTGAGTGCATCAGTCTGCTCACTCTCCTACGTGCTGGCATTGCCCCCTGCCATCCCAGGCTGTGAGGAAGCCCTCCCTGCACCCCACACTTGGCTCTCCAATAAGACTCTTCCTGACCACTCTGGGATCTGGTTCTAAGTTCCCCTGATGTCTCCTCCCTTACCTGACTCCACCCCTAGCTACACACAGGTCCAGATCCTCCCTTCAAAACGTACCTGTCTCAAGTTGCAGGATTCTGCTCGGATGCCCCACCCCCGTGAAATGCGCTCTCCCTCATCCTTGTTCATCCACCTCTCTCTGGTCCAGAATTGCCTTGCTGACTGCCTCCAACAGCGTGCACAGCAGGCTCTTGGTCAATCTTTGCAGACAGGTCTCCTGGTTCTCATCTCTTCCCCACTTCCGGCACCCACCACCATTCCTTACGTGCAGTTCTGATTGGACCCAGCATTCAAGGCCTCTAGGATCTGACTCCTGCCACCTTCCCAACATTTGCTCTTGCTGTTCCCTCTGCCCCCTGCCTTTACCCTGACTAGCATTTGCAGGGATCCTTCAGACCACAGAGAGGCCCTCTCTGGCCATCCTGCCTTGAGTAGGTACCTACAACCGCCATCCCCTGCCACCCCCCTCTCCCAGCCCCCGGGTCTACTTGAGCACAACCTAGAATCTTGTTAATTCACTGTTTGCATGTTTGTCATCTATACCCCTTCCCCCAGTAAGAACCAGACCTTCTTGAGGGCAGGAAACATGCCCATCTTTTCTATCAGTTTCCCCAGTGCCTGGCATGAGGCCCAGTACTCAGACTCAATCAGGAAGTGCTGAATGAAGCTTAAACTTGCTTCCCACGCCTTCCTGCCACCCACCTTCTACTCTAGCCAAATAGAACTACTTAAGGTTCTCCGAACCCTCCTACTGCACTTGATGCCCAGAGTCTCCCCCAACTCTGCCTCCAGCCAGGCCTTCCTCTCCCTCCCGTCCATCCAAACCAAGCTGTTCTGTGTCACATGGCCTCAGGAGTCAAGCAGATGGGCATTCCAGGTTCCAGCGGGGGTGAATGAAACCTTGGGACTTAGAGAGCATTTGTGTGTGTGTGTGTGTGTGTGTGTGTGTGTACACGCTGGGAAGCCAGCCACCTATATATTACCCTGGATGTGGCAGCCTCTATATGGCCTTATTCATCTGTTTCTGCCTCTGGCTACTCCTTTTTGAGCTAATTCTGAAATGCCCCGGTATTCCCTAAGTAGCTACAGTTGTAAGAAAGAAGAAAAGAAAAACACTAATATTTACTGAGCCCCTACTATGCGGCAGACATTGTTCCAAGGCAAATAATAACAATGATGATGACGATAGCCCTAGTATTTGCTGAGCACTTAGCATGTACCTGACATCATCCTAAGGGCTTTTAATCAGATAGACTCTATTACTATCCCCATTTTACAGATGAAGAAAAAAAGGCTCAGAGAGTTGGAGCCACCTGCCCAAGGTCACAGAGACAATAAGCAGTCCTGAGCACAGGTCTCTCTAATCTAAAGCCTGCTCCTCTGCCAGGTTGAGCTGGGCAATCCCCAGGTGTCTGGGAGTACGGGGAGGGGGCACAGCTTCCTCCTGCAAACTCCTGCTGGCTGAATGCAAAGCCGGAAGCCACAACTTCCTGACCAGGGGCGCTCCTGGGGTAAGATCGGGCTGGTAAGACTTACCCTCATCTGCAAGGCTCTAGAATAGTGCTCCAGCCCCCAGGAGGACCGGGCCCGAGGAGTCGTGGGCTGGACGGAAGTCCGTGAGCCTGGGCTCTGCTTCCGTGGTAAGGCTGAAGATTTTCCCAACAGCCAGGGCCAAATTTATCTGCCAATCCCCCGAAGAGCTGATTCCAGCGTCTGTCTGGAAATGTCAGCCCGTGTGGTTGGAGGAACACAGGGAGAGTTTTCCTCTAAATAGCAGGAAGCATATGGGAGGCGGATGGCACCCGCCGCCCCAACCTGCCAACTCTCACTCAAGCAGGAGCTAAAAGGGGCCCAGAAGGGTCTGGAATTCCTACCACCTCCTGGGGTGGGGGAGGAGCTGGAGACAGAGAGAGTGGCAACGAGAAGGGCCCGGAGCCGGCCCTGAAGGGCAGGCAGGCAGGCACACCTGACTGACAGACAGCAACCTGAGGCCCTCAGATAGCAGTGACACACCCCAGGATTCAGCACAACACCCACAACAGTAACAGAAGCCACCACAGGGACAGGAGCACTTGCTATGCACCAAATCTGGGTTAAGCACTTTATTTGGATGATTTCACTTAAACTTTGCAACCAACTCTAAGATAGGGGCTGCTGTTTTCCCTATATTACAGATAAGGAAACAGGATGACAGAAGGAAAAACACGAAATCAAAGACTCTTTGGGCTGGAAAGGACCTTCCAGATCCTTAGCCGAATCACAAATACTCTACAGACTTTTCCATCAAGTTGTAGTGCAGCTGCTATTTGAATATTCCCAGTGATGGGGAGCTCATTACCACCCAAGTTAGCCCATCTGCAGAGAGCTCTTTGTATCCAAAAGGGTTTCCTAGCCTAAGCTGGAATCTCCTTCCCTAGAGCTTTTCCTGTGAGTGCCAAACCCAGACTCTGCCTTCCCCGACAGACACAGAAAGGCAGGGAGCAAGGCCCCTCCTGGTCTCTGATTTCCCTCTGCAGGTGACATACCTGGTTCTTTGTTCACCCTCGACCCCTTGCCATGGTAATCAGAGCAGCCCCCAGCCACCAGCACTCACTGAGTGCTAGGCAACGTGCAGAGCCTGCCCTACACATACCCTCCCTCCTCGGACCTTCCTCACAATTCCTGGGGTGGTATTGTCATCACCCCCATTTTACAGAGGAGCAAACTGAGGCTCCACGAGGGGAAGAGACTTGCTGGTCATTCAGTGGGGGCATGGGGACACTGGAGGCCTCACTGGGCTGTTGCTTTAACTGTCATGAAAGCTGAAGAGGTACCTGCTTGCCCCCGCGGGGACTCTCTCACTGACACTCACCCAGCCTTTGCCAGGATTCATCTCGACACTGGTCTACAGGGCCCCCAAGCCCATGTCACCCCTCTCCCCTGCCATAGCACCCACTAAGTCCCCAAGCCCTGTGAAATCTCCCTGCCACATGCCTTTCTACACCATCCCTATGGTCCTGCCCTTCCCACTGTTCTCCCCAACTGTCATCAGCCCAATGGGAGGACCTTCCTAATACCTAGACCTGCCCTGCCTTTGGCTCCTTTTCAACCCAAGGGTCTGATGCAAACTTCCCGACTCAATAGTTGAGGCCTTCCAAACTCTGGCTCGGGTGACCTCTCCAGCCTCCACCTGCCCCGACACCCTGGGCCTAAGAGCTTAGCAGGAGACAGGTGAGATCTTTGCAGAGCCCACTTCCCCCAGCTGGCTCACCCTTCCCAGTTGCTTCTCCTGAAGAACCCCTATTCATCCCTCAAGACTCCGCTGAGAGGAGTAGAATCAATTTCTCTGCCCAGGAGATCCCCGACGGATGGGCACCTCCCTCTGATCTGCCGTGTTATCATCGGCCTTCATTGATGGAGACACCTCTCCCTGGCTGAACTTCCCCGGGCGGGGGCTGCCCTAACGCATCTTCGTGGCCTGGTGTCTAGCATGGCGCCTGGCACACGGTAGGCACTAATAAATGTGTGTGGAGTATGAGAGCGAAGGACTAAGTGTGGGCCACGGGGCACGATGAAGTATTAGAGATGACCCATAAAACATACTGTGCGTGTCACAGCTTTGATGTATCAGAAACAAAAAATGTTGCTGTCAGAATAGTCACCAACTTTGGATTAATGATGATTTTGCTGGTTGTCTCTGAATTTAGGAGGATATCAGGGGATGATCTGGGGTGGTTGGAGCTTCCAGAATAAAGCTGTCCGAGCCTCAGTAGATGACATGACCAGGGCTCAACTACAGACAGGATGGGAGGAGATGACGAGGAGGGCCATGGAGGGGGCTAGGGGTGTAAGAGAGTCCACATCCCAGGCCTGCCTCTAACTTGCTCTGTGTTGTTGTACAGGTGGCTTGGCCTCTCTGACCCTCTTGGCCTCCTGTTTGTGAAATGCAAAGGGAATTTGGAGAATTGACTGAAGTAGATGTGTGTTCAAAGATCTAAACGCTGCCTCTGCTGTCAGGTTGATAGGATTCTCTTCATTTGGGCTCCTAGCAGGGTATGCAGACCCCCGGAGCTTGCCGGTCTTGGAATCCTCTGGCCTGAAAGTGCAGGCCCCTGCCAGCCCTCTGTCAGGTCATTTGACAGTGGCAGGACTGTGGATTGGATCCTGTGAAGGAGCTTTCTAACCAGAGGTAGAAGGAGCAAGAGTGAGCTCCCCATCTCTGAGGGTATGCAAGCTGTGGCTGAACACCTCGGGACAGGAATTCTGACCCAAGGTGGGAAGGAATTTAGACCAGCAGATATGGACCTGACTCCTCCAAGGTTATGCTCTCAGTACCAGCCAGATTGAGCTTGCTGACATTTCTCTCCTCCCACAACATCCCACAACGTCTCCCCACTGCCTTCAGGGTCAAGTCCAAGCCCTTGCTGTGGCATTCGAGGCCCCTGTGTTCTGGGCCCACCACTGCTCCTCTGCTGGTGGTTCCCCCACCACATGCCTTGGGGCCTCTGACACATAGTTTCTTCTGCCAACAGTGTTTTTCCTGTACTCTTCTTGGCTCCTCAGCTTACTGTTACCTCCTGCAGAAGGCCTTCCTTGCTTCAAGCTGGCTTTTGTGTTTCCTCAGCCCCTGCATGCACACCCACCTTCCAGATAAATCATCCGCTGGCTCATCTCTCTCCTTCAAAGATGGCAAAACCCTCAAGGGCTTCCTCTCAGGGCCAGAGCAGGCTTTTGACACAGAGGGCCAATGTCTCCTGAGCTGAACTGGCACCTCACGGACTCCAATGTTCCGATTCCAAGAGAGTCTAGAGCAGCCCCCATGAGCTTCTGACTGTAAGACCTGGGCTCAGGATGGTTCAATAGTTGTATTACTTCCGATTCTGAAAGTCATGCATCTTGAGAAATTCAGATAAGTCTAGGAGGGGGAATTGGCTGTGTTTGGCCACTGTTTGGCCTTCTTGAGGCCAGTCTACATAGTCCTGGTGGTGTTGACTCACCTCTGGCTGGGGGTGGGGTGGGGTGCACAGGCCCAGGCTGCCAATCAGAGCAATTGATTGGGGGTGGGGCACATCCACAAATTTGACCAATCAGTGCCAACACTAAGTCCTGGGACTTGGGTCTGAGCTCTCTAGGAAGTAGTCTTCCCTATTCTTCAGGACATGCATCTTATCACCTGTACGACAGAGTCCTATAAGAACACAGGAACAACCCAGAGGAAGCAGAGCGAGAAATGGGGAGGAGAGTCAAGTCCTGGGGAGCCCTTGAATCCTGCTGAGCCCCTGGATTCTGCAGAGCCTGACTTACCTCTGGATTCGACATTGCATTTCTGTTTAAATCAGTTTGGGCTGGGTTTCCTGTCACTTGTATCTGAAAAGTACCTGAATGATGCAAGCACAAATAACGGTGGAGCTTGTTCATATCTCACTATCCAGAGGAACCTGCTATGAACAGTTTGATGGTTGTCATTCTGGGAGGGTTTCTCTGAGCAGGAGCATGCATGTATTTATACATATTTTTTCTAACAAAAATGAGATCATACAATATACACCATTCTGTAACCTATTTTTTCCTTAACAATGCACCACGGACTTGTTTCCATGTCAACAAGTATAGATCTACGGCATTGTCTCTACAGCCACAGAGAATGCCTGTCTGGCTGGACGGTAATTTATTTAACCATCTCTAGCTGATAGATAATTGGGTAGTTTCTCATTTATTACCATCATCAGGAGAGGTTCAGTAAACTTACTTGTAAAATGCCCATGTTTGCTCTTGCCGGATTATTTATGACTAAGATTCTCTGAGTCCAAGAGTTTGACTTCACAACTAGAAGTTCCTCTACCTGAGATTTAAGATTCTCTGAGTGTCTAGAAAGGTAGCAGCTGTCTTTCTGGGCAGGTTTCGTGGCTATCAGAGAAAGCAAATCCAGGGCTGGGGGCCCCGTAACAGCATCTATGGCAAGAATACCCATTGACAGATACGCAAGCGAGTTGGTGGGGAGGGAGCCAGGCCTTGGGGGCGGGAGGGTCCAGCCAGCGGTGTGCACCCAGCTAAACTCCCCACTTCCCTGGGCCGCATCCCCCGGCTCAGGCTGACTCTCGGTGACCACAGGAAGAGACCAGCCTAGGGGACCGGTCAGCACTGAGAGCCCGTGCAGGATGCGATGAGCACGCCGCCTGTTACCTCTGGCAGTCACCATGGTAACAGCAGTCACCACCAGTGAGGCAAGCCTGGGAGTGCTCTAGTCCTCTACCTGTTTTAACTCACGAAAGCCCCACAGCCACCCTCCGATGCTCTTCTTGTCTCTTTCACACAAGGGACAACTCAGCTTCAGAGAGCGAGAGAGTGACTTGTCCAAGGTCACACAGCCAAGAAACGGTAGAGCTGAGGTACAGCCCAGGTCTGCTGATTCCCCAGCCCAGGTCTCATTCCCTCTTACTGCGGTAGGGCAGCAGGAGAGAAGAACTGCCTCAGGCAGGACTGTGGAAGCCCAAACCCTTGTTCCTCGCCACCAAGTCCTAACAGGGAGGACTCCAAATCTAGAAAAGTATAAAGAAGACAGCAAAGATCTCCCATGCCCCCACTGTGAACAGTTTTCAGAAACACATGTAGCTCTTACAAAAATGATATGCTGCCCATGCTGTTTTATAACCTCTTTTTTTTTCCAACTCTACAACACACTCTGAAGTTCTTTCTGCAGTGGGGAATTTAGGGCCACATCCCCATTTCTAACAGTGACAGTGGGCACCACTGGATGACTTCAGTAAAAGGATCTAACTAGTCTCTTGGTGATGGACAAATGGGTTGTTCTCAACTGTCCTCCTACCGTCAACAATGCTACGGTGAACACTCTCCAGCATGTCGGGGTCCCGGCCATACTTCAGGTGCCGGCTGAGAGGCCACATCCTTAGAGAGGCTGTCTTGGACCGTTGCACGTCATTCAGGCCCCCTCTCCTGTTCATATTTACAACATCACCCTGTTAATTTCCTTCACTGCCCTGATGGAGTCGCTTCTTGTGCACTTGTTTCGCGTACTCTCTGTCTCTCTCCAAGGCTGTGTGCTCTGTGAGGGCAGAGGTCCCAGTCCCTGCTGGGACTGGCACTCGACAAATATCCTGGGAAGGCAGGAATGCCTCTGGGGCTGGCGCCCTGTCTGCAGAGCAGGCGCCCCTGCTTCAGGGTCTGGAGATGCCCTCTGCCAAGCCATGTCCCCAGTACCAGTTCAGGGACCCACAGATCGCCTTAGAACTTGATGCCAGGCATGGGCTGCTTGGAGCTTCCGTGCCCGGTGCCGACATGCTTGCCGCATGCGCGGGACAAGGGCACTGGGGCGTGACAGAGCAGTTCCACTGCTCACTGGCTGTGTGGCCTTTCGCCAGTTATCTCCCCTCTCAAGGCCTTAGTCCCCTTATCTGTAAAATGGGGCCAATACCACTGATCTCACAGGGTGGTTCTGAAGATTAAGAAAGATAATGGATGTGCTTAGCACACAGTAGGTCCTCCGGAAATGGCAGTTTGGCCCCACATGCAGTTAGTTCAGAGTTTGGGTCTGACCCTGTTTCACCTAGGTGACCTCTTTTTATCTTGGATGATTCCTGCGTCTGCCCTGGCCTCCTTCCGTGGCCTGTCCCTAGGGATGTCCTATTCCTACCCTTCAAATGGCTAATGCTCTGCTCAGGGTCAGTCTCCCAGACACATCTGTTGCCTACGGCCACGGACACCTGCCTGCCTTCCAAGCCTTAAAAATGCAAGAGGCATTGACATGTGTCTGAGGAACAGGTGCAGGGACCCTCTGCCCTTTCAGGGGAACTTCTTGGTCCCCCATCCTCAAACATGGGGTAGTGATGCTCGAGTCAGCCTGTCAGGTTTCTTATCCCATCCCCCCCCCACCCCACCTGACCGTTCTTTGACACCATAACAAGTAACTTTACCTCTCTAAGCCTTGATTTCCTCCTCTGTAAAATGGCCACAATAACAAAATCTGTAAGGATTCAGTAAGATAAGGTAAAACGCTCAGCAAAGAGCTTGGCATTTAGTAAGTGCTCAATAAATATTAACTATTGGGGCGCCTGGGTGGCTCAGTCGTTAGGCGTCTGCCTTCGGCTCAGGTCATGATCCCAGGGTCCTGGGATCGAGCCCCACATCGGGCTCCCTGCTCCATGGGAAGCCTGCTTCTCCCTCTCCCACTCCCCCTGCTTGTGTTCCTTCTCTCGCTTTGTCTCTCTCTGTCAAATAAATAAATAAAATCTTTAAAAAAAAATAAATGCTATTATTGTTATAACTGCTTTTTAGCCTTTTGACTATGCAATATAATATATCGGGGAAAGTGCACAAAATAAAAAATGTTGGGGCACCTGCGTGGCTCAGTTGTTTAAGTGTCCAACTCTTGGTATCGGCTCAGGTCACGATCTCGGGATTGTGAGATCGAGCCCCACATTGGGCTCTGTGCTCAGCAGGGAGTCTACTTGAGATTCTCTCTCCCTCTCTCTCTGCCCCTCCCCCCACTCATGCTCTCTCTCTAAATAAAATAAATCTTAAAAAAATGTTGACTGCAATAAATTATCACAGAATAAAGCATTGTGTAGGATGCCTGGGTGGCTCGGTCGGTTAAGTATCTGCCTTCAGCTCAGGTCATGATCCCAGGGTCCTGGGATTGAGTCCCGCATCGGGCTCTTTGCTCATCGGGGAGCCTGCTTCTCCCTCTGCCCCTCCCCCCACTTGTATTCATGCTCTCTCTCTCTGTGTCAAATAAATAAATAAAAAATCTTAAAAAAAAAATAATGACGCCTTGTGTAACCACCACCTGCGTCAATGAATAAACTGCTGCCCCGTCCCAATCCTTCTAGCCTCTTTTCTCCACACAGGTGATCCTTTTCCAGGCTCTATGGTGCTGTTGCTATTATTGCTAATAATAAATAAGTAAAAAAAAAAAAATGTGTGGCCACCCTGTCCTGACCCAACCAGGCTCCCAGACCCCTGGCTGCCTCTGCCCTGGATGTGGAGACTCCCCATCCAGTTTCCCGACTTTGGCTTCAACTAATCTTTAAATAACCAGCTTGTTAGCAAAATAGCAGCAAGTAACACCTCCCTCGCTGCCGCCCGAGCCTCCATCTTTCCTACAATGCTGACGGCTGCTCTCCCAACTCGTGCCAAGGAATCCCGCTCTCCGTCACTGGGCCACACACACCAGGGGCTGCCAGCCACACTGTTATTTCAGTGGCCACAGTCCTGTCCCTTGGGCCATGCCTGGGGGGGGAGGTAGGCGTGTGCCCTGAATGGCAGTCATTTTCAGGAAGGACCAGAATGTCGGCGCCATGAGCCCTGGGCCCCAGGTCCATGTGCCTCAGTCTCCCCATGTCTCAACCTGCCACAGGGTCGTTGGTAGTCTAACTGAGTTCAGAAGAAAACAAAGCACTTAGTGCCAGGCCAGGCACAGAGTAATTGCTCAAGAAATGCTTGCTGTGGTTCGGGTTGCTCCTGCTATGCATTTAGTCCCTGGGAGGACATGCAGAGCCTAGGGCACGACCAGGAGTGTCTGCAAATGATGACATCCCACAGATACAGCTCTCAGACCCCGATACCCTTATCACTGCTTTTCTCACAATAGCGTCTCAGCCAAATGCAATAGCCGCCTGTGGTCGCTAGGGCAGGCGGAGGCCAGACCGGGGGAGCGGGGTCAGGGGGCCGCTAATTAATAGGGGCATTTCCCAGTCATTAATGAGGCTGGCACCGCACGAATGTGCAGCTCCTTGTTCTCGAAGAAGCACTTCTACATACATTATGTACAGCGAACTTCATGGGTTTTTTATTATCCTGTAACATTTGCATATTATACATATTTACGAGTCTTTCCCCTTCTCATAACCACCCCATCAGGGAGGCCGCGCAGCTGTTGGCAGATAAGAGAATTGAGACCAGAGGGCCTGCTGTCCTGCTGACCACAAGCTCTCTGGAATCAGCAGGGACCAGCAGCTGGCCCAAAGGCCAACGGGCTCCTGGGGCTTGCTGGGGTCCGGGTGGAGGAAGGCGAGAGTCGCCTTCTCTCCTCTCCCTCTTCCTTCCTTCCACAGCTATTCACTGTGGACCCATTATATGCCAGGCACTGTGCCAGGGGCCGGCTGTCCACTGGGGAATGAAGCAGTCATATCTCACCTTTGAGGAGCTGAGACCAGATAAGGAGGCAGATTGTAAACCAACGGTTCCATGCTGAGTGGTGGTGGGTGACCCAGGGCAAACCCCTTGAGCTCCTGTGAGCCTCAGTTTCCTCACCTGTGCACAGCCTTGGGAGGCGGCGGGAGGGTGAGATGCAGGAACGTGGCAGGGATCAGGCCCTCTAGCCAGCACCGAGTGGGGGCATGCTGTTGCGAAGGATGATGGGACCAGGCGCGGGTGCGCTGTGGCATCCTCAGACAAGTGGTCAGAGATGACACAGGGTGCTGCACCTCATCCCATTTGGGGGTTAGGCAAAGCGGGGACTGGAGGAGTGTGGGGGGAACAGGTTGGAGGGGCAAGAACAAGGGGGCTCCCCAAGATTCAGGAACTCTGATGGCCTCACCTCAGCCCCTCTGTGGCTCCTAGCATGGCTCACTGCTCCCCTTGCCTTCCTGAGCCCATGTCACCCACTGCCCTAGCCCCTCAGGTGTGGCAGGAGCTGCCTCTGAGGCAGACAGAGCCGGACTTGCTGTGCATCCTCAGGCCAATGGCTTCCCCTCCCGTAAAACAGGTGCAATCACTGTGCCCACCTCCTGGGGTGTTGGGAGGACTGAATAAAACAAGAGTTAAACTATAAATTGAGCTCAGACATATAAAAGCTCTCACTGAGGTCCCTCCGCCAGCACGTGGGCGCCACTGGGTGGAAGGCTGGGCAACTCCCAACTGTGCAGGGTGTGGGCGGGCGGGTGAGCAGCCCAGATTCTGTGTGCCCAGGCTGCGGACGCAGTTACTTACCAACCAGGGAGCTACGTGCAGAGGGAAAATGGGAACCAGTCGGGAACCAGCAGGCGTCACCTCGGGAGCAGGCACTGGACCAAGGGCTGGCACACACATCCCTTCGGGCACGCAGTCAGAGTTGCTGGCAGGAAGCGGCAGCGGACGGGGGCCCTCCAGCACCAGGACAGACCCGATTCTGGCCACCCAGCACCTGGCGGGGGGGGCACCAGCGTCTGTAGAAATGGGGGAGAATGTCAGTGAGGAGGTGCCCAGGATAAACCCTCCACCCTGAGACCCCTGGGCCGGCCGTAGGAGCACTGGGGAGGGAGACACTATGGAGCAATCATCATAGAAACCCAAGTGTTTGTACAACGCTACATTTTCCAAAGCACTCTGGCATCCCGGCTCATGTGGGCCCGCACATTATTTTTCAGAGGCGTATTTACATGTCATGCATATTTACGATGCCTTTCCCACCACCCACAGAATCCCCACAGCAGCCAGGAAGCTGGGGTTCCAAAGGCTCCAATCCTCCCCACCACTGTCTTGCTTCTCTCTTCTTTTCCCTGGATGGGGGGGCGGTGCGGAGAGAGGAAAGGGGCTGGAGTCACACAGGCCTGAGTTCGAATCCCAGTTCGAACTCACTGGGCGACCCTGGACAGGCAGCTGCCCCTTTCTGAGCCTCAGTTTCCCTGCTTGTCCCATGGGAATAAGAGTGCCTCTTCTGAGGGGTGCTACAAGGATTGAGAAGGTCACTGTGGGGAGAACACCTGGCCTGGCGTATGTGCCTGAGAGAGACCCTCCAAAGAGGCTTTGCCCCTGTCCCCTGCACTCAGAGCAGGAGGCCCTTCCCTGCATCGCTGCCCACCACCTCCCACATAACACATCTTGTGTGAGAGGCAGAGGGAAGCCAGGTGTCCCTTTCCACCCACCTCACCCGAACAGGTGCCACTGCTCCTGCTTGGAACTTTAAATCAGCCAGAACCAGGCCCTCCCGGGAGAAGGAGGAGGCACCCCCACTCCACATACCCCTCCCAGGAGCCTCTTGGCTACCTTGGAAGCTCCTGCCCTCAGTCTCTCATTCTACAGGTGGAGAAACTGAGACACAGAGGAAACTGAGCTGACGTGGGGGGCAGAGAATGCAGGTGTGGGGCTAGGATCTGAACCCAAGCTTTCCACCACAGCCCTGAGAGGCACAGTGCAGTAGGAATACAGAGAAAGGGCCAGCTGATGGTGAGGAAGGGTCACCTTCCTCTTCTGGTTATCCCAAGCACCTGGAAAGCCCTCTTAACCTCCCTGTATCTGCATCCACTCTATGCCAAACCCATAACATGTGTTCCTCACCATAGCCCTACAGTGTTATCCCTGTTTTTCAAGGGGAGAAATGGAGGCTCAGAGAGCTTTAGCAATTACCCACAGGCACACACTGAAGACGAGGCAGGACATCCAAGGCCAAGACCCAGCACTTAACCCCAATACTGCCCTGTCTCCCCCTGTGGAAAAATCACCAACCAAGAAAAACAGGCATAACTGTCTGGACAAAAAATATGTAAGTAGCAGAAAAAGAAAATACCAAATTTTAAAGAAATTCTGAATCAGTGAACACAATTCTTAAAGATGCATACAAGATTTCAAGATACACCATGGGGCGTGAAAATTGCCAGTGCGTGGAAATCCAGTGCTTGGGAGGATGCATCCTCGACCACATTGTCACTTGTAGCCAAGATCAGCCAGAGCCAAAGCAGAGGGAGAAGTGGTGATAGCAGAGGAAGGTGTCCTGTGCAGGGCAGGAGGGTAGGGGCCCTGATCTGGGGGATCCCCCCACTTTCTTGCTGCAGGACCAGAACATGTCACCTCCCAGAGTCCCCACTTTACAACAGGTGGGAGAAGCACACAGGACAGCCTCTTAGGTCCCTGCAGCTCTGATGGTATTTAAGATTGGAACTTCCAACAGGGATGAACCTCGAGAACATTATGTTGAGTGAAAGGAGGCAGTCACAAAAGGCCACATGGGGTATGATTTCACTTATACGAAATGTCCGCAACAGGCAATTCTGTAGGGACAGAGAGTAGATTAGTAGTTGTCAGTGGGGGGGCTTGGGAGGGGGTGACAGCTAAGTGGTTCACGGTTTCTTTTTAGAATAATGAAAATGTTCTAAAATGGATTGTGGTGATGGCTGTACAACTCTGAATATGCTAAAAACCGTCAAATGGTACACTTTAATTGGGTGACTTGCACGGTATATAAATTCTATCTCAATAAACCTGTTAAAACAATCCAACACTAACAAATATTCTGCCACTTCCAAATGGGCAGCCATCCTCTGGGAGCGTGCAGTCCCCTCAGCATTCTTCCACTACGGCCTGGAAACCAAGGAGTATTTTCCTAAGAAGCCCCCCACACCCCCGCAGACCCTCTATCCCAGAGGCCTTTGCACTTCACATTCGACCTCCTCCAGGAAGCCCTCCCTGACCTCCCAACTATGTCAGGTCCCTGGTTACTGGCTCCTAGGGCATCCTGGGTTTCTCCTTCTCGCCACTTATACTGATAGAAGAAAATCACTTCCATGATCACTGGCTGACACTGTCTCCTCCATCAGACTGGGAGCTCTAAGAGGGCAGGGCCGTTATCCTTGGTCATCACTGTCAACAGTGCAGTGCCTGGCATACAGTAGCTGCTCCAGAAATGTTTGCTGATTGAATGAGTGAATCAAAATTCTAGATCCTTTAATGGACACCTGGCTTCCGGTCCTGGCTCCACCACATTCTGGCTGAATGACCCTGGGCATGTCACACAACCTCCGAAAGTCTCCACGCCTCCTTCAGAGAGTAGCCAGGGATAATGGGCGAACGTATGATGGGATAAAGGGATAATGGACATGGAAAGTACTTTATGCAGTGTCTCCTCCCACGGCTGCCCCTATTTCGGTCGAAGGAACCCACTCCGGCCTGAGCCTCTCTTAACACCTCTCTCTCCCTCAGCCTCCACATCCAAGCCATCAGCAACTCCTACTGGATCCACCTTCACAGCGTATCAAGAAGCTGATGCACCCCCTGCGTTGCTACCAGCCTGTGGACAGAGCCATCATCATCTCTTGCCTGGATCAGTCATGTCCTCTCGTCTCCTGCTTCTGCCCTTGCTCCTGACACAGAAGCCAGAGGAATCAGGCTGAAACACAAGTCAGACCCTGCCCCTCCTCTGCTCTAAGCCCTCCATGGCCTTACTTTACCTCAAGTAAAAGCTGCTGGCCCTAGAGACGCCACAGGTGACCCCCTCCACCACCTCCAATTCTCCCCTTTCCTCTTTGCCCACTTCCCCTTGCTCCAGCCTCACTGGCCTCTATGCAGTTCCCCAAATACACCAGGCATATTCCTGCCTCAGAGCCTGCGCCCCTGCTCTTCCTGTGCCTGGAATGTTGGTCGCCCGGATGTCTGCGCGCCCTACCCCCTCACCTCCTTCAGGGCTTTGCTGAGACCTGACCTTCTCAACGAGAGGCGGTTCAGCAGAGCAGCCAAGACTCTTCACCGAAGAGCATGGGCTTGAGGTGAAATTCTAGGCTCTGCCAGTTACACCCCTGAGTGACCTTGAGCAAGTTTCTTAGCTTCTCCGTGACTCAGTTGCTCCTTTCCACAATGGGCGTAATTACAGCAGCTTCCTCATAAAGCTGCTGTGGGGCTTCCATGATTCAGTGAATGCGACCTCCTCGTGGGCGGCTATCATGACCCCCCCACCGCTCCCCGCACCGTGCCCTGCGCCCCGCCCACCCGCTCTGCTGCCCTCCTTGCACACGTCACCATACAACAGCGGACGTGAATGAGGATTGGATCCCGCTGATCGCCTGCCCCTCCCACTAAAATCCGGGCCCCACAAGGCAGAGAGTTTTGTAGATTCGGTTTATTGCCAGAACCCCAGTGCCTAGCCCAGCACCTGGTGTGGAGGTGCTCAGTGAAGACTTCACTCAACAAATATTTTCAAGGCTGAATAAATATTTATTGACTAAGTGTCACAAGCTTTGGGGTTCCCTGTCTACAGACATTTCTGTCTCCAAGCCAGCCTGTCCCTCAGAGCTCCCAGGTCCGCCCAGCCAAATTCCTACCAGTGGCTCGGCCTGCTGCCTTGTGCATACCTCAGTGTACGTGTCCATGGCCCTGATTGTGACCTTCCCCAGAGACCTTGCTCTCTTCCAGCATTATCTAACTTGGTACCTGGAACCACCTCCCCCTCTTTGGTAGCCAAGAAGCCAAGAGGCTTTCATGCCCCTTCGTCCTTCTTCTCGCTTACCCCTTTGTATGCAAAACCCTAGACCATGTCCTATTTTTTGGAAACCTCCTATACGTCTCTCCAATCCCCTTCTCTTTATCCCAAATCACTGCCCATCCTGGCCACCATGATCTCTCGTTCAGCCTGCTGCCTGGCCTCCTCCTGCTGTCTGCTGCCTCCCTGGGTTCACCTGTGCTACAGCCAGGAGGATCTCTTCAAAACACACGGGGAAACAAATGAAGGCCTGGCTCTGCAGGCTTGAAAAGGCCAGATCCTCACTGACTCAAAACAACAAACTGACCGGGGCCTTTCAAGAGAATTCACCCCAGCGCGCCTCACATAATGAAAGGCCTCCCCAACTTCGCCACCCCAGGCCCAGGTAAAATGGCATTTGTTGTACAAAAATTTAATTTACCAAATGGATTTGCACAGGACCCTTTAGCTCAATAAATATTTGTGGAGTGGAATTGAAATTAAAAAATAGTTTAAAAAATAGCATTTATAGAGTCCCACAGGCACGGGGGGCTTCCCACACCCCCTGTGTCTGGTGTTCTCCTCTCTGCAAACCAGGCAGGTGTTGTTGACTCCAGTTTCCGGATGAGGTAAATGAGGCCCAGAGAAGGGAGGTCAGTTGTCCGAAGTGACACAGTTCCCAGATCCCCCCGGAGTCCTCCCAGGCCCTGGAGGCTGTGCAGCTCGGGCAGCGAGGCTGGAGTGTCGTTGGCCAGGGCAGAGGAAGGGCGTTGGCCCTCCTGTTCTCTAGCTGCCGGCCACCGGCCTGAGCCCTCAGAGCCCACGGACCTTACTTGTCCATTCCCTGCTCCCTGCCTTTGCCTGTGTGGTGTCCCTGCTCAGGGTAACCACTCCCCAGGCTGGTCAAAACCAGCCTGCCACCCTTCACGGTCACTTCCAGCACTGAATCTCCTGCCTGTACCCGCTCCTCATTGGCTGCCTCCAAACACACCACCTGCAATGATTTATGGATGTTCTCACCATGGCAGGGCACACGTCCCTCCTGGCTCTTCTGCCCCCAGGGACCATCGTTCCGCTGCCTCCTCTGAGAACTCGTCCTCCGACCCTCAGTCCTGGTCCACACTGACCTCCCCAGTCTCTCTGTGTGGCCTGACCTTGCCCCTGAACCTGACCAAACCTCACCTCCCCAGCTGCCTCCTGGACTTTCTCTCCATTGACCCCTCAGGCCCCCATGTCCAAAAAGGACCTCTTCCCCTCCTCCCCCCAAACCACTCCTCCCTGATAATGCCAGGGTCTTCCCAAGCCTCCAAGCTAGAAACTTGGACATCACTCTGGACCCCTCCCTGCCCCTCAGCCCTCCCAAGCCTTGCTGATTCTGCCCCGAGATGTCTGTCAAACCACTGCTTCTCTCCAAGCCCACTGCTCTGTGCTGGGTTTGGGCCCCCTCCCCGCTCAGGGCATCTGAGTACAAGCCACTCATCCACGCACACACCCATCCATGCCACCCACTTTCCCAACCATCCATCATCTATCTACTTGCCCCTGACTCGCCATCCATCCACTCTAGCCATCCCTCCATTTACTCACTCACCCATCGTCCCATCCACCACCCATAATTTACTGAGCCTTCTAGTGCTCCAAGCTGGGTGCTGTGACTCAAGGATGACTTAGACCCAGCCCTTGGCCTCCAGATGCTCACACCAGAACTGGGTCTTGAGGGTGAATACGAATCTGTGGAGGGTGGAGGGAGGGTGGGGAGGGCATCTAGGTTGAGGGAGGAACAAGGGCACAGGCACAGGAAGGAGACACCTAGGGTGTCTGAGACACTTAACCAGACAGGTGGGAGTAACAGAGCTGAAGGTGGAAGGGCCAACTGAGGCTGGCTCTGCAAGGGCCTTCCAGACCAGGTAAGGAGTTTGTACTTTATCCAAAGCATGGACTGGAGATACACAGCCTGGTCAGACCCCAGCCAGCTCTCTCACGTAGTAGCTGTGACCTTGAACAAATGACCGCAATGCTCCCCATCTGTAAAATGGGAATAATGATATACCTATTACAAAGGACTAAATGAGCTAATGCATACACATATTATGTCTCTTAGCAAAGTTTCTAGTATATAGAAGATGCTTAGCAAATATAGTCACTATTATTGCTCATATTTTACTCATTAATATCCTCCAGTCAGCTGGTAGACAATAGAGTGCTTTACAGAGAGAAAGTTCATGCTAATCTAGATTGCAAAGCCACCTCCTCAGCAGCGGGAGGATCTGGAATGAGCTTTATTGCCCCTGCCCAGGATTTCCCAGGCCCTGGCCAGCCCCAGCGTCACCAGCTCTAGCCTTGCCCTCCTCTGCGGACTGCCCCCAGCCAAGCAGGCCCGTCACTGCCCCAGACTGGCTCCTGAGCCCGGATGAATTCCAGCATGTCTTGCCCCAAGTTTTGAGGAGCATAGGTAGTTGAGCTCCAAGATCTAAGGGCCTGGGCGGGCTTCCCCACCGAGAGCTTTCTGACCCGTGCAACCTGTTTGCTCTCTCACACAGCTCTAGGGGACGGCTCCCGCTCCTCGCGGAGTGGTGAGAAGCCCTTTCCACAGCTCTCTCCTCTCACCTTCATGGCCCTGCACTGGAGTACGTCCGCCCATTCTGCAGACGAGAATACTAAGCCTCTGAGAGGAGAGAGAAGTGCCTTTACTTCAGTCTGCACAAGTAACGGCTGAGCAGGGCTCCAAACTCTGGCTGGTCTGTCTCCAGAGCCCCAGCTCTCTCCCTGAAATCTTGGAAGCACCACTATCCAAACCCCCAAATTATCAAGGCCCAAGATAATGCTTGGACATGAATTTTCAAGGTACTGAGGGACTGTCTGCAAGGATGGAGATGTTCTCACGTACACTGTCCAATAGTAGGCACAAGCCCCACGTGGCTACTGAGGGCACCAAATGTGACCAGTACAACTGAAGAATTGAATGTTTAATTTAATTTTAATATTAATTTTATTTTTTAAATTAAAAAAAATTTTTTTAAAGATTTATTTTTTATTTTTTATTTATTTGACAGAGAGAGAGAGAGGGAGAGAGAACAAGCAGAGGGAGCGGCAGGCAAAGGGAGAGGGAGAAGTGGGCTCCCTGCGCGGGACTCGATCCCAGGACCCTGGGATCATGACCTGAGCTGAAGACAGACGCTTAACTGACTGAGCCCCCCAGGCACCCCTAATTTTAATACTAATTTCATAGCCACTCGTTGCCTGTGGCTGTCCTATTGACTAGCGCAAGACAGCTGTTAGCAACCTCACTGAGATGCCCTTCCAGATGCTCACACTTCTTAAGCCACAACTCACAAACCATTTTGTCATTTCTTAGCCGGATTTCTACCCTGTACCACCTCATCAGGTGGTACTGAGGCTGTCCAGCATCCCCAAGTTAACTGCGTCTTTATAATTCAAGGTCATTCAAGAACTAGTTGCCCATCTCCTGCTCTGCGCCAGGCACCAAGCCAGACGTGGAAAACTGACACACTTGTCCCCCTCCCCAAGGAGCTCAGTCTAGTGGGGGGACACGTCCTACACTAGGGTCTGTGACAGAGCAGATGGGTGCAAGCACAAGGTTTATACACAGTCTGGAGAGCCAAGAGGACAGAGTAACTAACTTAGTGGAGGAGTCCAGGGAGGCTGCCCAGAGAAGGGGACACTGATATGGTGTCCCAGCATCTTACAGCCTGGAAACCACGTTCACGTCCACGGTCTTTGGTGCCTCACTATCGCCCCGAGGGGGAGTTCGGCCTGGCCTGGATTCTGGTTTTCTGTGCACTAGATTCACACCAGCACACACTTCTGGAATGAGCACTGAGTGCGGGCCATAGCCTGAAGCCTTGAGATGTGGAAGCCGAGACCCCCACAATGAGTGATGGCAGAGCCGGCTCAGACTCCCAGGCCAGTGCTCCCCTGAATCTTCCACCGCTGCTTCTTGGGAGGGTTCACCCAGGACCCAGCCAGCAGGTGCCCAAATTTGTTTCCAGTCGAGGACTTGGAAATTCGATAGTCTCTGAATCCTCTGAAGGTCCAGTTTTGTGAACCCCTAAACTTTGTGGAAGCTCTGATGGGACCCAGTGGCCTGTTCACTGGCCATCTGGCCTCTCCTTGGCCCGGCTGACTTCCGGAGGCCATGGGAGATCTTCAGTTTAATGACATCTCCCCCTAATGCCTTCCCTTCTACTCGGCACTCTCAGGGCCCATGTGCGCCTGCCCTACTTTTCCTTTCTCTGAATCTTTCTCTGAGCTCAGGGTTGGTTCATTCTGTTCTCCTTTGCACTCCCTGCAGGTGCTCCTGCCTGTGGGGCCCAGGCAGCTCCAGCCCTGCCATCCCCCCTCGTTAACCCTGAGCCCAGATGGTCCCTCGTGCAAAGCCTCGACTGGCCTGGAGCCCCCCTGATTCCTCATGGTGCCTTTGGAGAAGGCAGGGAACACTGTGTCCCACAAACATTTCTTGAGCCCCTCGTTTGTGTGTGGCCCCAAGCCGGGCGAAGCTGAGAGCAAGGAGATGAATGAGTCAGTGGAAGTGGCAAATATGTAAATAGCACAGCAGTCCAATGTGACAGGAGCTGCCCTGGAAGGAGGCCCAGGGGCCCCCAGGAGCCCTGACCAGCCTGATTAGAAAAATACCAAAAAGGAGGTGAGACCCGGGCTGGGCCTCGGAGGATGCATAGGAGTCTACTAGGCGGACAAAGTGCGGAAGGGAGTTGGTGGCAGGAGGAAGAGAGACAAAGCATGTCATTCTGGGGAACTGTGAGGAACTCTGCACAGGTACGGGGGCTGGTGTCTGGGCTCTGGGGAAGAAGGGAAGGAGGGGAAGGGAGCCAGGGCTGGAAACACAGGTTGGGACTTGATCACTAGGGTCCTGCAATTCCAGTCCATGGAGGGTGGCCTTTACCCCAGGAGCAATGGGGAGTCCAAGGGCTCAGCAAGTTTGAGTGGGAGCAAGATCACCCAGCAGCTATGTGGGGCAGCCTAGAGGTGGCCGCTGTGGTCTGGGTGATTGCTGGCAGGGGTTTACCTAGGACAGGGGCACTGGGGCTGGGGGCCAGCAGATAGAACCAGGAGACAGACTGTAAGATGAATCAGACTTGGGGCTGATTAGATGTGGAGGATGAGGTAGAGGGAGGAGTCAGGGATGACTTCCAGGTTTCCGTCCTGAGTGACTGTGGGGATATATTGAATACTAAGCTTCTGGTTATAATACCATAAATACTTTGGGCTTGTGGGCCATTTGGTGCACCAAAGCTGTCAAAGACAATACATAAATGAATGGGTATTGCTGTGTTACAACAACAATTTCTTTTATAAGAACAGGTTGGCCATGGCCAGAGTTTGCCAACCTCTGAGCTATAAACAACAATAACAATAACAACAACAACAAAAGCCATCTCAAGCTTTAACAATAAAATGGGTTAACCCACATAACCGAAAAAGTTCAGAATTCGGATGGACTCCAGGCACAGTTCAATCAGGGTTTTGATTTTGCCAGAGCTTACGTGTCCCGAATTGCAATCCTCTGCTATTCCTGAGTCAACCCATTTTTGCTGGTAAAATAACTTTTATTTTTAAGGTTAACGAACACTCCATGAAGACTTGTAGGTGAAGGTTCATAACAGCATTACTCGTAATGGCCAAAATTTCAAATGCCCATCAACTAGTGAACAAATAAACAAAATATTATATATGTATCATGTTATATACATGAATACGTATGTATGAATGTTCTATATATATATATATCTCGTAACATGGACCGTTACTCAGCGTTAAGAAGGAACGAAGCACTGACGGGCAACAACAGAGGGATGGACATAAAAACCAATACGCTGAGTGGAAGAAGCTAGACCTAAAAAAGTCTACACATGTTCCCATTTAAATGAACTTCCCAGAAAAGGCAAAACCAAAGAGACAGAAAGCAGATCAGCGGTTGCCTGGGGCCTGGGATAGGAGTGGGCACTGACTGCAAACGTGCCCAAGGAAATCTTGGGTTGTGGTAATGGCTGTATACTGTGTACATTTATAAAACTCACAATGAACTTCAGCAAACTTTATGGCATATAAACTATACCTCAATAAAGCTGTTCTTTAAAAAGGCTGACGGGGACAAAGGGGATGTCGCAGCATGGCCACCAGGGTCCGCCCAGAGGACAATGGTGCCACTTACTCACCAGGGGACAGAGTGGCAAGGGCAGGCCTGAGGGCAAGTGCCAAGGTCACTCTGGACACCCTGGGTAGGAGGCGCTTCTGGGGCATCGGAGTGATGTCCAGGAGAGCTCTGGGGAAAGCCCAGGGACAGAGCTGGGGGTGTGGGGACTGTGGGTGATCAGAGGGACACCGGAGCAGTGGCAGTTGAGTTCCCTGGAGAGGGTGTGGCCTGAGAGAAGGTGCGGGGACAGAGCCCTGAGAAAGACATTTGGGGGACCAGTGGAGGAGGAAAAGCTGCAAAGGCTGGGATGCAGCAGCCAGGGAGGCAGGGCTACCGGGGCCCAGCGCGCCGGGGAGAGTGCGCTGCCCAGAGCCTGGGGCAGGTGCGCATGAGAAGTGGCCACCAGGTGAACCACGGGAGGTCCCAGTGGCTTTGGTGAGAACAAGGACCATGGAGGGGTGGGATGTGATCCAGGCTGCGGAGGGTGAGGAATAAACGAAGTCGGGGAGCATCGTCAAAACCCCTGAGAAGCTCAGCTGGGGGGAGAAGGAGGGAGAGCGGTGGCTGGGGCAGTGCAGAAGCAGTGGGTCAGGGAGGATGGAGACAGAGGACATGGTCTACACTCCTGCCAGGTGTAGCTGGGAAGAGGAGACGCGGCAGTGTGGGGGCAGATGCAGCCATTCCAAGCTCCATCACACATGCCTGGAACCAGGCAGCCTGCCCCGAGGCCCGGGGAGATGGCTCTCAGTCTCCTAGGTCTTGGTGTTCTGGTCTTTTCTCCAGCCCCCACCCCCACCCCCCCAGAGGGCCCTGGCCCTCTGAGACAAATTCTGTGTGCGCTTTGCGTGAAGTATCAGTGGGAAAGCTCTCGGCATTACCTGCACCTAAGCTCGGGCCTCTCCTCCTCCAGCCAGATAACCCAGATGCCCATCCGCCCAGAGGGCATGGGACAGGTACCTGTCAAGGGCCTCCTATTTTTCCAATTTCACAGTGTTTAGGTTACTCTTCCCCACAGCCCTGACAGGTTGTCATCATTACATCCATCTGGCTGACAGAAAGAATGAGACTCAGAGAGGTTGAGTGGCTCACCTAAGGTCACACAGCAAAATGGGTGGTAGAAGTGGGGCTGGCACCCAGGTCAGCCTGCCTCAAGAGCCTGCTCCTTTTGTCCCACAGACCCTTGACAAAGGGCGTGAAAACAAAAAAGGAGGGTGGGAGGGATGAAGGCGGGCAGGGCAGTGTTCTGAACTGCAAAGGGCTGGACCCAGGTTCCAGCCTCAGATCTGCCCCAGCTCTTGTGGCCAGGGCAAGTCACTCTCCCACACAGGCCTCAGTTTCTCCAGCCGTACAATGAGCTCTTAAGGCCCTCGTGGCTGCCCCACACTGAGTTCTGGGACCAGGTGCTTACTGGAGACACTTCCGCCTTCTATCGTAGAAACAAAAAAATGTCCCTAGCAAGGTCAGCAGCAGACAAAGGCGGTCGTGTTGGGGAGAAGGCAGAAGGGGGCTACTCTCTCATGCTGGGCCCTGGGGGAGCCTCACCAGAAAATACAGCCCAGCCCAGCCCAGATGCTGGCTCAGCCACTTTGCTGGAACAAAGACTCAGCTTGAGGTCACGGTGCTGCTTCCAGGAGCCACCCCCTTCTCAGCCATCCCAGCAGGACCTGCCATGGGCTGCACAAATCCCTCCTCTTCTCGGCTGTGGCTGCCCTATCTGTAAACCCCTCCAGAGAAGCAGCTCTCTGGGCCAGCTTTCTTCCCACCCTCAGCTCTGAGCTCACCAGGACCCCTGCCTACCCCTCCTCCCCGTCTCCCACAACAGCAGGCCCCCTGGAGCCTCCTGGCTGTCCCAGCACCTCCACGGGAGATGGCTGAAGGACGACCCATTAGAGTCAGAGTCAAGATCTTCCAAAAAGAATCAGAGGCCCAGAGAAGGTAGGTGTCTAAGCAAGGCCACACAGCAGACATGGGGGGCCAGCACAGAACCTGAGCCTCCTGACTCCCCAGCTCAGTTCTGTGGCCCCTTCCAATGGTTTTTATGACAGAAAACCTTTTATTCTTCTTCATGTCCTTATGTTTATAACTCAGACCCACATCCTGATTTTCAGTTCACCGGACACATTTCCAGTCACCCAAATGTTACTCCCTGAAATGACCATGAGGGATCCTGGCTCGGTCCCCTTTTCTGCCAACACAGGTGACCTCATTCAGCCTTGTGGATTTTAACACCAACTTCTCCCTGTTTCTCGCTCTCTCTCTTTTCCCCTCCCTTCACCTCTCCCTCCTTCCTACTCTCTCTCCCCATATTCAACCCATCAGCTTGTCTCTACCTTCAAAACATCTCCAGAATCCAACCAGTCCTTGCTACCTCCACCTCTGCCCCCTGGTCCCAGCCTCCCCACGGCCTCCCTGCCTCCCCACTCTTGGTCCCTTCAGCCTGGCCTCCACAAAGCAGCCAGAGGGTCCTGTTAAGATACAAGTCTCTGCTCAAAGCCCTTGGTAGCTCTCATCTCACTCAGAGTGAAAGCCAAAGGCCTCGCTTTGGCATACAGGGCCCCCCCACCCCTGGCCTCTGACCTCACCTCCCACCACTCTCCTCGCCGACCCTGTGTTCCTCCACACTGGCCTCCCAGCTGTTCTTCCCTTGGAACTCACAAACATCCCAGGCCTTGCTGTTTCCACCACCAGGAGCATTCCTCCCTAGATACCCACATGGCTCCTGTCCTCCTCATGTCACCTTCTCAGAGAGGCTGTCCTGGACCTGGGCCCTAACCCTCCATCTAACCCTCCCATCATTCTCTAACCCTTCACCCCGCTTTGTAGCATGTATCACCCCCCTCCCCCCTCTGCAGTACATCATACTTACTGGCTGGCTTGGATGAGCCCATCCCTACAGTAAGCCCAGGAAGGAAGACAGTCTCTTTTCCCTACTGATAGACCTGCAGCCCCCAGCCCAGGGACTGGCATGCAGGAGGTGCTCAAAACGAAGGAATGACACCTAGCACCTGACCCACTGCCTTGAGGCGTGCCTGCCATTTCCAGCACCATTACCGTGGCAGGCCAGGCCCTGCCAACCAGGGTGCCAGCATGAAGATGAGTGATCCCAGGAGCAGCGGCAGGCGCTGAACCCTCCTCTGTGCCAGGCCGTCGGTCCACCCAACCCTGGGGACTCTCTTCTATTATCCCCATTTTACACAGGAGCAACCAGAAGCTCTGAGCAGTGGAAGGACTTGCCTGAGGTCAGACAGCCAGCAGGTGTCAGAGGTGAGATTAAAACTTAGATCTGTTGGGCCCACAGACCCCACCCCCAAACCTGGCTGCCCTGGCCTGGCATCTGACCCGTCAGGCCTTCAGGGGTCCTACGTGAGGGGCTCATGGTGCTGCCAGGTGACAGGCAGGGTGGCACCCCAGTGGCAGTGCTCCCCCCCACACTCATGACTGGCCTCTGGGGGCAGCAGAGTCCTCATACCCAAAGGGGGAGAGGTCAGACAGTGAGCGACTGCATCCCCCTCTGGCCTCTGCAAAGGGGAGACAGAATCCCCCAGCACACATCACCTCTCTGTCATCTGCTGTTGGGAAGCATTTAATAATCACCTACTGTGTGCAGAGGCCTGCGCTGATGCTTGTGGGAACAAAGGGATGTTACCACCCATCCCCTCCCACCTGCTGGCACAGTGGGGAAGCCCCTTGCCAGCCTTCATGTCATCAGATTCTCCCCACAGACATAACAGGTAAGTGATATCAGGCCTATTTTACAGACCAGGAGAGTGAGGTACACATTTTTATCAGACACCTGTAAGTCAAGGCATCTGAGGAAGCTAAATTCTGAGTCTCAGGAGCATCAGGATGGTGCAAGTGCTGGCAAAGGGAGGGAATGTCCCCAGGGCCAGGGGGGTGGATGAGATCACAGAGGTCCACCCCTGTGGCCCTTCCCAGAAGGGACTGTCCTCACCATGACGCAGGTCCTTGCGTCCACCTCCCCAAGCCCCCTGAGACTCTCATCCACTACCTCAGTTGGGCCCCCACATCCATGAGGGGACTGCTTCTCTGGTACATGAGAAACAGGTATCAAGAGTGAGATGGGGCCAGCCAGGCCCAAGGTCAAGGTGAGGGAAGGGGACAAACCAGGCGTGGCACATGCCGGCCTCCTGCCTCCCTATGCAGATTGCCTTCCTGTCCCCAGGTACCTCCTCCAAGCAGCCACTTGGGACCTACAGGCTGAAAATGTGGCAACTGTGAGTTGCTGGGGCACTGGCTTGCTTGGCAGCCCCCGGGCTGAGGGGCTGGTGTGAGCACCACTGTGCCCAGTGGGGTTGCTCCTCCAGGGGCAGGAAAATGGGGCTAGGGTGGTGAGGACGTCGGTATGCAATCAATTTCCTGGAGATGCTGGGATGCTGCTCTCCCAAAACATGTTGGAGAATCTAGCTCCCTAAGAAATAGCTATTATTTATTGATGCAATGACCATATACTTAATTATCCAAACCACGACACTTATAAGATTGAAAGGGAAGCTGTTAATAATTGCTCTAAGGCTGACCTGGGAAAACCATGACATGGGCACATTCTTTGTGGACCACCTACTATGTGGCAGGATGAATGCTGAACAGCTCACGTGTCCCATCCCTTTCTCTCCTCACCGTGACCCATGGAAAGATACTCGCCTCCTCCCTGTTCCTCTATCATGCCTGAGTTTCCACCACTGGAGTCCCTGCCTTGGGCTAAGGTACCGAGAGCCCCAGTTACAAGACATAACCCCTCACCTCCTGGACCCCATCCCTACAATAATCAACCCATTTTCAGCCACTGTGACTTCAGCATGGATTCATTTCATAGGGAATACATTTCAAGGTCAGGGTGTGAATGAGTTTTAAGAGGGCAGAGGTGGGTGGGGAAGCCCTGGGGCTGAGGAGGGGGATAATTGGGGTTGGGGGTGAAACAAATGGGTCCCAAGATGTTGGCGTGATGGAAGGAAAACAGAGAAAGGGAGTAAAGGGGATTGTATAAGACATAGCATTCGAGGCCCTTGGCAATCCAGACAGACCCCACCTACTCCTCTGAATATACCATCTACTCCCTCATCCCACACCACACACCAGGCACAACCTGTTTTTCCTGCCTCCATCACTTTGTGCGTGCTGCTCCCCCATCCATGATGCCATCTGCCAATCTCAGCTGGGCAACATCCTCCCCACTCTTCAAGGCCTGGTAGAAACACCATTACCCCCAGGAGGCCTTCCCTGATGGCTCCTCTCTGGAGTTTGCCCCTCCATCCTCTGAGCCCAGCACCTTGCTCAGGCTTCCCGTGATGGTAGAATGAAGCCCGAAGTCCTGCTGAGAATGAACAGGGCCGTCTCATCGGCCCACCCCACCCACGGCTGCAGGGCAGTTCATCACTGAACTCCTCAAGGCAGCCACAACAGCTTCCCACCACGGACGACAAGCATGGGGTGCCCATAACAATGCAGACCCTGGACTCTGTCCAGAGAGGTTCAGATCCCCGGAGTCTTAACTGGGCCAGGGATTTGCATTGTCAAGTCTCTCCAAGGGATTCCAGTGCATGCTGAATTTTAAGGCCCTCTGAAAAAGCAGGTGAGCCGTAAATGTCCACTAGAATGAAAAAAAAAGTAATAGAATTAGGAAGCAGTTGCCTCTGATATCCTGAAGGAAAGCCCTCTGGTGGGGGCTGGCAGGCAGATTCTGCTCATTCATTCACCATTTATTTTATTATTTTTAAGTAAACTTTACACCCAACATGGGGCTTGAACTCACAGCCTGGAGATCAAGAGTTGCATGCTCTACAGACTGAGCCAGCCATTTATTAAGCACCCACCAATCAGTAACAAAGACAACAGCCGACACCGACCAGCACTCATCACGTGCAAGGCTCAGTGCTCATACCATCTGAGCAAATCTTCAGACAATCCTACGGGGCAGGTGCCATCATTCTCCCCATTTCACAGATGAAGAAACTGAGGCTCAGAGAGAAGTGACCTGCCTGAGGTCTCACAGCCAGTAAGTGTAAGAGCTGGGATTTGAACCCAGGTCAGCTGGCCCTACAGTCCACACTCTAACCATCTCAGTGTGCACCAGCCCTGGGATATGGCCATGAACAAATGACCCTGTCCCCAGTTTGTCTGCTAGCAGGGAAGAGACACCAAACACACAAACAATGCATACTTTCAAATTATGGCACTTGTGAGATAGGAAAATAAATGATTCTTCCAGAAGACAATTACTGGGGGCGGGGGGGAAACCTACTGCAGATCTCCCTGAGGATGGTCCCTTTGCCTCAGTTTTCTCATCTATATAATGGAGCAGTGGGGCCAGCTGGTCCCTAAGAACTTTCCAGCTGGCACATCCCAGGAATCCAGCCTTCTTTTCTCTGAACCTTTTTTCCTCTTCTGCACGGTGGACTAGAAGGAGAGCAGAGTCAGTGGTGACCCCAGGGCCCTTCAAACTCAGCCCCTGGGCTTCCCAAGACCAAGTCAGCCTGGTGTTGTTGGAGCCGGGTCTTTGGGAGTGCACCTGCCACCCACTGTCATAGTGATGCCAGAACCTAGGATGGGGCCGTGGTGATGCTGGGACCTGGAAGTGGTGCCTTGGCTCCTCCCCTCCCAGAAGGAACTGCCTCCGCGTCCAGCAGACTCACTGAGCCAGTGGAAGGGATGACACTTGGCTTTGCTAATTCATCCAAACCCTGCTGTCTCCACATGGTTAGGATGAGGTGGAGGGCCCCAGCCCCCTGAAGAGTACCTGCCACCCAGGGCCCCAGCCCCCTGAAGAGTACCTGCCACCCAGGGCCCCAGGCATCTGTCCCCCAGTGCGCTGTCCGCGGTGCTGAAACGCCAGGGAGGCTCTTGAGGCTGGATCCCCTCCCCCGTGGCAAACACTTCTAGGAGTCAGCTCTGCTGGGGGCTGGGAATTCAGGAAGGAAGATGAGTACCTAAGGATAGGAGGAGGACTATGACCAGTTGGGCTCCACATTTCCCAGCAGTTTGATTTCAGGGGAGCCCTTTGCCTTTCCCTTAATGTAAAATGGGGACAGTAACCATACTGACCTCATGAATCTGAAGTGAAGTGTGAATGCAGATGCAGTACATGGTGCACGGAGGGGCCCAGTGAATGCTGGCTATTACTGTTAGGTTGTGTACCTGTTATTTTGAGAGGCTGACTGTAACTGGGTGCCTGCTGTGTGCCTGGTCTTCCAAGAATTTTACCTGCTTCTACTCACAGAAGTCCTATAAACTACTACTAAAATGGGAATAAGAATACAGATGAACATTCTGAAGCACAGAGAGGTGAAGTCAGTTGCCCAAAATCACAGAGCTAGTTAAGTGGGGAGCAGAGATTCAGACTAGCGAAGCTTCCAAACCGCTGAATCTATCCCACTCCACTCCCACTGTCCAGATGGGGAAACTATGGACCAGGACCAGACAGAGTCCTAACTTATCACAAGTCCCCAGAAAACCCAGGGTCCCACCTCTCAGTCAGATCTCTTCCTACTGCTCCAAGCCAGGCTCCCCCCAGCAAGGTGAACAGGACACCCCCATGCCCAGGTCAGCTAGAACTGCAGGCAGGCAGCTCCCTCCCTGGCGATCCCTCTGTCCTGCTGGAGGGTCCTCTGTCAAAGGCAGAGATGTGAAGTGGCCCAGAGACAATGTGTGTCAGCTGCAGCCACAGGCTAGCAGCCACTCTGCGCCTGCCAGTGCCCTTGCCAGCAGGCACCCGAGTGCGGGGGGTGGGGAGGAGGGGGAGGGCGGGGCCAGGGCAGCACTGCTGGGGCCCCTCTAGTTCTGGCCTGGTTTCCCAGCAAAGAGAAGACCCAGACATGCACCCAAGCTGTTCCCGTCCCAAATTTCCTGCTGCGTGAAGTGCACGCACGCAAGCATGCACTCACAGATATAGCTCAAATCCGCCCAATAGGGGGCTCCTGCAGCCTCAAAACCCCAATTTTTTCCCTTGAGGAGGTGCAGCCTTTATCTCTGGTGGGGATGAGGGGCAAGTGAGGTACTAAGGAGTGGTGGAACCCAGAAACCTGGCTTCCTACCCTAGCTCTGTTCCTTCTAAGCTGGGTGACCTTGAGCAAGTTAGAAAGTTGGTCTGATGTGGTATTGCCTCTTTGAAACAGGGTTTCTGGGCCTTGGTGTGAGGCATCAAGCGGAGCATGGACTGGAATGGGTTTTGAGACATCAGAATTGGTCACTGCCCACAGGGGGGTGAGAAATTGAAAGGAGAAATCCCAGGGACAAATCCCAGCTCCAGGGTTGGGTCCTCCTTAGCCACTTTTACCCCAAAGTCTGCAGTGGCCGCCTTCCCAGGCCCCCCTTTTCCCACATGCTCCGCCAATTCTCTTTCACATAGAGGTGGGAGGTGTCTTTGGAAAAAGTAAAGCAGAGCTGCTTGCACACTGCTAGAGCCTTCCCAGTGCACTTAGGTAAGGGCCACACTCCTGGCTGGGGCCCATAAAACCTCACGGGGTCTGATGAGCCCCCATTCCCTTGCCAGCATCACCTCCCCCTCCTCACCCCCTCATTCAGCCCCAGCAGCCACCTGTCCTCCTTACTCTCCCCTGAACCAACCAGCCTCTGTCCCACCTCCTAGCTCATGGCCCTGCTGGTCCCCCCACCTGGCTCAGTCTCCCTGGCATTCACATGAATGACGGGTTCTTCTCATCCCTCAGGGCTTAGCATAAGTGTCACCTCCTTTGAGAGGCCTTCCCTGGCCACCCTGAAGTCTAAAGTCCTTCCCAGCACCACACAATGGCTCTGGCTTTTGGTTTCTGCTGCCAGGCAGAGGAAGAAGCTGCTCTGCTGGCAAATAACAGGAGTACAAAATGTGTGCTCCAGGCAGCTTGGGGCATGCCTCTCTCTGGCTGCAAGTGGCAGAGTAACAAGTCCTGACACTGAGGAATCCCTTGGCTGAGTGGCCTTGGGCATGTCACCTGCCTTCCATGAACCTCAGTTTCCCCACCAGGACCCCCATGGGGCAGAGAAGCTAGCGTCTGAGCCCCTTCCATTTGGCCGTGGTGGCCTCCTCCCAGGCCCCGCCTTGCACTGACCCATTTTTCTGAGGCTTCTCCGAGCTCAGACAGTTGCTCTCTGAGGGCCCCAATCCCATAAATCACAGCTGATTTCATGGAGCAGGGCGGCTGCTGGAGCCCAGGCATCTTGTGGCCATTAATCAACATTGGCAGGATTGAGGCTGTTGCAAGGCAGCTTTGCAGGAGCTGGGCCTGGCCTTCAAGGCCAGGGAACCTGCCAGGCTGAAGTGCCCAGTGCCTAACAGACTCCCCTGACCCTGACAGGTCCCCACGCACCTGTCTCCCCTGCCTTCCCCACTCCCCATTCAGTCAACAGGTACTCCCACTACTCCTTGTGGAGTCACCCCTTCAGCTTCCCAGGTCCTCACAGTGTGCAAACAGACAGGAACAATGCTGTACCCCCACTTTATCAAAGAGGAGTCTGAGAGGAGGAGTGACTTGCCCAAGGTTACACAGCAGGTGTGTGGACGCCCTTGGATCTAAAGCTTCTGATCTTTGCCCCTCTCACTGGGGAGACCCCAGCCCGGGGAGAGGAAATGGGACAGCACACTGAGCCACTACCCAGCTCCATCCAACCCCAGGAAGACCCTGCGCTGGCTGTATTCACAGCCCCCTCTCCTGACCTCAGGGGTCCGTTCCAGCTGCCAGGGGTTCCTGGGAAATTAAACCTCTCCTCCCGATGTCCTGGGGCCAACAGGCTGCCTCTGTTCCCCCTCTTCAATCTGCTCAAAGAAATGAGAAAATCGAGTGTGGTGTCCCTGGGGAGCTGAGCCCGTACTGCCACCTGGCAGGAAGGCAGGAGGCTGTCGTGGTCCCTCCGGGTGCTGAGGACAATGCCCCAGCAGCATCTAAAAGGCCCAAAGGTGAAAGCTACGGTGACAGGCCAGCTCTTCCCTCAATGTCTGAGTGACTGGGAGAAGCCTGGCTTCCCATCTATTCACCCACTATTTACCAAGTGCCTACTGTGTGCACCTACTGTGTGCGTCAGAGTAGAGGGAGCACGGGGAGAGCCTGGGGGCCTATGCGTGCAGGCTCTGGGCAGAAGGCCCCCATCAAATCCGCCTCTCCCTGCAGGAGCCTCCTGTTTCCTCTTCTCTAAAACGGGAATGAGGGAAACCATGCCGCACTCCCGGGGTTACTGAGGGATCGCAGGCTTATGAACGTGGTTGCATCGTGCCTGGCACACAGTACATGCTCAGCAAGTGCCAGGTATTTCCACTGTCGCTGCTGGCCTATGCCAGGCACCGGGTTAGAGCACTGGACAAGACAGACGTGGACTCTGAGCTCACAGAGCTTACTTTCTAGCAGAGACAAGAGACAAAACTGGTCAAATATAAGTGGTAATAAATGTCTCAAGGGCCTGGGACCGAGAAAACTAGGGGGCTGAGACAGGGTCACAGAAAGTCCCCCTCTGAAAAGGACAGCGTGCTGAGAGCCTTGATAGATAAGAACTGGGGAAATGTGAGCAGAGGGGACAGTCGGGCAAGACCCCTGAGGTAGGGAGCAGCTTGGTATAGTGCTCAAGGACCCGAAAAAAGAGCTGCTGTAGGCAGGGAGGACCGAGCAAGGGCGAGTGTGTTCCCTCTTGGGCCTCAGTTTCACTCTCTCTGCAAGAGGGCATGGAAGGACTTCCAGGCTCCCCAGAGCTACCACCGGAACTGGAACGGGAACACGGAGGAGCCTGGGGGAGCAGTGGGAGGTGCTCTGGGAGGCCTGGCCCAAACTGCTCGAATGTGACCTTGGCCTTGTCCCCTTTCCCTTCACCCCCTAGGGCTGACTCAAAGCTACGAGTGGTGCCTGACTCACAACTTCTCAGTGACAGCTAATTATGCCGCCCCCTCCGCCCACTGAATCTCAGCACCTGCATGAAGCACTTTGGCTCCTGACCCCCCTCATGGATCCAGCCTCCTGACAGCCCCCTGAGGGGCCAGGCCTAGGTGGAAGACCACCTGGGAAGCTGCTTTTCTCCCCCCCCAACTTCTCACACTTCTCAGTTCTGCCCCCTAGGGACTCACAGATGGGGTGTGGTGAGATGGGGGGCACAACCCACACCTTTGACCTGGTGTGACCACTTTATTGACCACAGGAGCCACAGTGCCCTGAGACCAGCGGAGACCCCTGACCTAAGCTGGAGGTATATGTCCGAGGGCTCTGGGCATGGGGCTAGGGATTGTAGGGAGCCCCTGGTGGCTTCCTCCCTGAGCCTCCCCATCCCCCACCACGTGCCCCTGGAAGGGTGAGTCACTGAAGTCCCGCTCACGATGCCTCTGCTCCTGGCAAGCCAGCCACATGTGCAGGCGAATCACAAGATGGGGCCTGGCCCTCCGTGTGTGGGGGGGGGTGTTGCAGGGACACCCCTCTTCTGTACCATCCCCACTTCCGGAACAGCCAGAATTTCCTGAGAACGGGAGGGAGTGCAGGGACTGGCGGGCAGCCAGGAGGAAGGAGGAGCTGATGCTGGGAACGTGAGGGATGCCCCACCCCACTCCTACTTGGGGTTCCAATCCCAGAAGGAGAGGATGTTGGGAATCTAGGCCTCCCTCTACCGCCGAGGGAAGACACCACCTCTCGAAGGGCAGATTAGCATATTCATGAAGATTGTCCTGACCATGAATATGCTAATCAGACACCCCTGGCTACTACAGGTCCCTCTGCCTTCCCGCTCTAGCCTCCAGCTCTAATTCTGCCACCCACTGACCCCCCACCGCCCACCCCGCCCCCCTTCCGTCTGGCTCCCCAGGGGCCAGCCTCCCAGCCTTTTCCCAGGCCCTCCAATGAGCCCTGCTCCCTCCTGCCTCGGCACCTTTGCCATACTGTCCCTTCCCTCCCTCTTCACCTGGACAGCGGTCACTCATTCTTCAGAACTTAGCTCAAGTGAGGCTTCCCCCAGGATGGCTTCCCAAACCCCCACGAGGCTGGGACCCTCCGCTTTATTGCATGGTTGCATTTATTTATTTTTGTGGTCATTTGATGACTGTCTCCCTCACTGGACTATTTCCCTGAAGGCAGAAGATGGTCTGGACAGGGCCTCGCACACAGGTAGTGCTCAGTAAATAATTACTAAGTGAATGGCTGGTGTTTCGGACTATTCTAGCAGACTCCAGACGGGCCTCTCTGCCTCCCCCTTGCATTCATGGTTGAATTCCCAGCAGCACCCAGTTCTGAGCAGACCATGCTCTCCACTCGTGTCCACTACATCACACACAATTTAAGAAGCTTCCCCCTTGCTCCTCTGACCTGCTCCCTACCCCCGTTTCCTGAACAGCCAAGGACGATGAGGTTCACGCTGTGTAGGCCACAGAACTAGGACAGGAACTTAGGCCTGCCGCCTGCCCCTCCCTCTTGGGGCTTCAGCTTCCTCATCCTGGAATAGGCCAACCCCCATTCCCTCTTGGCCTAGTGATGAGGAGGAGGGGAGACTGAGTGAGGTAAGGGCCTGTGGGTGCCTGATAGGGTCACTGGCTCCCCCTCCCCCCCACTCCTAGCTCAGGCAGCAGGCAACAACTGGCCTGGGTCTTCTATCCCTGGGAGAGGCTGAAAGGGCACAGAGGGTAGATGAGTGGGCACAACCTGTGGGCCCTCCCAGGGACACATCAGGGAAAATAAGTCTGGGCTTAAAACTGCCTGGGTGTGGAAGCTCCTTCTTCAGAGAGGAGGTGTAATCATTACAACTCTGTCCACTGCTTAGGACCCCAGAGCCAGGAAACGCCAGACAAGCTGGTATCCCCAACATCCCATCTAGGCCTGAACGCCACCCTCCGGAAGGAACCTGTTGACCCACCTTCCCCACTGGTGTCTGTTCAGTGCTGAGTGCCTAAAGCCTCCCTGTCACCCTGACCTCTTTCCTCAACTTCTGGGGGATGTCTGCTCATCCTTTAAGCCCCAAATCTCGACTGCCTTCTCAGGCACCATCACCAGAGGTCCCGGCCCCCTCCCCCTCCATGCAACTGCCCTCCCAGTCCCACACACAGCATGGCACCTGGACACAATTGCGTCGCTTGAATGGATTTTTGGGCAAATGGGCGGTAACCGCTGAAACTTTGTGGGCTCTAGCTTTGCCCTCAGGGCTGGAACAAGTGTGACCTCCCATGGGTATGTGAATAATGCCCGCGTTGGATCTGGGCTCTGTCGCCGGCAAGCAACTAAACCTTTCTAAACCTCAGTTTCTAATTTGCAAAGCGGGTTTAGCCATCCCTATCTAGAAGGGGGGAAATGCTACTGCTTCTTGAGCCTCATCCTCCTTCTCTCGCCCACTTTCCCAGCTCCCCAGGCCCCCCCAAGTCCAAAAGCTTCTAATGGATGAGCTGTTAAGAGGAGGCAGCAGTGTGGGCACAGCAGGGAGAGGGCAGAGACAGAGACGAGGTGCTGGTGGGGGGCCCATGTGGGAGGCTGCTTGGCTCTAGCAGCCCCAGGAAGAAGGGGGTGTTTCTGCATCAGGCAGGAGCAAAGATGGACTGATGCTCTGGGTGGTCTCAAGGCCACAGTCAAGTGGGAGCACATCAAGGGAGCAAAAGAAACCGGAGGAATGGGAGAGGCTGATGGTGGCTGGAGCCTCCTTCTGGGCAAAGCAGGGCCCTCTAGTTACCCTGTCCCTGGGATTGCTGGACCCCAGGACCCCCTCCCGTCAGTCCCACCCAACGCCACATGTCAGGGAAATCTGCAAACCAGGGGAGTCACTCAGCCACAACACCTGTGGGTACCATATACCAGCTACCATTCTAGGGACTAGAGATAAGAGGTGAGCAAAATAAACATGGTTGCTGACCCTGAAGGCCCGTGGGAGAAATGGAAATTAAACAAATGTATACGATGTCAGGGTGTGACCATTGTCATGAGGCAAAACAAAACAGGATAAGAAGTGGGACAGAGGGGGGGCACCTGGGTGGCTCAGTTGGTTAAGCGACTGCCTTCGGCTCAGGTCATGATCCCAGGGTCCTGGGATCAAGCCCCACATCGGGCTCCCTGCTCATCAGGGAGCCTGCTTCTCCCTCTCCCTCTGCCCCTTCCACTGCTAGTGCTCTCCTGCTCTCTCATTCTGTCAAATAAATAAATAAAATCTTAAAAAAAAAAAAAAAAAAAGAAGTGGGACAGAGGGCTCTTTGAGGAGGTGACATTTGAGCTCAGGCCTGAACGAAGCGAGAGAGAAAGTTCTGCAAGTGTTTGGGGGCAAAAAGTTCCAGGCAGAAGGAACAGCAAATGCAAAGCCCCTGGGGAAGAAATGTGATAATGACAGAGCCGCCAACATTGGTCAAGGGAAGAAGCACAGTATGGGACACCAGCAGTTGTCAACCAGGTGACCTTGGGGGTGAGAAACTTCAGCTCTGTAGCCTTTGTCTCCTTATCAGTCAGATGAGCACAGAAAGATGTCGTTGGTGGTTATTAAGATGAAAATGGAGGCAGCGCCCTGTAGCTCAGGGTAACACACAACAGATGTTTAATAAACATGGACTGGCTGGGCAAACCCTCTAAAGGGAACTGGCCACAGGATGGGAGCAGCTATTAGGAACAGGAGTCTTACAAAAGGGTTACCTACAGTCCTTCCCTCCACAGCATTCCTCTTTGACCTGATTTGCTGGGTCCTGCACGTGCTGGAGTTTGCAACCCCTGGGAGTCAATCAGCAATTGAACGCAGGATACCAGGACCCTAGGAGGAAGGCTCAGACAGCTGAGGACCCAGGTCCCAGGGAGGAGGTAGAGAAGGCTTCCCAGGGGAGGCACATCCACACCTGGTTCTGGAAGAACGTCCAGGTGGGCAAGGGTGAAGGGAGGCACCACAGATGGAGAGTCAGCATGTGCAAAGGTAAAGGTCAGGTCTCCAGCATGTTCTGGGACAAGAGGAGGAGCGGGGAGGGAACAGTGATAACAATGGGTAAGGGCAGCTAATGTTTACAGAGCACCTGCTGTGTGATCCTCCCTGGACCCTCACAATCTTGGTAGCCACAACAACATCACCTCCACTTATGGAGTGTTCAATATGGGCCAGATGCTTGGATCTTCTCTTTATTCCTCTTAACAACCCTATGAGGCAAACACTCAGCATACCTATTTTATAGATGAGCAAACTGAGGCTGTGGGCCATTAAGCAACTTGCCCAAGGCCCTGATGCCAGTAAATGGCAAAGACAAGACACAAACCCAGATACATCCTGTAAGCTCTCCACCACCAGGCCCACAGCCTCCTCTAGGAAAGGGCACTGGGAGCCATGGAAGGTTTTGAACAGGAAACTAGTATCATGTCACCTGTTCTGGAAATATCCTCTGGTTGCATCACAGGAGGAGGGCTGGGGCCCGACAGTAGATGCTGCCACCATCTCAGTGGCAGGGCCACCTGCCTTGGTCTCTGCGTGGAAGGGGCCACGGGCCCTAGAGCAGAAGCCCCCCGCTCTGTAAGGAATGGAGTAAGCCCTCAGCAAGTCTTCCTCCCACCCACCCCAGGGGCGCAGGCACCAGCTCCAACCTGCAGCTTTAATTAAAAGGCCTTTTCAAACCATTAGCAGCAATAATAATAAAACCCCAAATAGGAACAATAAAACAGTACGACTGTCGGAGAATTAAAATGGGCACCTGGCGTTCTGCCACCCCCAGGGGGCAATTTGGGGCGCAGGAAGGAGGCATGATTTTCACCTCCAATAGACACATCAGTCCCAGACACTGGTTGGGAGGAACCGGCTTCAGAGAAAGGGACCACCCTGTGCCAGGGACCCAGGCGCCCCCGGGGCCACTTCGGTGATCCTCATGAGGAGGGCTCTGGCTCTGCGCCCCAGCCCCCCTCTCCCCTACCCAGGCCTCAGAGCTAGTGTCCCCCATCTCCAGGGCTCAGCCAGACCTACCTCCTTTCCCTCACTCAGCCTGGAACAAAAGCCAATGGGCCCTGTCACTTAAATCTAATTGGCCCCTCACCTCCCCATCCCCTGCCCTCACTGGATCGACTTTCATCTCCCCTGAGAACTGCACCAGCCTCCTACACCAGGTCTCCATCCTCATCTGGGCCCCTGCAAAGTGCTCTGAAACAAAACCCTGCCCCCCTGCACCCCCCCCAGATCCTGCCAATGGCTTCCCATCTCCTCTGGCGCACTCCCTTCCCCCTGGCCCTGGGGTGACATCCCCATCTCATTCGTTCCCTGAGTGAGCCCAGACTTTCTCCACCTCAGGCCCTACACAGTCTGTCTGAGATGCAGCCCACACCCCCTGATGGGCTAGAGCTCAGCCTCCACAGCACTTTCCAAAGCCTCCGATCCTCACCCCCCCAGGCCCCTCCGTTCTTTTCCACATTGGAGCATTTTTATCACTGTCTTGTTTGTTCACCCTCTGCTCCTCTCATGAGAGCCCTGTGAAAGCACCAACTGGGTCTGGCCTTGCTCACAGCTGTGTCCCCAGTACCTACGACTGTACCTGGCACACAGTAAGTGCTCAATCAATGCTTGCTGAACCGTCCAGCCAACATAACCTCCCTGTAGTCCACAGAGCCCCTGCTCCCCAAATATCTGGCCATCTCTGTGGGCAGGTGGGGGCAGTGGCTTTCCAGCCTCCCTGGGTTTCCGGCTCCTGGGCCTCTGCAGGCAGCTTCTATGACACTTCTAAGCCTTGGTCTTCACTCCGTAATGGCAGGGCCTGGGGGGGCGGGGGGGGGGGGGGAGCGAGATGGTCTCCAAGATTACAGATCTAGGTTTCTCCCATCTGACAAACACTTGTCAGCAGCTCCTTGGCGCCACCCCTGAGCTGGGTACACAGGCTCCAGAGCCTGGGACCCATCCTTGGGGGGGCTTCCAGGCCCCAGCAGGGGAGACCCTGTCAGAAAGACCTGTGTTACAAAGTGCCACGTGATGTGTAGGGCAGAGATGGGAGCAGTCTGGGGGCCTGGAAGACACAGCCACATGCTCATTCGAATCCTCATCCCATTGCCCACCTTGGGCAGGTGACCTCAGCTCTCTGAGCCTCGGTTTCCTCGTGAACATATGGGAGAAACCTGCCTTCTGTGGGGCCACAAGAAATCAAAGCCATACCATGGGTAAAGGACAGAGCACGTGCCCAAAGCACTGTTTATGCCTGGTGGACAAGGGGTTCTGAGAGAGGCAGGTGTGAACACCTAAAGGAATCAGGGAAGGCTTCCAGGAGGAGGTGACTGGACCTAAGTCCTGAGGAATGAGCAGGAATCCAGGAGGCCTGAGGGGAAAGCTTGTGCAAAGGGCAGAGCGAGGAGCTGGGGGACCAGAGAGCAGACTTTCCCTGTGGCCGTAGCACCAGAGAAGCCTGACTGTGAAGGTCTGGAATGCCACGCCTGGAGGGGGTGGCCCTCACTCCAGAGACACTAGCCTGCAGAGTGGTGGTTTTGGTTTTGATTTTAATTTTTTTTAAAAACCCTTTATTAACTCCCTGTTACGAAAAATTTCACATATACCCAAATGCAAGGAGAGTAGAGCTGCATTTACAGAGAGCACATGAAGCAGGGTGAGTAGGGTGCCTGATGCCCAGGCTCTCTCTGAACTCCACCCCCTGCTCTCTGGCTCCAAAGTGAGGCCAGATGGCCTAGGAGGGTGCCGCAAGGCCAGCAGCTCAGAAGCCCCCCACCTTCTCCAACCGATCAGGCAGAGTCTGAACCAGCCCTGTTCATCGTCAGAGCTGGGGGAAGCAACTTTCTTTGACTAACCAGTGAAAAAGAGAAAGAAATTAAGTCTTTTTCCAGCCAGACTACATTTCCTGCATCTGAGAGGGTGAGAATTTGCTCTTGGAAGGAAAGAAAGAGTCTCCTGTCTGGAGCTTCCTTTTTGAAGCTCCATGAATATACATGGCAGGCAGAGAGGGCTCTTTGAGATGCTAACAAGCTGATTTACCTTAGGAAATTGAGGTCATTGAGGGGGCTGTGACTGGTGGGGGACAGGGGCAGGAGAGGACAACCCAGTGCTGACCTTAGGCAACTCCATTCTCCTCTGAGCCTTCATTTTCTCACCTGTGAAATGGGGACACTCCCTCCTGGGGCAGGGACAGAAGATGATGCAAAGTGATACTCCCAACATGGTACCTGGTACCCAATCACCAACCCAATGCTGGTGCTTATTTCATGAAACCCCAGGGCTGGGAGGGACCGTTGGGGCAGTTAGTGGTAGAAAAGACGGGTTTGGCAACCTATCCAACCTGGGTTCAAATCCTTGCTCTGTCTGCCACTAGCTCAGTGTCCTTGGGCAAAAAATATCACCTCCTTGAGCCTCGGTTTCCTTATCAGTAAAACAGAAAGAATTTTGTTTACCTATCATGGGTGCTACGCAGACAAAATGAGCTAAGATATAAACCTTTCATCACTACTAATACACAAAGCAAATTTTAGTTCTGGAGGTTCATGATTATGACAGCTTGGGCCCCTCCCTGTAGCCGAGGCCTGGCTGAGTGGAGAGGAGGTGGTGGGGAGAAGCGTGGTCAGGGCGAGGGAAAGCCTGCAGGCTGTCAGGAGAGGGACCTTGGACATCAGCCCACTTCTTACTGAAGCAGATGAGAGAAGAAGGGTATGAACCTTTTGCCTTGTCCAACCCCTGATTCATGCCTCATCCCCAAGCCAACCACATTCCTCAATGCCTCCAATGACAGGCCCAGACTCCTCATGGCGCCCCTTTCCATATGGAAAGTCTCATGAAATGCAAATATGATCACATCACCTCCTCGCTCCAAGTTCTCCAATGACTCTCCAAGGACAAGTCCTTCCTACAGCTGAATGCCCCTCTTATGTTTATGACCTCATCTCCTGCTATCTGCCCCCCACTCTTCTAGCCACGCCTAACTAAACACAGCGGGCAGTCTCCTTGGCACATAGTAGGTGCTCAGTAAACATCCGTTGAATGACTGTGACTGTGACTAAATAAGTGAACAGAAGCCAAGGAACTCTGCTGCCAGGGAAACCCCCTTCTCTGGCCCCTCTCCCCAGGGACAGAGTGCCTGGCAGTGGTTGGGCAGGCAGGGGGCCAGCAGCCGGGATGACCCCTGCCCAGCTCCTAATGCTGCCCAGACTGCAGGTCTAATTACTACAACTCTGGAACAAAGCGAATTAATGAGGCAGATTAATGTTCTCATGTCATTCCTGTTCCCTCCACAGCCATCAGGGAGCTGGAGGAGGGGCAGCTGGAGCTTCTTCGGGGGATGCCTTTGGGGGGCCGAGGCACCTGACCCAACCCAGCCTGGCCACATGGCCTCTCCCACTCTTTTCCTTGTTCCCTGATGCCATGGGTCATCCACAAAGAGAAGGAACAAATATTAGGTGCCTTTGGTGTTGTGGGCACTGGATATAGGGACCCATTTATTCTTCACGAGGTAGAAATTACTGTCCCCACTGGTGAGAGGGGGGTGTCTGAGGCCCAGAGAGATGGGGTGGCCTGCCCGAGAGACCCAGCAGGGCTGAGATGTCTCTCTCACATCGTGCCCCAACTTGTGAGGGAGATGGAGCCCGCTTTAGACTGGCCAGTCCCCTCTCCTCATCACCTGCACCGGAGGCAATGAGGGACAATTATAATAATACTCGTGACAATAATAACAGTGACAACAGACACCTTTACTGTCCGCTGGACACTGTGCCAAGAACTAAAAAGTCACTAAAGCCTCAACAGCCCTATGAGGTAGAGATACTACATGCCCATTATACAGATGAAGAAACTGAGGCACAGAGAGGTGAAGGTGCTTGGCTGAGGTCACATGGTGAGTAAGCGGGTCTGGCCTTCCAATCTATATTCTCCACTACCTCCTTCCAGGGCCTCCCTTTGGATACCAACCCAGGCTCGGGCCTCGGGGGTGTGGGACTGGTCAGCAGGCCTTTCTCCTGACTGCTGCCCCCAACTCTGGCCCGGCCCGCTGGGTTCCTCAGTGCCTTCAAAGGTGGGCTTTGCAAGAATGACACACATTGTGTTTTAACTGTCATCATTTGCTCCTTATTACAAAACAATATATGGTCACAGTAGGAAACTGGAAGAAAATAGAAAGGCATTTGGAAAATAAAATTATTCCTCTCCCAGAGATGACCACTTTTGATATTTTGGTGCATGTCCTCTAGCCTTTATTTTCTATATATAATCACCATCAAGAACCACCCCCCCGCCCCCACTGCAGCACAAGATTTGCTCTATGCTTGGCCCTGTACTGAGCATCTTGTACAAATTATCTTGTGAGGGGCGCCTGGGTGGCTCAGTCATTAAGCGTCTGCCTTCGGCTCAGGTCGTGATCCCAGGGTCCTGGGATCGAGCCCCACATCGGGCCTCTGCTTGGCGGGAAGCCTGCTTCTCCATCTCCCACTCCCCCTGCTTGTGTTCCCTCTCTCGCTGTCTCTCTCTCTTTCTGTCAAAATAAATAAAATCTTTAAAAAAACAAAACAAAAAAACCCAAATTATCTTGTGAAATTATCTCATTTCACCCTCACTACTATATATATATATATAAATTCCTTTTTACAGATAAGCAAACAGAGGTTCAGAGAGGTAAAGTCACTTGTCTGAGATCACAGAGCTGGTCACTGGTATAGACAAGTTCAAACTCCCATGTTTTGGCTCCAATGATCTGAACTGTTTTCTTATCATAACCTCCTAGAGCTGGAATTGCCTCATCAAGCATATGCAAAATTCTAAGCTTTGGGATAATTCTGTACCAACCTGCCCTAAAAAGGAAGGGAAGTGCCAATTTACACCCTTGCCATACAGTCTAAAAATCTATTTCCCCATATTCTTGTCCATGGTGAATTTTATTTATTTATTTGACAGAGAGAGACACAGCGAGAGAGGGAACACAAGCAGGGGGAGAGAAGCAGGCCTCCCGCTGAGCAGGGAGCCGGATGCAGGGCTCGATTCCAGGACCCTAGGATCATGACCTGAGCCAAAGGCAGATGCCTAACAACTGAGGCACCCAGGTGCCCAAATTTTATTTGCTTTTAAATTTGCCAGTTTGATAGTTCTTTTTTTTTTTAAGATTTTTATTTATTTGTCTCAGAGAGAGAGAGAGCACAAGCAGGGGGAGTGGCAGGCAGAGGGAGAAGTAGACTCCCCGCTGAGCAAGAGCCCGAGGCAGGACTTGATCCCAGGACCCTGGGATCATGACTTGAGCCAAAGGCAGACACTTCACAGACTGAGCCACCCAGGCGTCCCTAAATTTGCCAGTTTGATACACAAACAAGACAATACCATCACTGTTTTTGATTTCCTTAATTTTACTACTGTATGCTTTTAGTCTCTGACCGAGCTGACCAGGACCTGCTGCCCCATGTCTCAGCACAGGAGGGGCCTAGGAGAAGCTGAGCCATCAGGTTAAGCATCATACCCAGCCATATGACACCTTGGCCACTCTGTTGCTGAGTATTTTGACCTTAGAAGTAAGTCCTACCTGGAAAATAGAATGTCCTGGAATGCAGGTATCCCTTAGCCTACTTGACAGATAGGAAAACTGAGTCAGGAGTCAGGAGTGGCCTCCTCCAAGCTTTTGACCCTGAGAGTTCCTCTGTCCCTGAGTCTCACTCTGTTGGGTAAAAAATTTTACCCAAGAAATCAATTTTATCAAGAAATTCAATGAATGAATTCAAGGACAAGAAATAAAAAGAAAACTACACCAAGGTAAATCATAACCAAGTTGTTCAAACCAGGGATAAAAAGAAAATCTTAAAAGCAGTCCGTTTAAAAAAAAAAAATGTTAGGTACTGAGGGGCAAAGATAAGAATGACAGCAGATTCCTTGTCAAAAATAAGCAAGAAGACAACATCCTTGAAGTACTGAAAAAAAAAAAATCCATCAACTTAGAATTCTATGTCCAGCAAACATAACTTTCAAAAATGAAGGTTAAAATAAAGACTTTTCCAAACATAGAAAAATTGAAAGAACTCACCACCAGCAGACCCACACTACAAAAAATGTTAAAGTCCTTCAGATAAAGGAAAATGATACCAGAGAAAAATACAAAATTGAATGAAGACCACTGGAAATAATAACTACATGGGTAAATATATGGGATTATTCTTCTCACCATTTAAATCTCTTTAAAGATAACTGCTTAGGCAAAAATAATATCAATCTAATGTTGAGTGTATAACATATGTAAAAGTAAAATGCATAATAATAATAGCACAAAATGTAACATTCTTATGCTATACATGAAGTGATGTAATATCATTTAAAAATAGACTGTTATGGGCGCCTGGGTGGCTCAGTTGGTTAAGCGACTGCCTTCAGCTCAGGTTATGATCCTGGAGTCCCGGGATCGAGTCCCGTATCGGGCTCCCTGCTCAGTGGGGGGTCTGCTTCTCCCTCTGACTCTCTTCCCTCTCGTGCTCTCTGTCTCTCATTCTCTCTCTCAAATAAATAAATAAAAGCTTAAAAAAATAAAATAAATAAATAAATAAATAAAAATAGACTGTTATGAGTTAAAGATGTAGACTATAAACCATACATCAATTGTTAAAATAAAAAAAAGTTATAGCTAATAATCAACAAGGGAGAAAGAAAATCATAAAAAACAATCCTAAAGAAGGCAGAAAAAGAGGAAAAGGACAGATAGAACAAAGAGAAAACAAATAGCAAGATAAAAGATTTAAACCTATAAAAGATATAAACCATATAAATGGTCTAAATATCTCAACTAAAAGACAGAGATTTTCAGACTGGTTTAAAAAACAGACCCAATTACATGTTGCCTATTAGAAATGCATTTCAAATATAAAAACACAAATGGTTAAAAGAATAGAAATATATAGACCATTTTGATACTAATCAAAAGAAAATTGGAGGGCTATCATAACATCAGAAAAAGTAGATTTGGGGCAGTAAAGAAAGTAATTTCATAATAATAAAGAAGTCAATCCATCATGAGGGACAGAATCCCAAATATTTATACATTTAATATTAAAGCCTCAAAATACAGGAAACAAAAAGTTATCAAAATGCAAGGAGAAATAGACAAATCTCCAATTATAGTCAGAGATTTATATTCCCCTCCCTGAATAATTGATAGAGCAAGTAAACAGAAAATAGATACAGAAGATTTGAACGCTATCAACCAATTCGACTTAACTGACATCTATAGAACACTTTACACAATAATAGCACAATACATACTCTTTTATGGAATATTTACCAAAACAGACCATAATCTGGGGCCATTAAACAAGTCTCCATGCATTACAAGATTCAAGTCATGAAAAATATGTTCTATGATCACAATGAAATTAAAATAAAAATCAGTAACAGAAAAACCCAAGGAAAATCCCCAAATATTTGGAAATGAAATAACATACTTCTAAATAATCCATGGGTCAAAAAAAAAAATCAAAAGGTTAATCAGAAAATATTTTCAACCAAATAAAAATGAAACATGGCAACAAAAAATTTGCTGCTACAGCAATATTTAGAGGGATCTTTATAGCACCAAATGCCTATATTAGTGAAGAAGACAGGTTTCAAATCAATGACCTCACTTTCACCTTAAAAAATTGAAAAACAGGGGCACCTGGGTGACTCAGACGGTTGGGCGTCTGCCTTCGGCTCAGGTCATGATCCCGGAGTCCTGGGATCGAGCCCCGCATCAGGCTCCCTGTTTGGCAGGAAGCCTGCTTCTCCCTCTCCCACTCCCCCTGCTTGTGTTCCCTCTCTCTCTAATAAAAAATAAAAAATCTTTAAAAAAAATTTGAAGAACAGGGCGCCTGGGTGGCTCAGTTGGTTGGGCGACTGCCTTCGGCTCAGGTCATGATCCTGGAGTCCCTGGATCGAGTCCCGCATCGGGCTCCCTGCTCGGCGGG
>NW_022589725.1:9628144-9819813 GCF_004348235.1 Phoca vitulina
CATGATCCTGGAGTCCCTGGATCGAGTCCCACATCGGGCTCCCTGCTCGGCGGGGGGTCTGCTTCTCCCTCTGACCCTAACCCCTCTCATGCTCTCTGTCTCTCATTCTCTCTCTCTCAAATAAATAAATAAAATCTTTAAAAAAAAAAAAATAAAATAAATAAAATAAAATAAAAAAAATTTGAAGAACAAATTAAACAAAACTAAGTAGGGGAGAAGAAATAATAAAGATCACAGTAGAAATCAGTAAAAGAGGAGTGCCTGGGTGGCTCAGTCGTTAAGCATCTGCCCTTTGGCTCAGGTCATGATCCCAGGGTCCTGGAATCGAGCCCTGCATCAGGCTCCCTGCTTGGCAGGAAGCCTGCTTCTCCCTCTCCCACTCCCCCTGCTTGTGTTCCCTCTCTCACTGTGTCTCTCTCTGTCAAATAAATAAAATAAAATCTTTTAAAAAAATAGAAATCAGGGGCGTCTGGGTGGCTCAGTCGTTAAGTGTCTGCCTTCGGCTCAGGTCATGATCCCGGAGTCCTGGGATCGAGCCCTGCATCAGGCTCCCTGCTCAGCGGGAAGCCTGCTTCTCCCTCTCCCACTCCCCCTGCTTGTGTTCCCTCTCTCGCTCTTGCTGTCTCTCTTTCAAATAAATAAATAAAATATTATTTAAAAAAAAGAAATCAGTAAAAGAGAAAACAATAGAGAAAAAAAGCAATAGAGAAAAATCAATGACACCAAAAGCTCTTTGAAAAGATCAATAAAATTGATAAATCTTTAAACCATACTGATTGAAAAAACAAAATATAAAAGAGATTTTATAAGAAATTTTACAGATAAAATATAAAGAGAGAGAAGACACAATTACTAGTATCAGGAATGAAAGAGGTGACATCAGTTATACAGATAATAGAAGGATAATAAAGTTCACTGCAAAGCTATAGTAATCAAGTCAGTGTGGTATTGTCATAGGATAGATCAATAGAACGGAATTGGGAGTCCAGAAAAAATAACCCTTACATTTATGGTCAGTTAATTTTCAACAAGGGTGCCAAGACCACTCAATGAGGAAAGAACTGCCTTTTCAGCAAATGGTGATAGCCCAACTGAATATCCACATGCAAAAGAGTAAAGATGGACCACTACTTCACAACATGTGCAAAAAATGAACTCAAAATGGGTCAGTGACCTACATGTAAGAGCTAAAACTATAAATCTTCATATTAAAAGGTGTAAACTTAATGACTTGAATTAGGCAATGGCTTTTTAGATATGATGCAAAAAGTATGTGCATCAAAAGAAAAAAATAGAGAAGTTGAGCTTCATCAAAATTAAAAGACTATAAAAGGACACTGTTTTTGTGCTATAAAGGACAATATCAAGAATGTGAAAAGACAACTCACAGAATGGGGATGATATTTGCAATCATATATCTGATAATAGACCTGTATCCAAAATATATAAAGAACCCTAACAACTCAATACTAAAAGACATAGCCCAATTTAAAAGTTGGCAAAGGATTTGAATGAATTTGAATGAATGTCTCAAAAGAAGATATACAAATGTCAATAAACACTTGAAAAGATGCTCAACATCATTAGCCATCAGGTTAATGCAAATCAAAGCCATAATGAGATACTACTTCACATCCACTAGGATGACTACAATTAAGAAGGCAGACAATAACACTCCTGAGGCAAGGGAAATAAAAGAAATATAAACTATTGGATTGCATCAAAATAAAAAGCTTCTGCACAGTGAAGAAAACAATCAATAAAACTAAAGGCAACCTACAGAATGGGAGAAAATATTTGCAAATGACATATCCAATAAAGGGTTAGTATCCAAAATATATAAAGAACTTATAAAACTCAACACCCAAAAAACAAATAATCCAATTAAATAATGGGCAGAAGATATGAACAGACATTTCTCCAAAGACGACATACAGATGGTAAGCAGACACACGAAAAGATGCTCAACATCACTGATCATCAGGGAAACACAAATCAAAACTACAATGAGATATCACCTCACAACTGTCAGAATGGCTAAAACCAACAACACAAAAAACAATAGGTGTTGGCAAGGATGTAGAGAAAGGGGAATCCTCTTGCACTGTTGGTGGGAATGCAAACTGGTACAGCCACTGTGGAAAACAGTATGGAGGATCCTCAAAAACTTAAAAATGGAACTACCCTGTGATCCAGTAATCACACTATTGGGTATTTATCTCCAAATACAAAAACACTAATTCAGAGGATACATGCACCCCTATGTTCATTGCAGCATTATTTACAATAGCCAAATTATGGAAGGAGCCCAAGTGTCCACTGATAGATGAATGGGCAAAGAAGATGTAGTGTATGTATACACACACACACACACACACACACACACACACACTAGAATATTATTCGGCCATGAAAAAGAATGAAATATGGCCATTTGCAACAACATGGATGAAGCTAGAGAATATAATGCTAAGTGAAATAAGTCAGCCAGAGAAATACCATATGATTTCACTCATAGGTGGAATTTAAGAAACAAAACAAGCAAAGGGGAAAAAAAGAGAGATATAAACCAAAAAACAGAGCCTTAGCTATAGAGAAACAACTGATGGTCACCAGAGGGGAGGTGGGTGGGGGGATGGGTGAAACAGGTGATAGGAATTAGAGAGTACTCTTATCATGATGAGCACTGAGTAATGTATAGAATTGTTGAATCACTACATTGTACACCTGAAACTAATATAACACTATGTTCACCATACTGGAATTAAAACTTAAAACTTAATGTAAAAAATGACAATAACAAATGTTGGTGAGTATCTGGAAAAACTGGAACACTCCTACAGTGCTGTGGAAATGTGGAATGGTACAGCCACTTTAGAAAACAGCCAGGTAGTCCTTTAAAAGGTTAAACCTAGGCTACATGAACCAGTGATCCCACTTGTAGATAGATACCCAAGAAAAATGAAAGCATATCCATTCAAAAACTTGTTCATAGCAGCTTTATCTGTAATAGCCAAAAAGACAATACAACCCGAATGTCCACAAGTTGGTAAGTGGATAGATAAAATGTGGACACAGACAATGGAATACCTTTCGGCAATGAAAAGAAAGGAAGACGAAGTGCTGACACATGCTACAGCTTCTATGAACCTTGGAAACATGATGCTAAGGGAAAAAAGCTGGTCACAAAAGACCACATATTGTATGACTCCAATTATATGACATGTCCAGAACAAACAGATCTATATGGATAGAAAGTAGATTAATGGTTGCCTAGGGCTGAGGGTAGGGTGGGTAGGGGGGAATAGGGAGTGGTTGTTAACAAGTATGGAGGTCTGGGGGGGCTGATGAAAATATACTAAAATTTATGTGCTGATGGTTGTAAAACTCTATGTACAACGGCATTAGAAGCCATCAATCTGCACACTTTAAATAGGTGAATTGTACAGTATGCAAATTGTATCTCAATAAAGCTGTCATTTTTTTAAAAAAAAGATAATAAAGGAATATTATGAACTTTACATTAATACATCTGACAACTTAGATGAAATGGACAAATTCCTTGAAGATACAAATTGTCAAAGCTCATGTAAGAAGATAGAGATATCCTGAATAGTCCTGTATTTATTAAAGGAATTGGATTGGCAGGTGTGAGTGTTCCCACAAAGAACACTCACAGTTCAGATCTTCATAGGTGATTCTACCAAATATTTAGAAGAAACAGTACTAATTCTATACAAACTCTTGTAAAAGATTGAAGAGAAGGAAATACTGCCCACCTCACTTTATGGGGCCCTGATACCAAAACCAGATAAATTCAATACAATAAATGAAAACTATAGACCAGTATCTCTCCTGAATACAGATGCCAAAATCCTAAACAAAATTTTAGCAGATCTAATTCAACAATACATTAAAAAGCCAATGGGGCTTATCCTAGGAGTGCAGGGTTAGTTGACATTTAAAAATCAATCAACGTGATTATATTAATAGACTAAAAGAGGAAAACCATGTGATTATCTCAAAAGACACAGAAAAAGCATTTGACAAAATCCCATTCCCAATTTAAAAAATTCTCAGCAAACTCAGAATAGAAGGGAACTTCCTCGACTTGAGAAGGGCATCTACAGAATCCTTGCAGCTAGCATCACACTCAATGGTGAAAGATGGGGAGCTTCCCCTCTAAGATCAGGAACAAGACAAGGATGTCCACTTGAACCACTTCTATTCAATATTCCATTGGAAGGGCATTAGGCAAGGCCTTAGGGCATGAGGCAAGAAAATGAAACAAAAGCATCCAGATAGAAAGAAAAAAAATAAAACTATATATGCAGATGACATGCTCACCTATATAGAAAATGCAATAGAATCCACACACACAAAGCTATAAGATTGATATACAAAAATCAAACTGTATTTCTATACACTAGCTACAAACAAATAGAAACTCAAATTTAAAAATACCTTTTGTAATAGCATCAAAAATACGAAATACTTAATAATAAATAGAACAAAAGATGTGAAAGACCTTGATATGGAAAACCATTGCTGAGATAATAAGTTAAAAACTTATTTTGTTTGTTAAAACAAACAAGTTTGTTAAAAACAAAACTTACCTAAATAAATTAAGATACCTTGTTCATGGGCTAGAAGACTCAATATTAAGATGTTCATTCTTAATCAAAACCTCAATGGGCATTTTTATAGAAACTGATATGCTAATTCTCAAATTCATGTGGAAATACAAAGGACCTACAATAACCAAAACAACTTTGAAAAAGAAGAGCGAAGTTGGAAGGCTGATTTCAAAACAGTGTGATGCTAGTATAAAGATAGATAACTTAATGGAACGGAAGAGAGAGTCTAGAAATAGACCCATACACATACATGGACAACTGATTTTTTTTATTTTTTATTTTTTTTGTAATCTCTACACCCAACATGGGGCTCAAACTCATGACCCCGAGATCAAGAGTTGCATGCTCTACTGACTGAACCAGCTGGGCAGCCCTGGACAACAGATTTATGATGAAGAGCACAGACAATGCAGTAGAGCCAGGAAATTTTTTCAGCAAATGATGCTGGAATGAAGGAATATTTATAAGCAAAAAGTGAAATTTAATCCAACCTCACATTATATAAAAAATAACTCAAAATGGATCATAGTTCAAAGTATGAAACCTAAAATTTTCTTTCAAGAAGGAAACATAGAATCAACCTTTATGATACTGGGTTAGGTAAAGATTTCTTAGCTATGACAACACCAAACACAAACCATAAAGACTTGTACTTCATCAAAAATGCCTGTGCTGTGAAAGACACTCTTAAGGAAATGCAAAGACAAGCCACAGACTGGGAGAAAATGTTTGCAAAAACATATATCCTTTATAGGACTTGTATCCAGAATACAAAAAGAGCTTTCAAAACTCAATAATAAGAAAACAAACAACCCAATTTATAAGTGGGCAAAAGGGGCGCCTGGGTGGCTCAGTCGTTCCCGTTCCATGGAAAGCCTGCTTCTCCCTCTCCCACTCCCCCTGCTTGTGTTCCCTCCCTCACTGTCTCTGTCTCTCTGTCAAATAAATAAATAAAATCTTTTAAAAAAATAAATAAAAATAAAAAAATAAAAGTGGGCAAAAGATTTGAAGAGACACTTCAGCAAAGAAGATATACAGATGGCAAATAAGCACATGAAAAGATGCTCAACACCACTGGTCATTAAAGAATTGCAAATTATCACCAGAAGGAAATATCACAGCTATTAGCATGCTTGAAATTAGTAAGATTGACTGTGCCAAGTGTTGGTGAGGGTGTAGAGGAACTGGAGCTTTCATACATTGCTAGTAGGAATTTAAAATGGTACACCCACTTTGGAAAACACTAGCAGTTTCTTAAAAAGTTAAGCATACACCTACCATATTGTCCAGTCATAACTCTCCTAGGTATATACCCAAGAGAAATGAAAGCATATGTTCATATAAAGACTTATAAACACATATTAATAGAGGCTTTATTTGTAATAGCCCAAAACTAGAAACAAACCCGAGGCCTACCAAGAAGTAAATGAATAAATAAACTATGGCATATCCACCCAATGGAATACTACTCAGGAAAAAAAAAAAAAAGGAGGTACTGATACATGTTACAATGTGGTTATATCTCCAAATCATTATGTTGAGTGAAAGAAGCCAAACAAAAAGAGTATGTATGATTCCATTTATATAGACTTCTAGGAAACAAAAAAGAATGCTTGCCTGGGGAGGGGGAGGGGCAAGAGTAGAGGGTAGGAGAGGCAGGGTGGGAAGGGGTAGAAGAAGAGCAAGAGGGAGGATTACCAAGGACCATGAGGAAACTTTTGGGAGTGATGGATATGTTCATTATCTTGATTGCAGTGGTGGTTTCACAAGTGTATACATTTATCAAAACCTACCAATTTGAACACTTTAGATATGTGTGATTTATAGTATGTCAATTATACCTCAATAAAAGTTGTTTTTAAAAAAGGAAAATAAATCAAATTTACACTGGGAGAAAAAAAGAGATTAAACTAGAATACCTTGACTGTTTGTTTGTTTTTTTTCAATTTAGAGGTTCTAAAATTCTTTGAGTTTTGAAATGTTAAGTTTCATCTGTTTAAAGATCCATAATCATTCATTTCTAGAATGTAAACCCACCTCATTCTGTCACTTAGAGATAACGGTACTGAGACTCTGAGATGCACTGGTACCAAGTCAGATGCTATAATTCTAAATCATTTCTCCTAAATGTAACACCCATAATCTAAGATCCCACAATTCCATCACTTCATCAATCTCCTTTTCTTCTTCTCCAAACAATGGCTCCTATTCCATCATCAGAATATAAATCTCCTCCTGCTTTAGGGAGCCTCTAAACATGATATTTAGGAAGAGTTTTAATAATATGGGGATGTGCTTCCACCATGAGAATGAGCAGGGAGGGATGGAACAGGAGTGAAACACAAAAGTATTCTGGAGTATCATCCCCACCAAGAAAAAGAAAAACATCTCCAGAGAGAACAACCAAGAGGACATATCTCTAACACTACAGTGGACACCCCTAGTGATTTTTGGTTTTGTCTTTACACTTTAATTTTAATTTATAAATTAATGGGCTTTATTTTTCAGAGTAATTTTAGGTTTACAGAAAAATTGAGCAGAAAGTACAGAGTTCCCATATATCCCTCTCCTTAACCCCTGCTCCCCTGCTATGGACATCTCACACTAGTGTGGTACATTTGTTACAACTGATGAACCAATACTGATACATTATTATTAACTAAAGTCCGCAATTTACATTAGGATTCACTCTGTACTGTAAAGATCTATGGGTTTAGACAAACGTATAATGTCATGTATCCACCATTTCAGTATCATACAGAAGAGTTTCTCTGCCCTAAAATCCTCTATGCTCCACCTACTCATCCCCCCCTCCCCTCCCCCAAATCCCTGGCAACCACTGATCTTTTTACTGTCTCTACAGTTTTACCTTTTCCAGAACGTTACATAGTCAGAATCAGACAGTATGTAATCTTTTCAGACTGGCTTCTTTTGCTTAGTAATTGCATTAAAACTCCCCCATGTCTTTTTTGTGGCTTGATAGCTCATTTCTTTTTATCACTGAATAATATTCCATTAAATGGATGTATCACAATTTATTTATGCATTCATTTATTGAAGGACATCTTGGTTGCTTCCATTACTTTAATTTTAAATATTTATTTTATTGATTTATCTTTGTCTTTTTGTAAGAATTTATTTTATTTATTTGAGAGAGACAGAGAAAGTGCACAAGTGGGGAGAGGGGCAGAGGGAGAAGCAGGCTATCTGCTGAGCAGGGAGCCCAATGCGGAGCTCGATCCCAGGACTCTGGGATCATGACCTGAGCCGAAGGCAGATGCCCAACAAACTGAGCCACCCAGGCACCCCGTATCTTTGCTTTTTAATTTAAAAAAATCATGTAAATGTTGGCAACAACCTAAATGTCCATCACTGGGGAGCTGGTTCAAGGTGGTCCAACTTTGTAGCAGAGTTCCCTGCAGCTATTAGAAACTATCTAATTATCTTTAGTCACCGTGTTGATGAGGATGTGGAGCAACTGGAACCCTCACGCTCTGCGGGTGGGAATGCAAATTGGTTCAGTCACTTTTTTACTACTACTGGCACTATCTACTAAAGCTGAACATTTGCATCTTCTACGACCTAGAAACCACTCCTGGCTATATACCCAATAGAAATAACTTCATAAGTTCCCCCGAAAAATATGTATAAAGAAGTCCAGAGCAGCACATTCCATATAGTCAAAAACTGGAAATAATCTAAATGTCTATCAACAATAGGATGGATAAAGTATGAAATATTCACTCAGTGAAACACTAGGCAGCAATATAAAAGAATGAACTACCAAGCCACAAGACATGGATGAATCTTCCAGACAAAATGATGAGCAAAAGAAGCCAGATACAAAAGGGACATCCTGCATGATCACCATTTATATGAAGGTCTAGAATAGTCAAAACTAAGCTATGGTTCTGGAAGTCAGAATAATGGTAACCACTAGGGGTGAGGGGTGGGGAATTAACTGGGAAAAAGCATGACAGCCTTCTGGAGGAGCTGGAAATATCCTATATTTTGATCTGAGTGGTGGTTACCAGGTGGTTATAGACATATATATATGATATACATGCCATATGATATGTGACATATGATATATATGACATATATACATATATACACATGGATCAAGCTATACTATACACAGAAGATTAGTGCACTCTACAACGCATGTTACACCTCAATACAAACATCTTAAATATAATAATACTCTGTAGCCATTGCCTCAGAAAGATGGCTAGCATCAAGGGGAAAAGTAGCTACAGACAAACAGAACTAATATGACCCTATTTACGCAAAATCGTCTACACACACACACTTCATCTACAGATGACCTCAACATTATATGGCTACAATTTATGAGCAATTTCTGTATGCCAAGTGCTGTCTTAAGAATTTCCTTACATCATTTCATCCTTACAACAGTCTTTGAGGTGGGGACTATTGCTGGCTCCACTTTACAGTCAAGAAGACTGAGGCACAGGGGTTAGGTAATTTGCTTGAAGTCAACCAGCTAGGTGGTGCAGTTGGATTTGAACGTGAGTCTCAACAGCACCAGAGCCCACACTCTTATGGAAATCCCCAAGCCCTGCACACAGCCCGTGAGGCCCCGCATGGTCTGGTCCCTGCCACTCCCTCGTGCTTCACCTTGTCCTCTCTCACCCCAGCACTCAGCCTCCCCATCTTCCCTTCTCTTTACTGAAAACACCACTGCCCTCACACCATAGGGTCTGCACATCTGCCATTCTCTCTGGCAGGAATGATTTTCCTCATTATCTCTTTGCTGGGGGGAATTCTCCCCACCTCTTAGGCCTCAACCCAAGTGTCACCTCCTCCAGGAAGTCCTCCCCAAAACCCAGCCTGGGCTGAGACCTCATAGTTCCAATGCCCCTTCTCTGTGGACCTCATCCCTGTTTTATTTGCGTTTTTGAGTTCCCTAAGACTCAGAGCCATGCCCCCTCTGCTCACCACAGGGCCTAGCATGGAGTGAGCACTTAACAAATATTTGATGAATGAATGAATCAATGAACGAATGAATGAATCCATCTGCCAGGGAAGATCAACTTGGAGAGATATCTGGAAGGCGGACATCAAAATGTTAATGATGGTCACCACAGGGAGGTGGATTCCAGGGAATTTTACACTCATTTTTGTACTTGGGGGTTTATCTGGCTGGACAGTGAGTGTTCTGGTGGGTAGGTATCATTTTCCAGCCCCTAGGCATTTCCCCTGTCTAGGACACCCCTGCTGCCACCCTACCCCCCCACCCCCGCCCCTGCACACATTCTCCCAGCTCTGCCTGCAGCCCCAAGTGGGCGGTGTATTAATAAACGGAGGGAGAAGGTCACCCAGCTTGCGAGCACTGAGCTGTCCTTGACTCGGGTGCAGATGAAATGCGCCGGGACGGGGGGAGCTGCTTCACCAAGCGCTGAGCACGTGTGAGCTATTTCTGATTCCCACCCAGCCGGGCACAGCACATCTGCCGCGGAAGCCAGAGCCAGCCGGGTGGGCAGTGGGGGGGACCACTGACCAGCCGCCCTGCCGTGCTCACACCAGACCCGACACTGGCCTGCTGGAAATGGTCCCCCAGCTTTCCAGTGCTCGGGGCAGGAGGAAGGGGGGCAAGACCCTCAGACTTGCAGCTGAGGCTCAGCAAGACCGAGCTCCTGCCTGCCTTCCTGCTCTCCTCTCTCCCCAGCGCAGCCAGGTTCTCACTCCTCTCCTGGCCTTTGCATGTGCTGTTCCCTCTGCCAGGAACATCTGCCCGGTCTCCAGTCGTCGGCTCGCTCCCTCTGAACCGAGAGGTCTCAGCTGGGACCGCCGGTCCTGCAGGGGGCCCTCCCTGATCACTGCCGCAGGTCTCGTGTCCCTTGTGCTAGGGCCTCCTGCTGTGGCAACAGGTATCCTGATGCTATCTTAGTGGCCTGCGAGCCACCTCCCAGACTGGGATGTGGCCACCGTGAGGGCCTTATTAGTCACCTCCATGTCCCCGGCATCCAGCAAGGGCCTGCCCCGCAGCAGACACAAAATATACGTTCCCGGACTGACTATACAAGGCAGAAGGCGCTGCACTTGCTGAGAGGGACCAGGAGGATGGAGAGGCTCAGAAAGTGGGGGGCAGGGGAGCAAATGACTGAGTTCGGCTGAGCCTTGCTGGCCAATGGTCAGAGAGATGTGGCTCTAGGGGACAGGGAGGTGGAGAGGAAGATCCATCCGCAGTCAGCAGGGGAGAGTCCTGGTCCGGCCACCCCGGCCCCAGAGCTCCGAACAGCCCAGATGCCGGGTACCAGGCGTGGCTGCTCATGGGCCCTGCCTCCACCAGCCCCGACAGGCACCGTGGATATGGAATCTGCACAGAACGGAGCATTTGGTCTAAATATATCTGCTCCCCAATGAAGGACACACAGAGAGGGAGTGGGGGGCATGGTGGGCCTGCAGCGCTGAAAGAATCTTTACAGGAGCACTGGCCCACAGGCCCAGAGCCACCGGCCCTGGCAGACAGAGTCCACTCTGGGCCCCAGGGTAAGGGGTGGGCCTGGGTGGGCCTCCCCAAGCAGGAATTCCCATTGCCTGACCTTCCACCTAAAAGCTGCTGCTTTAAATATGGGCCAAGCACAAATCAGGACAGCAGAGGAGGGAGGGGACACAGCGGGGGGAGGAGGGGGAGGCTGGGGGCGGTGACACAGAAGTGGGGCCTGGGGGAGGCAGACACAGAAGTGAGCCTGGGGGAGGGGAATCCAGAGGTGGGCCTGGGGGAGAGAACACAGAAGTGAACCTGGGGGAGGGGGACCCAGAGGTGGGCCTGGGGGAGGGGGCCTTGCTCCCTGGCAGTCCAGGCTCTCCCCACCACCTTGTTGCAACAAAGGCACAGAGAGGGAGGCAACTCAACAGGGTCACAGAGGGGCCTGGGGGACAGTGAGGGGAGGAGGACCCAAGGGTCCTGGCTCCCAGGCAGCCTGAGAGTGGCTGGAATTCCTTCAGCGTCCTGAGGTTCTCCTGAGGACCCTTCAGAGTGGGATGGCAGAATGAGCACAAGATCCCGAGTCCAGGCCTCTGATTCAGTCCCATCTCTACCCCTGAGGCCCTCAGGGCAAGTCATCTCTGGACCTCAGCTTCCCCCTCCCTCTGTGTGCTGGTCTCACTGGGAGGCCTAGGCTAACCTGTGAGCCGATCTGGGCTGGAGTGTGGGGAGGGAATGCTAGAGGACACAGTGTGTGCGCATGTGGCCAGGGGAGGTCATAAGAGAGCCCAACACCACCAGCTGCTTTTTCTCGAGCACCTACTATGTGCTGGGCCCTGTCCTCGGGACTTTAACACACAGAACTCACTTCACTCTGACACCAAGCCTCCAGACAGGCAGTGACACTATTATCCCGTGGGGAACAGATGGAGAAATTGAGGCTCAAAAAGATTTCTGTGACTTGCTGAAGGTCACATAGCTGGTGAGCTGAGCCAGGACCCAGCTCAGGCCAAATGCTCAGAGTCGGCTCACTCCCTCCTGTGGGTGGACAAGCTTGCTGGCGGCCACTCCAGGGCGGTCGGCCTGTGGCTCCGAAAAGCCTTCCCAGAATCCTCAGGGCTGAGGCAGTTGCCACCTTTCCACTCAATTTTGTTCTTTCGGTTAAAAACAAAAACAGGAAAAAAAAAAAACAAAACCTGCTCATTAAAGCAGCTGGACATAAATACTTGCTGCTATTAACACCTCGTTTTTAAACGGTCGCTAAGGCCCTCCCAGAGTCTCCCTCCCCACCCCACTCACACTCACCCTGGCCAGGATGACACAGTGGTTAAGAGCATAGGCTATGAGGACAGCCGGTCTGGGCTCAAATCCTAGCTCTACCAGGTGCCTGCTGGACCTTAGGAGTGTCATCCTCCCTCTCTGTGACTTATTTCCCCACATGTAGGGGACAGCGATTCCTCCCACCCAGAGGGCCTGGGGGGTGTTAGAGACAAATAACTCAAGGTCTGGCCCAGGCCTTACGGGAAACAGTCGGCATCACTCCTGTCTAACACACGGGTGAGGAGCCTACACCAGACTCCCTCAGAGTGGCTCCTGCATGTGTGTATGTGTGAAAGAGAGAGAGGCAATAAATGTTTACGATTGTTTTAAGCCACTAACTTTTGGGGTCCTGTGTTATGCAGGGATAGATACCCGACGCAGATGGTGGACCCTGAGATGGGGAGGAAGAGAGGTAAGAGCAGCTTCCAGCGGTGCGGTCTACCCTGCTCCCGGGCTGGGCATGCAGGGGCTCCCCTCTAGTGGCCCCCGGTCTGTCAGAGATGCCTCCCCCAACCTCAGCCTTCCCTGTGCGGCTGCTCCTTACGACTCTTTACAGACAGGAGAATAGATCCGAGAAGCTCGGCTAACCCGCGGACCTACTATGTGGCACCACAGAGCGAAGGTAGCCTCCGCAGCGGAATATCGTTATCCCCATTGCCTAGAATAATGTCTGGCACGTAGTAGAGCTTTATAATAGTGTGGACTAGGCTGCGTTGACAATGGACCCTTAAATTTCAGAGGCATAAAGAACAAGAAATGTATTCCTTTCAAACAGTCGGGCTTCTCCCCAGGTTGGCAAAAAACAGCCCTGGTGGGTCCATAAGCTAAAATGAGGCAACCGACCAGCCAACTTCCTGCTTGCCCAGCCCCAGGCACCCCCACATCGCCCCAGATGGGCTCATGCAGCCATTGCTCCTACTCCCAGTCCTAGAGGAGAGGAGCAGAGGGGTCCCAGTGGGACATGTGGGCTGAGCTCTTGTCCGAGGCACCTGCCACGTGACCCGGCCCCTGTAGGGGGGGGCCTGAGGGGACACAGGCGGTACTCTGGCCACTGGGTGCAACAGTGCTCGGCTGACACTCATGAGCTATGCACCCACTGTGTGCCAGGCTCCAGGCTAGGCACTGCTGGGGGCGTGGGGCGCCAAGAGGTACCAGCCTGGCCCCTGCCTGGAGGGGTAGGGGAGGCAGACACGTAAGTGGAATCCAGGCGGGAGTGACTCATGTGGATAAGAAAGTCTCCTGGAAGGGCAAGGCCTGAGCTGAGTAGTCAATAACAAATAGGAGTTACTGAGCAAGGACTTTGGGGAAGGGTATTCTGGGCAGAGGGAACAGTGAATGCGAAGGCTGAGGGCCAGATGACATGATGTGTTCTGTGAATCCCAGCTCGTTCAGCTGAGCTGTAAGTGAGAGCACGCCAGGGGCTGGAGGGAGCTGGAGGGGGCTGGAGGAGCGCACAGAGGAGGGTGACAGAAGCACTGACTGCTCAGGGCTCATGATGAGGTGTAAGGGGCCGGGTGTGGTTTCTGGATCAATCACTTGGCCTGCGTGTAGATGGTATTACTGGCAGGAGACCTGGGAGGGGGCTGGGACAGTCATCTTGGCCAGAGGCCGTGAAGGCTAGAACCAAAAGATGCTTGAGAAGGGGACTTAGGCAGGGAAGGAGCCCAACCTCTGCTCTATAGCTGAGCCCCTAGACCCACCCCCAGGGCTCCAGGTGCAAGGCTGCCTCCCCACTGGCTTCCAGAAATGGCCTTGTCATTGATCAAATCCAGCCTGGCAAAGGGTTCCTGGAAGCTGCAGGGCTGGTGGCCATGGGGTCCCCTGCCCACCACTGCCCACTAGCTGTGCCCCCGCCCCATCCAGCGTCAGCAGAGGGTGGTGACACACTGGGTCGGCAGAGGTCAACTGGCCCTGGCCTCAGCCTCAGCAGGCAGGCAGATGACCAACACTCCGTGCCAGTGCTGGGAAGGCCTGGGGTGTGGCCGGCTCAGAGAGCACTATGGGTCTGCCCTGCTCCGGAACCTTCTGTGGCTCCTCAGTTTCTTTCAGCGGGAAGCATCCATGCAGGGGGATGGTGCCGAGAGGAGGAGGCCTCGCTCCATGCTAACTTGCTGTGGGACCTCAGGCAGATTGCTCAAAAGGTCCCGATGAGAGTCAAGGGTTCTGCTAACTACAACCAGGACAGACCCTCTGGCCAAGTTTCCAGCCCCACCTGGGCAGGCTGCCTCACCTGTCTGAGCCTCAGCTTCGTCCTGTGCCAAGAGCCCATCTGTATCCCCCCAGGCCCTGATTCCACCTCCCCGAGGTCCCTTGCTCTCCAGGCTCTCGAGCCTCACACTGCCCCTGCTGCCCAGCACAGGCCTTTCCGTCCCAGTTCGCTCCTTCTGGCTCTTAGGTGACAGGTCGAGCGTCACCTCCTCGGGGCGGCCCTCCCTGCCCCGCCAGCCTAGGTCTCCTTGTACTTGTCACTGTGATAGCAGCACCTGTCACGGCGGCGAGTTTACATTCACCTGGGAGGTTACGTCGGGGCTGCCGGCCTCCCGAGAGGCAGGGAGCGGGGGCTGCGCCCACTGACACAGGCCCAACACCCGCTCTGGGCACAGAGCAGGCACTTCACATGCGTTTGCTGCACGAACACTGAGAAGGAAGGGGGGAAAAGGAGGACTAGAGGGACGGTAACATCTGCCTCCCAGTGTCAAGAGGATCTGACGATACACCAAGGGCCTGGCTCCAGTGGAGGCAACGTCGCTTGCACGCATGCACGCACACTCCCACGCGCATCTCTCACACACTCCCCGTACACACATGGCCCATAAAACATACACACGTACTCCGCATACGCACCCCACACACACATGCACGCAGGGGAGTCAGGGGCGGAGAGTGGCCCCATCTCCCTGTCCACGCCCACTCTCTCCCAGAGTCCCCTGCTGAACCCGACACGCAAGGGTCAGAGCCACAGACAGGCAGAGGTGGCCCAGCAGAGACGCAAGTCCCCCAGACTGCCCAGAGCCAACCTGCCTCTGTCCCCACCCAGGCTGTCCCTGGAAGGCCTCGCATATGCCCAGTCCTCCAGGAATCTCTCACACCCCAAAGGTGGCAGGTTCCCCAGAGGAGAGGTGCAAGATGCTGACACTTCCTCGCCTGTCATCACACCCTGGCTTCCAGGTTGGGAGCTGGAGGTCGGTGAGGAAGCTCGGAAAGTTCCCAGCAGTGCCAGGTGGGGGCCCAGAGATGGGCTGGGGCGGCCCCAACCCCCCACCCCACCCCACTCCTACTGCACAGGTGCAGAAACTGAGACTCAGAGAAGACAACAGGAGGCTCACAGTGACCCAGCTGGCCTCCTGCCTGGGGTCTGCCTTCTTGCCTGGATGCCTGAGTCACACAGACCTGGTGTCGATCCTGGCTCCACCATCCACCTGCTGCGTGGCCTCAGTTTCCTTGGATGGAAGATGAAGAGGATCATAGCACCTTGCTCCCTCCACTGTGGGGGGCACACGTAGAGTACACAGGTGGCAGAGAGCCCGATCCTCCCAGGAGCTCCTCCCGAGTCACATGGGACCCTCAGAGCCATCATTGCAAGCTGCCCAGTCAGCCTCCGAATCCCAAAGTCCAGCCCTCACCGTGCACACTGCCCAGAAAAGCAGGCAAGCATGCCATGGCCACACAGCGAGGCCTGGGCACACTGGGACTTGAACCGGGGCCCTTCTACAGCTGAGCCTCCCACCCTACAAGTGGATCTGGCAGCACCGAGGAGGTGCCAGGGCTTGGCGGCAGCCGGGGGAGGGAGGGAGGCAGGCAGGCAGCTGGGGGTGGTGGGAAGAGCCTTTTTTCCCCTGTCTTTAGCAAACCCGGATCCCCGTTTCCAAGCTGCGCTCCAGAGCCCTTGGTTGCTGCGTCACTGCGCGCAGTCAGCCCGCAGTGGGCGGAAGAAAAGGCTCCCTCCCTCTGGCTTGGGCCTGGGGGACAGGGAGAAGTGGGAAGCCAGGCAGAGGGTCAGGGGTGAGGACAATGGGGGCTCCCTGACACCTTCCAGAGGGAATCTCAGCTCGGTTCACTCCTGGAGCCACAGAGAGCCGAGCTAGGTGATCCGTGGAGCCCTAACCCCCAGCCCTTCAACAAATAGATGGAGACCATGAGGCCCAGAGAGGTGCTGGGACTCCATAGAGGACACACAGCAGCAAACCAGCTCACCAGTCATTCCAAACCCCCATCTCCTGGTAGCTGCAAAGCAAAAACCTCCTGGACCCACCCCTGTCACCGCAGGCTCATCTGTCACTGCAGAAAGAAAAATATGTGAACCCAGAGGCCTAGTTTCCACTCCCCAGCACCGTATCTGGGGGCACAGAGACTCCCTCCTGTGCAGTCACAAACACTTCATCAGGGTGTGGTTCTGAGCCCCTGTGGTGGGGCCCAGCACAGTGTGAAGGTACACAGCAGGTGCTCAATAAGTGGTCTTATACTCCATTTATACTCCATGCCAGGATGCCTGCCCCATTTCTGCATTATCAAAGACAGAACCTGCCCACATTGTGTGCTTTCTAAAGATGACCCCTCATGTACCAAATGTGGCTTTAGCCATTTCTGAAGCAAACTCCAGGAGATGGATCACCTGCTCAGGCCTTCTCACGCTGGAGGAAGGAAGGCAAATGCCATGTTTGCCTTGCTGCCCTTCTCCGAGGCGTCTGCGTCCCCATGCCAGGCCCCAGGGGCTGCTGGATGTGAGGGGTCTGCCCCTTCCTCGAGGGGTCCCAGGATGCCAGCATCCCATTCTCTCTCTATCATGCTGCATCCCTGGTCCCCCCCTCAGCACCTGTGCCGCCTCCCATCGCCCCTGGAGCCTGACAGAGGGGCCACCTCCCAGAACTGAGTCAGTGAAGAGCAAATTCGCGGGGAAGGGCCCTGGCACTCCTCTTGTTAACAGCCATGAGACCCAGCAAGCCCCTGGTGGGGCCCAGGAGGGACCGATGACATCCAGAGTTGCTCGTGAGCCTGCTCTCAGCTCCAGCCAAGCTCTGCCTCCAGGGAGCGGCCAGGTTCCGGCAAGCCAGGGTCTGGGTCCGCCACATTCAATTCCCGTGGCCCAATGCCCGCTGCTACATCCCCCTCCCCCATCACTGCTGGTGAACACATCTCCAGAATGTGGGCGGAGACCAGATTCTATACTCTAAGCGGCTTGGATTCAAATCCTGGCACTGCCACTTGGCCAGCTCTGGGGCCTGGGGAGACTCCAGCTCTCTGTGCCTGTCTTCTCATCTGTAAAATGGGGATAATGATAGGGTGTCATGGGACTAAAGGAGAGGCCGAATTTAAGGTGCTTAGAGCTGGTGCTCACGAGACAGAGGGCCCGGCACCGCGTGTGGCTCCTGGGAGCTGGTCACCAGTGCTTTGTTCAGCAAGTGGGTGTTAACCAATGACACGGTTGCCATCGTCGGGATCATCACCAACGGCAGCAGGGATCCCCAAGCCTGGTTTTGCAACCAGCCCTGGTGAAGGGTGTAGCAAAATTCTCCAAACAAAATTTGCTTCCATTCATTTTGGGTTTTTGAAAAGGCCACGTCAGACAGCTTGGCGGGGAGGAGGCGGCGTTGCGAAACCCAGCACAGAGGGATCCAGAGCCCCACTCCTCGGCTCAGGAAATGATGTGCCATCAGTTAGCAACAGGCTCCCGTGTGCTGGCACCCCCAGGGCTCCCGGGCTGTGGGCTCACCTCCTGCCACCCTCTGAGTGACCTTGGGAAGCCACCCAACCTCCTTGAGCCTCAGTTTCCTCATCTGTCAAATGGAGACAACATCCCTTTTCATTCCTACCCCTGCAGGTGGTGGGAAGATGCGGAGATTCAAGGTCTTCTGCAAACTGAGTGCTGTACGTGCCCTGAAGGCCTCCGTCCTGGCTGGGGGCAGCCACCAGCAGACACTGTGGACGGGGTGTCGGGGTACCCCTCCCCCCACCATGGGCCACAACAAAAGTCAGGTCACATGAGTCTTAAAAGGGCCCCCCCCCCAACAAGAATCCGATGAAGTCAAAGGTGGGATTGTCTTTGGTCCAACACACAGGAAGCCTCTCATCAGGGACTGCCTTTCCCAAAAAGGGTGCAGTGAGAGTTTGCATGACGGGGAGGCCCTCCCAACAGAGCCAGCCCCTGCACTCCCTTAACTGACAGGGCCAACTGACTGTTAGAAGAAACTGCTGAGCCTCGTCAGAGCCCTGCTGGCCCCCGCCCCAGGTGCTAACACGCACTGCCCTCCAAAGCCACTAGAGCGAACCAAGCCCCAGCCTGGCTCCCCACACGCCCAAAGAAGAGGTAGGAGCCTCGAGAGTCCCTTCCTGGGCTGTCAGGATCACAGACGCCACACTGCGAGGGTGCAAGTTCTCTGAGATCACAAGGTCCAAGCTTGCACCGTATCAGGGGAGCCCCGAGAGGGGACACGCTGCATCCAAGGGCACACAGCATACTCACCATGCTGGCACAGCGCCCACCTCCACGACCAGCCTCTGGTGGCCGCCCCCATCCCCAGGCCCGCCCAGCATGTGGCTGCCTCCCAGCCTCATCAATGTAGTTCTTCCCGCCATTCTCCATCTACCCAGATCCTTCAAATCCTTCGGAATCCACTCCAGATCTAGTGCACGTCCTTCAGGAAGCACTTCCCTGGGCCCAAACTCATGCCCCTTCCCAGCACTGGACAGCACCAGCCTCTACCACCGAAGGGGCCTGGCGGGATGACTACAGTTCACAGAGCAGGGCCCCGTGGGTTTGACTCCGTCTCCACGCCTGGGGGGCACCGAGCAGGTCTCGGGAAGCCCTGGGGGCCCAAAGACAGAATGGAGCATTAGGAAATGGCGGACAAGCTACTGGACAAGCCGGTGACCTACTGAATGGAAAGTGAGCAGGTGATGATGTGGGTAATGAACCGGCAGAAATAAAACATCAGCCCAGACACCCCCAAAGACACAGGCTCCTGCCCAAGCATGGCTCCTCACTCTCCTGTAGAGCCTCTGGGGTCCCACAGACACACTGGAGTTTTAGAGGCCATGGACCTATAACCCCACAGAGCCTGGTCAAACGCTGTTGAGTTTGCAGGCCCAGCTGGAGGCAGGAGCCCATATGGACAGCCGTGTTGACGCCTGCACCTGGCCAAGGCTTTCACCATGTCCTACTGCCCAGCCCTCGACTTAGGATGGCCCAAACAGTGCTCATCTGTCCATTCATTCAGCCAAAGAAATGGACTGAGGGCCAGGGATGAGCCAAGACCTGTCCTTAGCACCAGTGGGACGGCATGAAAAGGCAGGCGTGACCCTGCTCATCTCCACAACAGCTGCATGCAGAGGCGTCTGATAATAAGGAACAGTGACCAGGATAAGGAAGGCAGAAGCCCATAGGGGCTGGAAAGGTGGTGACAGGGAGACGATCTGGCCTGGGTGTCAGGGAAGGCTTTTTTCTGGAAGTGATGCCTAAGTTGAGATCTGGATGATGAGTAGTAATTAAGTAGGCAAATGTGGGGGGGGGGGCGGTGTGTGCAAAGACCCTGAGGCTGGAGGCAACATGGCCTGATCCAGGAACCGAAAGCAGGCCAGGGGGACCAGAGCCAAAGAGGGAGGCGAGGGGCTAGCATGGGGAGGACGCTAGGCTTCATCCTGGGAGCAGTGGACATTTACTGAATACCCGTGGTGTGCTTTTTGAAAAAAAAATCTGCATTCGAGATTTTATTAATGCACATTTCAAAATGTTTAAGTCGAAAAGTTTATATACACTATAGTCAGATAATGCTACTTTTTAATGCTGTTTGGAATGAGTGAATCTATCAATTAATCACAGATATATGGGAGCATAGAGACTCTGTCCCACAGAGTGCCCAGTACAATTCCTCTGAGGCTCCCCATCCCGTAGAAACACAGGCATTTAAGAAGCCAGTGGCCCATAAACTGCACAAGTACATAACGAGATGCCAGTGGGTGCCCCTGGTACGTCCAATTCGTCACTGAGTCTTACAAAAGCTCCAAAGTGCACGATCTATCCTTAGTTCCCAAGTGCTGTTCAGCCTCCTTTCAAAAACACCAACTCAGCGGCCAGGCAGCCTTGCGCCCAGGGCACAGCCCTCAGACCTGCGGCTCCGTCTCAAGGCTGGGACCAGCTGGATGCCGCCCTGGGTCCCACAAAACTCAGTCATTAGGCCTGCTCTACCCCGCACTTTCTCTGCAGTCTGGGCATTGCACTCCGCCCCAGCACCTGGGACAGACTGCCCCCCCCCCCCCCAGAACAAAGGCTCCCTGAGGGTGGGGACGACACCAGATCATCCTGTGTCCCTAGCGCCCAGCACAGGCCTAGTCCAGGCTCTGATGGAAGAACGAAGGAAGGGTGCCATGGACATCTCACACAGCACACTCACAGAAGTTGAGCCGTTGTCTCTGGGCTCCAGGAGGACCCAGGAGTCCTGGTGCGCACCCCTCCCACAGCACAGGCACACGCACACAAGCCTGCCCCCACGTGCACAGCCAGGGGCTCCAGGAGCTGCTGGGAACACACTCTGCATCTGCCGCTGACTGGCCTCCGACAGCCGGCTCGCCTCGGCTCGGCTCCGGGGCCTGGCAGTGGCTCCCAACGCTCCAGCCGCCAATCGGTCACCCAGCGCTGCGGCCCCACCCAGCCCTACTGCCACTGGGAGCCTGGCTCAGGCCTCTCAGGCCACCCTGGGACCAGACGGCCCACAGTTCCCTCTGTGGGACAGAAACTGGGCTCCTCCAACAGTCACTCTCTGAGATGATCCTGTACAACCTCGTTCCACCACCTTGAGCCTGGAAGAAAACACAGCCCCCTCCCACAAGTGAAGGCCCAGAGGCAGACAGCCAGGACCCCAGGGAGCTAGGCTGAGAGTGGAGGTGCAAGGGGGGTAGAGGCAGACGGGTCCAGCCTCCGGGGTCTGGGGACTGCAGCCCCCTCCCCCTCTGTCATTTCCACTTGCAGGCAGGTGGGGGTGCAGGAACCCCCCCACTAGCACGGCCCTCCAAGCTTGAGGCTTCCAGCTTCAGAGCACCCCATCCATCCCCTCACCCCCACCCCCATAACTAGCCTTTGCCAACCCATAACCCATTTCCCCATTTCATTTTCCCCCCACAGCATCAACAGTCTCTGGCCGCTGGTCCCTCTGCAACACAGGCAGCTCTGAGGAAGAAGGGGAGAAGGGAGAGGGACGAAAGCACAGAGGAATGGAAGGATGGAGGGGGATCGGAGCCGGTAGGTTTGGTCGAAAGAGCCCAGGGGCCATCATCACATGTCCAGGTAGCACATGTCCCCTCCCAGCAGGCCCTGCACATCTGGACCCAGCTGGCCTCTCCGGCCAGCAGGTCCACCTGCCACCGGCTCTGAACGCGAACCCCTTTCACCGCGGGGCGCCGCACGTGGGGGCCTCCCATGGCCATGTGAGCGCCCCCCCAGCCCAGGTGCCGGGGTCAGCCCGGCCCCTCCCGGGTATGCAAAAAGGGAGGGGGCGCCATGCAGCGCTGGGAGGTGGGGTTGCCCCCGCCCCCTCCCCAGATGCCAGGTCCGGGAAAAGAGCTCGGGAAGGGGGGAGCTGGCTGGGCAGGCTCCCGGGGCTACTGAGGCAGGATGGAGGCAGCTGGGCTAAATGGAGGAATGCCCCGGCCGGCTGGCAAAGCCCTCCCTCTCCTTAGCTCCAAGGTTGGTGGGCAGGGGAGGGGTCTGCCTGACCCCCTGGCCGCCCTGCGGATTGAGGGTCGGGGCCGAGGAGGGGCTCCCTAGCTTTGGCAACCCCTTGGCATGGGAGAGTCCACGGGATAAAGAGGTGGAATAGGGGTCCGACCCTGGATAGGGGGTTCCGGGCCCCAGCCATGCCGCCCTCCCCCGGTTTGGGGATCCAGGAAGACCTAGACTTGGGGATCGCACCCAGAGAAGGGGGCTTGCCAGCCGCAGAGCCGCCCCCTCGGACTGGGGGCTCAGAAGACAGAACTGGCAGGGGGAGGGGGCTTTTCTGCGCCAGCGCCTCCCCTCGGTTTAGGGAGGTCTGTCCGGGAGGAGACTCGGATTGGGGGTCTCGCCGAGGGACGGGGCGCACCGGCCCCGGAAAGAGGGTAGGGCCACCGCGCGCCACCCCCGCTCCCTCACCTGCGCCCGGCGCCTCGGCCGCCTCCGGCCCGCTCGGCCGCTGCGCTGCGCCGCCGCCGCTGCTCGGGTCCGCTCGCAGGTCCGCCGCCTAGGCCCCGGCCCCGGCCCCGGCCCGCGGGCGCCCCATGCCTCTCCTCTGGCCGGCGCGGCGCCCCAGATGAGGCTGCGGGAGGAGGAGCCGCGCGGCCCCGGCTCCCCGAGAGCGGCGGGGAGGGGGCGGGGGGCGGGGAGATGCGCGCGGGGGAGGGGGCCGCGCGGCTGCGCCCAAAACCAGGCGCGGATCCGGCCACCCGCCCGGGGCTGGGGGGTGGGGGGGGGGGGGGGGGCGCGCCGTTGCCAGCGCCCACCCCCACCCACGCCCCCGCAACCCGGAGAGGAGGGGGAGGGTCTCCGCCGCCAGCGACGCTGGGTCGCGAGGCGGAAGGGCGCTTAGAGATCCGCGGCCGGCCGCCCAGAGAGTGCAGGCTACTGGCACAAGGTCACACAGCGTGGGCTGCGGTAGCGCGGGAACCTGGAACCCCAGGCTACAGAGCTGGGCAGCAGCAACCTGTGTTGACGAGCTCCAGCCGGATGGAAGAGGGAAACTGAAGCCCACACTGGACGAGAATGGCCCAGGTCCACACCGTGGAAGTCAGGAGGCTCCTGGGATTCGAACTTGGGGCTCCTGCACCTGGGAACGTGTGCCCCGTCCTGGTGACCCATTTCCTGCAGGTGCCTTCTCGCCTGTGGCAGCATAGGGGTTAAAACAGTCCCTTGATGGACCTGGACTGTGTACTCATCCTACTTCTGGGGCTCTGTGATCATAGATAAGAGACTGCCCCTTCTGAGCCCCAGTTCCTCCACCTATAAAATGGGGAGAACACTAGTATAGTATCCACAACTTGGGTTGAGGAACCTAAGAGATAATAGATGGAAGCTTCTTGACAGGGCCTGACGTTCAGTAGGTGTCCAATGAATGTGCTCACCCTCCCTGGTTCCCACATCACCCAAGAATGCTAGTTGAATGCAAATAGAGTCAGAAGAGTGTTAAAGGGTGGTGTTCGAAGCCGAGCATAGCCCATTTTTCCAGTCTCATCCACCACCTGCCCACCCTGCCCACATCTCCATCCAGGAAACCTCTGTTCCAGGGCTTCTTTGCCTTTCCCTGTGCCGGCAATGCCTTCCCACCGTCTCCACCCGACTACTATTCATCCATCAAAGCCCAGAGCAATCAGCTGTATGCCCCAACTGCTCACACTCCCTACCAGTCCATCCATGCCTCCCTTCACTATTCCCAGTGTCTGGTATAGGTTTGTTTCTGTTTTTGAGGGCCTTGACAACCGTGGTGACAGGAGGTCCCTCAGAGGAGATGACACCATGAGAACTAATTCTGCCCAAGAGAGCTCCCTGGAGGAGGGGTGGCTTCAGCAGGGCCTGGAAGGAGAAGTGGGTTTAGAGCTCTGGGGGGTGGGGGGAAGACAGTATGTGGCTGGCAAAGAGATGACTGTAGGTTTGGGCAGGGTGTTAGTAGGGAGGAGAACTGCCTGGAACACTTGGGAGGACCTTATTGTCTCAACCGGGAGCCAGTGAGAGCCAGGAGCCAGGCAGGGACCCGGCACTATGTGGTCAGGTCAAAGATGAGTGGGCTTTGCCCTCGAGAATACCTCACACACGGGTCCCAGGGGACTTGTACAAGTATGTTCAAGCGGCATCATTTGTAATAGTGGAAAGCTGGACACTACCTGACTGTCCATCATCGGGAGACAGGATAGATCGTGATGAATTCAAACAGTAGAAAATTCTCCATGCCACAATCTTCAAAACAGGTGAATGTGAACCACACACATCTATGAAGATAAATCTCAAAAACACACTGTTGATTCAGTTTGTGAAAAATAAGAGTTGTACACTTATGATTTAGGTATGTACTCTTTATATGAATTTTATACTTCAATACAATTTTTTAAAAATAAAAAAATATAAGGGGCACTTGGGTGGCTCAGTTCGTTGAGTGTCTGACTCTTGACTTGGGCTCAGGTCATGATCTCGGATCGTGAGATCAAGCCCTGCTTCAGGCTCCGCACTCATGGGGTCTACTTGGGATTCTCTCTCGCCCTTTCCCTCTACCCCGCCCCCCGCTCACACATGCATGCTTTCTCTCAAATAAAAAAATAAAATCTTTTTTTAAAAATAAAAAATATATTGTTGGATGAAAAAAGCAAGTTGCAGATGGAAAACACAGTTTGATGGCAGATACATAAAACTTGAAAACATGCAACACAATACTATATATTGTTTAGTGACACACACATTTGTAATACAAGTATAAAAACACATACAGGAGTGGGATAAATAGCAAATTCAAAATGGTAGTGACCCTGAAGGAAAGAGGGAAGGGAATGTAAGGGGACTTCAAATACACTTGAAATGGTTTCTTTCTTTAAAAAAATATATTTTGGGGGCGCCTGGGTGGCTCAAAATTAAGCGACTGCCTTCGGCTCAGGTCATGATCCTGGAGTCCCTGGATCAAGTCCCGCATCGGGCTCCCTGCTCGGCAGGGAGTCTGCTTCTCCCTCTGACCCTCCCCCCTCTCATGTGCTCTCTCTCTCTCTCTTATTCTGTCTCAAATAAATAAATAAAATCTTCAAAAATAAAAATAAAAAATAAATTAAAAAATATGGTTTTTTTATTTATGAGGGAGAGTGAGAGAGCGCACACACTCGTGTGCAGGGGGGAGGGGCAGAGGAAGAGGAAGAGAGACTTAAGCAGACTCCATGCTGAGTGTGGAGCCCGAGCGGGGCTTGATCTCAGAACCCTGAGATCACAACCTGAGTCAAAACCAAGAGTCAGACGCTTAACCGACTGTGCCACCCAGGTGCCCCTTGAAATGATTTATTGGGTGGTGGGTACCTGGGTGTTTGTTATACTGTTCTCTAGACTTTTTTGAGAACATGAAACATTCATAACGTATTAATACTGTTTTTTTAAAGAAAGTCAGGTGGTGCCTGGGAAAGTGACTGGGAGCCATTGCTGGTTCTTGAGTGGGGTTGTAACATGGTGAGTGGACCAGAAGTGGCAAGACTAGAGAAGGAAGGTCAGGGGAGGCGTGTGTAACAGTCTAGGAGAAAGGTGTAAAGGCTTGAATGGGGACAGGAACAGAGTTATGGGGAGGAAGGGAAGGACGGGAGAGATTTAGAAGAGTAAACACTGGTGTGCTTAGGCAAGGTCACAAAATTAAAAGCCGACAGGGCCTGGACAGGTAATGTAAGCAGGGTGTGAGCATGAAGTCATGGGGACTGGTAGGTAGAGGCCACCCCAGTACCAGCTAATTGTTGCCATGTGGGAAAGGAGGCCCAGTAAGGCCACATCTTCTCTATCTCTCTCTCTTTTTCTAAGGGAAATCAGCAGCTCATATTTTTTTTTTAATGCAAAATCTCCTGAATTTAAATCATGGCAACTAAATTGAAAAAAGAATTAACTCTGTAGGGGCCAAGCCATTCTGGTTTGCAGTCCCTTCAGTGAGGAAGAGACTCAAGGAGATAAAATGAAGGGACCAGGGCACCAAGTTTTCCTGCCTATGAGGCTGAAGAAGCTCACAGCCCATGCAGCAGTCAGGGAGGGCTTCCTGGAAGAACTGACACTAGGCCGTGAAGGGAGAAGTTAGTTCAGGCTGAGAGAATAGCAAGTATAAAAGCAAGGGCTGAGCTGAGTGAGTCCAAAAGAAAAACTAGCAAAAGACACCAACAGGGTGTCTCCCAGAAGGGGAACATATGGCCAGTAAACACACGAGGAGGTGCATGACCTCATTAGTCATCAGGGAAATGTAAATCAAGACTATGATGAGATGCTACTTCATACCCATTCGACTGGCAAAAACAAAGACAGTCTGACAATACTAAGTGTCAGTGAAGATGTAGATCAATGTAGCTTTTCTATCGGCTGAGGGGAGGTGGGGGTGTGTAGATAGACCACTGTGACCCAGCAAATCCACTCCTGGACACGTGCACCCAGAGACACCCACGCACATGCATGCTCAGCCAGTGCTTCTCAAACTTTAATGTGCATGGAAATCATCCAGGGATTTTGTAAAAAGGCAGATTCTCCTTCAGTGAATCTTGGGCAGAGCCTGAGATTCTGCATTTCTAACATGTTTCCAGGCTGTTGATCCTCAGACCACATTTGGCAGAGCATTAGGAGAAATGCACAAGAATATCCATAGCAGCAGAAATCCTGACAACAATCCAATCATCAGTTGACAAGAGAATGAACAAATAAATAAAAGAATTGTGGTATAGTCATACACAGCTTCAATATGAATGAATCACAACTATACTCAACAACATAAGTGAATCCTCATCAATATAGCATTTAGTTAAAAAAAAAAGATTATGTACTATTTTTATTTTAAAATAAAATTTATAAGTAAAAATGCCTCGTTTAAGCATTTGTACATGTAATAAAACTAAAACAAACTAGGGAAATAGAATTCAAAATTCAGAATATTAACACCCTCAGGCAGAGAGGTGGGACTTCGGGAAGGACCCTGGAAGAGAACAGAATGACTCAAACCAAGTAGAGTCCGTTTGGCAGCACGTAACTCGAGCCCTGGGTAAGGACCAGCTCTGGTAATGACTAGATCCAGATAGTGACCACATTGAGCTAATGATGAGACTTGGCTTATGACCAAAGGAGATAATGTCCAGATCCATCACGACCAGATGTGGGGATGCCTGGCCCCGGAGCTATTCTCCAGGTTAGTCAGGCTCTGGACAGGCTGGGCAGGCCCCTTGGGGAAAGGGAGAGGGGCGAGCTTCCCAGAGCCCCCACAGCCAAGTGTTGGCCTCCTCCTCAACCCACCCTACATCCCAAACTTGCTCCTGAACAGCCTTTGGGTCTAATGCGTCCTCCCCAATGCTCTGTCTCGCCCCGGCTCAGCCTCCGCATCTCCTGACTTGACCACTACACTGGCCTTCTCCCAGGGCTCCTCCTCCAGTCTACCCCCTCCCAAACCACCCTCCACACCAGCCACACAGAGATCTTTCTATAACAAGGATCTGTGTCACCCGTCTGCTCAGAACCCTGCATTGGCTCCCTAGCACTTGGGGAGAAAGTGTGAACCCTTTAGCCTGGCCTTCACAACCCTTCACCATTTGGTCTTTGCACTCTCTCCTAATTCAGTTGTGGTCAAATCCCAGGACTCAGGTGCTGGCTCTGCGGTCTCCCGAGGACGAGCTGTTTCTTGTCTCCCCCTGGGCAGGTCCTTCTCCCTGGAATGCCTCTGCCCCCATAGCATACTCACCTTTCAAAATCCAACTCAGTGTCACTTACTCTGGGGAAACCTTCCCTGACTCCTGCACCCCACTCCCAGTTTGTCACTTCCAAACACTTAATTTAATTCCTTTTAGTATTACCAAGCATTTATTTATTTCTTTTTCCGTCAGCTTTATTGAGGTATAATTGACAAATAAAAATTGCATATATTTAAGGTGTACAACCTGATGTTTTGATATATGTATACATTGTGGAATGATCACCACAATCAAGTTTATTAACATATCCATCACCCCACAGTTACCTTTTTTTCTCGTAGTCTCTTTGCCAATTGCAAGTATACAATACAGTATTGTTAGCTCTAGACTCCTCAAATGCTCTATGATGACCAAGACACACGATGTCTCAAACAGCTCACAGAAGCTGCTGTTGGTGCCTTTCCCGGGACTCCGGCCGCAGCCGTGGTGGACAGCTCCCAGACACCGGTCTCCCCACTCTTCTGCCTGACGGCATTTTCTGAAGTCACAAGAGCTTGGTCTGCCCAAGCACAGGACAACTTGGAAATGCGGGGGAGTTGATGCCCGCAGGAGCCTTCAAGCATGGGGGTTGGGAACCAAGGGGTAAATGCCCAGCCTCCTTCAGGGAGTCCTCTCCACTGTTTCTCAGAAAGCCCCTGACAGGATGGAGTGCCGGTAGCCCTCACTAATTTTATTGACATTCTCTCCTGCCCTGTCTCACTCTCCACATGCTCTACCTCCTACTTACTGGGATCCCCTCCCAAATAAACTCCCTGTGCTCAGGTCACTGTCTCAGGGTCTGCTTCTGGGGGAAGCTACAGTAAGCCAACACCTGTTTGTTTCCATCTCTCCTGTAAGACCAGAAATAGCTCCTTGAGGCCTGGGGCCACATTGAATTCACCTCAAATTCTGGCGTCCAATAGTCTGCGTTCAAATCCTGACTATGCTGCTTGCATCTGTGTGATCTTGGCCAGATCACTCACTTCCTTGTACCTGAAGACTCAGCCAAAATGAGTCGGAGAGTCCCAGACCGTTAATGAGATATCCCAAGGTTGGGGGAGGGGGAGCCATGTAGGACTTTCCCCTCTTCCTTCTTTCCTGTGTTTTCCAAATTTTTGAGTGTCCATGTATTCCTTTGCTTTGTTTTGCTTTGTTTTCACAGCGTGGAAGGAGTGTGGGCTCCAGAGTGAGCAGGCCTGGGTTCAAATCTTGGCTCTGTCATATATTGGCTGTGACTGGGCAAGTCACCCAACCTCACTGGACCTCAGTTTCCATATCTGGAAAATGGACACAAGAATGAACACCTACTTTGCAAAGTGGTTGCGACTTCTATGATGGAAGCCTTCCGTAAACCACACAGTGAGTTGAGAGCCTGAGTTATTGTCATCCCTGGGGCTGGCATCAGGCCTGGCATGGAGGAGGTGCCTGGGAAATGTTTGGAGAATAAAATGAGTGAAGCTGGTAGTGGAAACCCCAGGGTGTTCCTTATCTCATTCATTTACTTGTTCATTCATTCAGTGTTCACTGATACCCACTTGCGCCAAGCCCCGTGCTGGGCACTCAGGATGCAGAGCTGCAGGGAGAGGCTTGCTGTCTTCAGGGGACATCCATGAAAACCTATCATTCCCAGAGGGGCCCTGACTGAGTGTTGAGGGCGTATGGGAAGTCTTCTGGGGAGAGGTAATGCCTGAGCCTAATGAGCAAGGGAAGGACAGGGTGGACATCCCAGCATGAGGGGACAGGGCACCAAGGTCTGAAGGCCAGACCAGGCCCGCATAAACCGCTCTGTGCTAAAGCCTCAAGAGTTCAAAGGTGAAGCCAGAACGGTCAGTAGGGGCTGGATCAGCATGACTTTAAAGTCCTCTCAGGAGCCAAGATTTTCAGTTGAAGGTGATGGAGAGCTATGGAAAATGAAGACAAGACTAGGAAAGAACCTTTGACTTCCTTTGTGAACCAGGACAACTCATTTTGCCTCCCACAGCTTCTGTTCTCTCAGCTGTATAATGGGGCAAAAAGATCACAACAGGGATGTTTTGAGGAGGACTTGAAACAAGGTATGCTCATTGCCTGGCAGTGGAAGATGCTCAGGGGATATGAATGGAATGAATGAATGAATAGATGAATTTCTGCCAGGATTAGAGGCACCCTGGTACCTCCACTCACACTATCCTAAGCCTGGAACTCAGCCCCCTCCCCCTAATCCTACCGTTTTCCTGCTCTGCCCCTTGCGGTAGGGCCTCCTACTCACCCACACGCCAACAGACTGGAGGGCAGGAACTTTTCTAGGGTCATGAAGTGAGTTAAGAGCACAGTCAGGTCCAGTGCTCTGTTCTCACTCTGTAATACCTGAAGTGCTTTTTCTCTGCCCCTCAATATGGATTTGCCTCCAGGCCCTGCCCTGGTGCTTTCTGGGATGGGGAGGTGCTTGGGTTCCATTGTCTCCTTGAAGGGCCAGAGCCGCCTGCCTCTGCCTCCCAGATGCCCGAGCCACCATCTGCTCCCACCCAAGCCCTCAGCTCTTTTCTTAAAATAATTCCTCCCGTTTCCTTGGAGACATCTCTCACATGGAAGAAAGGAAGGGAGGGAGGGAGGAAGGGAAGAAGATAGGTTGGGTCCCATTTCCTGAGTACCTACTGTGTGTCAGGCCTGCCCCTATTCCACTGAGACTTGGAGACATGACATTATGTGCCCTAGATCTTAGAGCGAGTAAGAGCTGAGTCAGGATTTGAACGTGGGGCTGTAGGGCTCAAAAACTAAGGTCTGTGTGACATTAGGGAGAGGTGCATTTGGTACTGCCCTTACTCCCTGTCCAAGTGTCGAGGGCACTGCCCATCCCCCCAAGTCATCCTCCCTTATTGATCAATTTAGAAAACACTTATGGATACCTGTTGTATGTTAGGCCCCAGGCCAGGCGTGGGGCTGGAAGAGTGTCTCAGATGTGAACAGGACAAAGTCTTTTCCCTTGAAATAGAGCATGGGGGGAGCAGGAGAGGCAGAAAGACACAAAAAAAGTGACCACTGGCCCATTTATTTCCTTGGCATACACCAAAGGCTTCAGAGGGGCCATTTCAGTTGATCCTCCAAATACCGTGGCTTGTAGGATTTAAGACCCCATTTTGCAGAGAGAAAACTGAGGTCAAAAGAAGTAAATTCAGTTATCCAAGGAAGCGAGCGGTGGAACCAGGATAAAGTCCCAGACACAGAAGGTAACCTGCTAGAATTGCCCCTAGAGACCTGCACAGAGCACTGTTCTGGGATATGGGAGGGAGTGATGGCTGGGAGCCCAAGGACCCTCAAGTGGAAGGGGAGAAAACAGAAGGGTGTGGACAGATGGGTCTCAGCCCCTTTTCTGGCTTCAGCCTTCTTGAACCAGCTCTGTGGCTGATACTACCAGGGTTTCTGATACCTTAATATCTAGTGAATTCTGCTCAAAGTATCTCACAGACATGCCTCACCCAGTGGACATCTGGTCAACCCTAGCACTTGTGTCCTCTGTTTAGCCCTACCCAAGCAGCCCATCTGGCTGACGGCACTAGTCCAAATCTTGGGTTTGTTTTTTTATTTTTTATTTTTTTAGATTTTTTATTTATTTACTTGACAGAGAGCGACACAGCGAGAGAGGGGACACAAGCATGGGGAGTAGGAGAGGGAGAAGCAGGCTTCCCTGCCGAGCAGGGAGCCCGATGTGGGGCTCGATCCCAGGACCCCAGGACTATGACCTGAGCCGAAGGCAGATGCTCAATGACTGAGCCACCCAGGCGCCCTCCCAAATCTTTGGTTTAGAGGCAACCTTCACATCTAATGGCTAAGCCTAGGACAGTAGAGGCGATTTCCAAAGATTTCTGGCAGAAGTGTGGGGTCACCATCATATCAAAATGCCTGTGTACTACCTGTGCATAGATTACACCCTGACTCTCATTTTTCCACTCTGCAGTGCAGGTCTTACTTCAGGGACTGTGGCAACCCCACAGCAGACAGGAAAAGAAGGGAGGAAATTCCACATGGAGGGACTGGTATGAACACAATGAAGGAGGCACAGGGGATTCAAAAAAAGCAAACAGCTGAGTGCAGGCACATGGCAAGAGCAGCAGAGCAGAGGCCAGAACAGGGGTTTGATCAGGAAAGACCTTGAGTGACAGACAGCTCAGAGTAGTGCGGTCACAGGGTTTAGAACACAGGGAAGTTGTGATTCAACACTGTTTAATGGTGGCCAGTGTGGAAGATGGCTTTCAAGAGGGTGTAAGATGGGATGAGACCACTGTCACTGCCCAGAGGAGAGACGGTGGACCCTCTAGCTAGGCTGGAGCTATGGAAAGGGGAGTAGGGGATAGTTGGGAGAGAAGTTGAAGAGGCAGGAACAAGAGTTGCTGGTGGATCTGGATGGGGGTAAGGGAAGGGGAAGAGGAAAAATGAGGTTCTGGTTTCTGGTGTGGGTGGCCGGTAGGGCTGCCCTTGAGATGTGAGGTCTGGGCAAAGGGTAAAGGAAAGGAGGGCCCACCCTGGGGACTTGCGTCACATGAGGTATCTATGGGGCACATGGTGCTGCTCCTCCTGTGGGCTCCATGTTTCACAGTTTTCAGATGTGTCAATCCACAGACTGCCTAGAACCTTCCAACAACTCTGTAAGGTCAACACCATTTTTCTCAGACAGAAAATTCAAGGCTCAGAGACTGATGATGACTGATCCAAGGGTTCACTGAGTGAGTGATGGAGCTAGGTTTTCTGCCTTCAAGACCAAAGCTTTTCTTGTGCACTCAAGGAGTCTTCCAGTCACACTGAGGTTTCTAAGAAGATGTCAAGGAAAATGGGCAACCAGGGGAGAGGCTGGAGCTGGGGACAGAGTGATTAAAGGCACGGAGTAGACAAGGTCAGTCATGGAGAGGACATCCAGAGACAAGACAATCACCTGAGCAGAACCTCAAGAATCAGCAGCCTTCAAGAGTTGAGCAGAAAAGTCAAAAAGGATGTGAGCAAAGAAGCAGAAGGAAAACTGAGAGAGTGCTGGTGGCGGAGCTGTGGAAGACCGTGCTTCTCCTTCCAGAAGGAGAAAGTGGCCGACACTGTTATGACATGACTGTTCTTCCTGCGCTGCTCATACCTGGGGCCTGTGGCAAGGCTCCAAGGAGACAATGAGTGTACTTTGAAGCTATAGAGTGCTGGACACAGGCCAAGGGTAATTGTCCTTGTCCTGGCTCTGCCACCACCTCCCCTAGGTGACCTTGGACAAATTCCTTTCCCTCTCCAGACCCTTGTTTCTCCCTCTGTCCAATAAGAGGGTCCCAACTCTGGAAGCATTCCTTTATTCATACTATTAATTCAAGAAATATTTACTGAAAAACTGCTATGTGCCAGACACTGTTCTAGGAATTTGGGAGACTTCAGTAAACAACACAGATAAAGATCCAACTCTCCTAGAGCTTTCATCTAGCAAAGGGAACTGGTCAATAAACAAAAAATACAATAAAAAAGTAAATGATACCATTTATTAGGTGGTTATAAGTTCTACGAAAAAAAGGAAAAAGACCTGGGTAAGAAGAATAGGGGGTTTCTAGAGTTGGTGCAGATTATTTATTTTAAATAGGACAGTTAGAGGGGCGCCTGGGTGGCTCAGGCGTTAAGCATATGCCTTCGGCTCAGGTCGTGATCCCAGGTCGTGGGATCGAGCCCCGCATCAAGCCCCGCATCGGGCTTCCTGCTCCGCGGGAAGCCTGCTTCTCCCTCTCCCACTCCCCCTGCTTGTGTTCCCTCTCTCGCTATATCTCTCTCTGTCAAATAAATAAATAAAATCTTTAAAAAAAAAATAAATAAATAAATAAATAAATAAATAGGGCAGTTAGAAAGTACTCCCTGAGAAGGTAATATATGAGCAAAAGAGTGAAAGAGACATGACATCCTTGCAGATATCCAGAGGAAAGCCTTCCAGTGGAGGGAGCAGCCAACGCAAAGACTCTAACATGAGAAATGCTACGATCTTCCCCCTAGAAAACATCTGAAAATGCTAGATTAAAAAAATATATATATATGTGGAAATGGACAAGTCCTAAAGTAGAGAAATCCTCTCGGGTCAGAAACAAAGCAGGAATGTGAGACCAAGGAGACAAACCTGCACTGAAGCTGTGGGTGCCATGCAGACAGCTATAGTTCAGGTTAGTCTATGACCCATGTAAGACAGAGAGCCAAATGAGTCAGGGACCATTCTGCAGAAATGATGGACCTGACAAGGGCTATACCACTGAAGAAAGGGTGAATTAAAAAAAAAAAAATCCTGCCTCACAGAAACAAGCAGCAAAGAAAATTGTCTGTTTTAGCCTGGGGTCCAATAGGATTACAGAAAAATCTCCTCTGAGAAGGTGTGGACATTGCCTGGCCCTCACATGGGTTTTAGGCATGAATTTTAAGTATTGATGAGGTATCAAAAAAATTCAAGTTGAGGACTTCAATTTAAAGTGGACCCCAGGGGTGCCTGGGTAGCTCAGTAGGTTAAGCATCTGACTCTTGATTTCAGCTCAGGTCATGATCTCGGGGTTCTGAGATGAAGCCCCACATCGGGCTCTGTGTTCAGTAGGGAGTCTGCTTAGGATTCTCTCTCTCCCTTTCCCTCTACCCCTCCCTCCACCCACATGCTCTCTCTCTAAAATAAATAAATAAATCTTTAAAAAAATAAAGTGGATCCCAAAATTAACAAGCCAAAAGTCAGTTCTTTGAAAAAGATCAAGAAGAGAAATAGAAAGGTAACACAAATTAGATAACACAAGTTATCAGGACATCAGTACAGATGCTACAGACATTTAAAAGGTAATAAGAGAATATAACACTTTTTTGTCAAAAATTGGATAATTTCATTGAAATAGATAAATTCCTTGAAAAACATGACTTATCAAAACAGATACAAGAAGAAATAAACATTTTGAATAGTCCTATATGTACTAAAGAAATTTAATTTGTAATTTAAAACCTTCCCATAAAGGAAACTCTAAGCCCAGATGATTTCCCTGGTGAATCCTTCTAAACGTTTACAGAATAAAAAACATCAATCCTACAAATTCTTCTAGAGAATAGGAAAGGAGGGAATATTTCCTGACTTGGTTTATTATTTCAGCCTAAACTTGTTACCAAATTCTGAGAACATTACAAGAAGGGAAATTGGAAGCCAATATCTCCATGAATGTAAAAATGCTAAATACTATAATGAAAATATTAAATGCTGTTATATTAATACTATATATCTAGTGATATATAAAAAGCATAGTACATTATGACCAAATGTGATTTATTCCATGAATACAAAGTTGGTTTGATTCAAAAAACTATCAATATAATTCACCACTTTAACAGATTTTTTTAAATGATCATCTCAAAAGATGTGGAAAACATATTTCAAAGTCAACATCCATTCATAATAAAAACTCTCAGCAAACTAGGAATAGAAGACATCTTCATTAATCTTACAAAGGGCATCTAGAAAACCCTACAGCTAACATCATACTTATTGGTGAAAATTTGAATACTTTTTCCTTTAAATTAATTGTCCACTATTACTTTTGTTTATTCAACATTACAGGCTAGCCAGTGCAATAAGGCAGGGGGAAAATGTGCAAAATGGGAACAGAAAAAGTAAAAATTATTCACAGATGATATATTGTACATGTGAAAAATCCCAAAGAATCTACAAACTATTAGGATTAATAAGTGAATTTAGCAAGGTCTCCATATACAGTCAATATTCAAAAATTAATTATATTTCCATATATGAGCAACAATTAAAAATAACATTTTAATAATACCAGTTACAATAACCAAAACTCATCAAATACCAAGGAATAACTCTAATGAAAGATGTGGAAGTCTTCTACACTGAAAATGACAAAACCACGCAGACAAAAATTAAATAAGACCTTAACAAATGGAGAGATATACTATGTTCTTGGATTAGAAGATTCACCATTTGAGAGATGTCAGTTCTCCCCACATGGATCTATAGATCCCAATCCCAATCAAAACCCTCTGGAGGTTTTGATAATCTCATTCTAAAACTTACTTGAAAATTCAAAGGACCTTCAATTGTAGAGATTATAGTGAAGAATAATAAAGCTGTAGGACTAACAATACTAGATTTTAGGGTCTACTAAAAACTATAGCTCAGAGGACTAGTATCTAGAATATTTGAAGAGCTCTCAAAACTCAACAGTAAAAAATATTCAACCAGAAATAAACCCACATAAATATAATTAACTAATCTTTGACAATGGAGCAAAGACAGTATTTTTAGCAAATGGTGCTGGAACACCTGGACACCCACATGCAAAAAAAAAAAAAAAAAAATCTAGACACAGTCCTTACACCTTTCACAAAAATTGAATCAAAATGGATCATAAACATAAATATAAAACACAAAGCTATAAAACTCCTAGAAGACAACATAGGAGAAAACCCAGATGACCTTGGGTGTGGTGATGACTTTGTAGATACACCACCAAAAACACAATATATGAAAGAAATAATTGATAAGCTGGTTCATTAAAATTAAAAACTTTTGCTCTGGGAAAGACAATGTCAAGAGAATGAGAAGACAAGCTTCAGGCTGGGAGGAAATATTTTCAAAAGACACATCTGATAAAGGACTGTTATCCAAAATATATTAAAAAAAATCTTAAAACACAACAATATGAAAACAACCTAATTAAAAAATGGTCAAACCACCTAATTTAAAAATTAAAAGAAGATATACAGATGGCAAGTAAGCATTTGAAAAGATGTTCAGCATCATTTGTCATTAGGAAAATGCTAATTAAAACAACAATGAGATACCATTACCCACCTATTAGAATGGCCCAAATCCCAAACATTGAAAGCACCAAATGCTGGTGAGAACATGGGGCAGCAGGCACTCTGGTTTCATTGCTAGTGGGAATGCAAAATGGTACAGCCCCTTTGGAAGACACTTTCTTAGTAAACTAAACATACACTTAAACTCTATGATCCAGCAGTTGTGCCCCTTGGCATTTACTCAGATAAGTTGAAAACTTAGGTCCACACAAACTCTTTATGCAGGGATATTCACAGCAGCCTTATTTGTAATTGCCCAAACTGGGAAACAACCAAGATGTTCTTCAGTAGGTGAATGGATAAACTATGATACATCCAGGCAATGGACTATTATTCAGTGCAAAAAGGAAATGAACTGTCAAGCCCTGAAAAGACATGGAGGAAACTTAAGAGAACGTTACTAAATGACAGAAGCCAATCTGAAAAGGCTTTCTAATGTATAATTCCAAGTATGTGACGTTCTAGAAAAGGCAAACTATGGAGACAGTAAAAAGGATCAGTGCCAGAGGTTGGGGGTAGGAAGAGATGAACAGGCAGAGTACAGAGGATTTTTATAGCAATGAAACCATTCTGTACGATGCTATAATGGCGGATATATGCCATACATTTGTCTAAACCCATGAAACGTGCAACACCAGGAGTAAATCCTAATGTAAACTATGGGCTTTAGGTGATAACAATGTGTCAACGTAGATTCATAGATTTTAACAAACCACTCTGTATAATTACAGCACTCTGGTGGAGGATTTTGATGGTGGGGGAGGCTGTCCAAATGTTGGGGCAGCAGGTATATAGAAACTCTCTGTACTTACCACTCAGTTTTGCTGTGAATTTAAAACTGCTCTAAAAACTAAAGTCTTTATTTAAAACAAACCTAAACATTCTATTACCACACAGTCTAGACATTGCACTCTTGGTCATTTATCCAAGACATACAAAAACTTGTGTTCACACAAAAACTTGTACATAAATGTTCACAGCAACTGTATTAAAAATAGCCAAACACTGGAAACAACTCAGATGTTCACTGGGGAAATGTTTGTTTCTTAAGATTTTATTTATTTATTTGAGAGAGTGTGAGCTCGAGCAGGGGGAGGGGCAGAGGGAGAGGGAGAAGAAGACACCCCACCGAGTGCAGAGCCCGATGAGGGGCTCCACCCCAGGACCCTGAGATCCTGACCTGAGCCAAAGTCAGACGCTTAACCACTTAACTGACTGAGCCACCCAGGTACCCCCACTGGGTGAACTGTTAAACAAACTCGTACACCCACAGCATGGAATATACTACTCAGTAATAAAAAGGAACAAACTATTGATATTATAGCAACTTGGGTGACTCTCAAGGGAATTTATGGAGAGAGAAACAATCCAATCCTAAAAGGTTACATACTATGCAATTCCATTATCTAATATTTTTGAAATGACAAAATTATAGACATGGAGGACAGATTAGCCAGGGATTAGGGATGATCCACCTGGTGGGGCAGAAAATGTGGGAGGGAGGTGGGTATGGCTACAAAAGGGAAACACAGGCTACAAAAGGGAAACACACACTTGTGGTAATGAAACTGTTCTGTATCTTGACTATGGTGGTGGATACATGAATCTACCTATGTAATAAAACTGAACTAAATACACACACACACACAAATAAGTACAAGTAAAACTGGGGAATTTTGAATAAGCTTGGTAGATTGTATCAATATCAATATCCTGGTTGTGATATTGTACTCTAGTTTTGCAAGATGTTATCATTGGGAGAAACTGGGTAAAGAGCACACAGGCTCTCTATTATTTCTTACAACTGTATGGAAATCTACAATTATCTTTTTTTTTAATCAATTAACATATAGTGTATTATTAGTTTCAGAAGTAGAGTTCAGTGATTCATCAGTTGCATATAACACCCCGTGCTCATTACATGAAGTGCCCTCCTTAATGCCCATCACCCAGTTACCCCATCCCCCCACCCACTACCCCTCCAGCAACCCTCCGTTTGTTTCCTATAGTTAAAGAGTTTCTTATGGTTTGTCTCCTTCTCTGATTTCATCTTATTTTATTTTTCGTTCCCTTCCCCTATGTTCATCTGTTTTGTTTCTTAAATTCCATGGGAATCCACAACTATCTTAAAATTAAAAGTTTAATTATTTCACAATACATACAAATATCAAATCATTATGTTGTACACCTGAAACTAATATAATGTTATATGTCAAATATACCTCAATAAAGAAGTGAATTAAAAAACCTTAATTAACAGAATAAACTAATTTTAAAAATAGTAATTGAGACAGTGTGGGATTAGTACACTGATAGACAAATAGATCAGGAGTACAGATCAGAGAATCCAAAAACAGACACACACATATATGATCACCTCGCTAATGAGGTGCTTCTGAAATTCAGGGAAAGGATATGTATTTTTGTAGTTTTTTTTTTTTGAGAGAGAGAGGACGCACGCACTGAGTGGGTGCAAGCAGGGTGGGGGAGGGGCAGGCAAAGAGGGAGAGAGAATCTCCAGCAGACTCCCTGCTGAGCATGGAGCCTGCCAGGAAGCTTGATCTCAGGACACTGAGATCATGACCTGAGCAGAAACCATGAGTCAGATGCTTAACCGACTGGACCACCCAGATGCCCTGGGAGAGAGAATCTCCAGCAGGCTCCATGCCCAGCATGGAGCCCAACATGGAGCTCACTCTCACAACCCTGAGGTCATGACCCGAGCCGAAATCAAAAGTCCAGTGCTTAACTGACTGAGCCATCCAGGCGCCCCTTTTGTAGTTTTCAATAAAAAAAAAATTATAAAGAAGGTATTTATTTTGTATTTTTCTATTTTAAATAAATAGTGCAGTCAAAACTAGATATCCATATGAAAAAAAAAAGAATTTTGACTCTTACCTTGCACTATACACAAAAATTAATTCAAGATGGAGGATTGTAGATCTGTACATGGAAACTAAAACAATGAAAGTTCTAAAGAAAACACGAATAAATATTTTCATTTCTTAAAAATTTCTTGAAAGATATAAAACTGTTAATGATAAACTAAAAGAATGATAAATTAGACTTCATTAAAATAGAACTCTTCATTTAAGAGATGTGAAAGGCAAGCCTCAGATTGGGAGAGGGTATGTTTTGAATGCATGCATACAACTAAGGGCTCATATCCAGAACATACAAAAAGCTCCTATGAGTCAATACGAAATAGACAACCCAAGTTTAAGAAAACATATCAGAACAGCTGAATGATGAAGGTCTAAGGAAAGGGGCCACTGGCCTGTTCACACAGGCACAGCCTCAAAGGCTCAGCCACCACGCCCTGCCCCCTGAGCAGGAGGGCTCCCCTTGGGCTGGGCAGCACAGGACGTGAGCTCCAACACAGCCATCCCTGCCCCTCAAGAGAAGATGGATTTAAATCATGGTGATCCAGACAGGCTCTAGAGGAAGAAAAAGACTGAAGAAAGTGGGTCTGAGATAGCTTACAGTGGTGAATTTCAAACTTTTGTCAGGACTAGGGGAGGTCTGGGATCGGATGTTTCTCAGGAAGGCATAGGATTTCCTGAGGGAGGGGATTGACCTTGGGCCTGAGCGCCATCCACCAAGCAGCTGCCCTAACCAGTCACTGTGGGCACAGACTATCAAGGTGGTAAGACGAGGAAACAGCTCCGGGAACCAAGTGTGGGCAATGTTAGGTCCTCTTGTTACCACTACGAACTGTCTGCCCTGCACTCACCAACACCGTCTGATCCGAGACACTTGACGCAATCTGGGGTCCCAGGTATGAGGAACCCCCCCCCAAGCAATATGGGGACAGTCCCCAGGAAGTCCATTTTTTGGAACCTCAGTTTTCATGATCAGGATGAGGAAACTGAAGCACAGAGAGATTTAAGGTGACTTGTCCCAAATCAAAGAGAAAGTAAGTGGTAGAGCCAAGATTCTAATCTAGGCAGCCTGACTCCAGAACTTTCTATGGAATGAGCTATGTGATCTCTGAGCTCACTAGCTCTAGAAGCTGTGTTTTGAAAGACTCTATTCCACAACGGTGCTAAAATAAAAATAAAGGAAAGTGGACAATTAGTGGAAAAATTCTTGAATTTTTAGCTGCAGACTTCCAGGACTAGAAGGGACCCTAGAGGTCAGTTAGCCCAAATTCAGTTTGCTGCTGTGCACATAAGTTCAAGAGGATTTCCTGAAGTGCCCCAACAGCATCAGCAAATCAGCAAATAGTAGACTAGAAGCAGATACAGATCCACATCTTTTAAGTGCAATGTGAGATCCAAAGAGCTGTGTAAACTGAAAGTTCCTTCACAGTTAATTGGTGGTTGATTCATTTGTAGGCAAAAATCTGACCTCAACTGATGTCAGGCTCTTACATACCAATTAGTGTGATTATTTACATATTCTGCTGCAGAAATATCAATTAGTTTCATTAGAGGTACTACCTCAGACTCAGTGGTGTCCCAGAGCTGATCCATACTGGTTCATGGGAGCTATTTGTTAAATATTCGGGAATTTTGTAAGCCATTCAGTTGGTAGCTTGAAATGGGATGTGGTTGGAGTATTTATACCATATGAGTCAGAAAATGCCACAAATCAGGCTTTAAAAAAACTTTCTGAGAGCCATTTAGAAGCGCATCACTGCCCTACATTCTGCAGGAGGTGGAATTTCTAGTAAATTCCAATTAATTCTAAGTTCCAAAAAGGGAGGCCACAGATTTGAACACGGACCAAATAGGATATCAAAATAGCCAATAAACATAAGAAGTGTTCTACCTCACTAATCATCAGGAAAATACAAATTAAAGGCACAATGAAATACCACTATATCCCCACCAGGAGGACAAAAATTAAAAGCACACAATGCTAAGTGCTGGTGAGGATATAGAGCACCTGGAACTCTCATATCAGGCTTGTGGGAGAGTAAATTGGTAAATTTAGTATCTACTAAAGCTAAACATCCATAGACTCCATCACATGATAATTTCACTCCTGGGTATTTACCCAGTAAAAATAAGTGTTTATGTTCACCAAAGGTAATACGCAAGAATGTTCATTGCAGCTCCATTCATGATGGCACGAGACTGGAAATAACCCAAATGTCCATAAATAGGAGAATGGATAAATGAATTTGTGTTGTATTAATATAAAGGAATACTATACGAATTATTACCACATACAATAACATGAATGAATCACATATTACCATCCAGATAAGGAATCCTGCATTATTCCATTTGTATCAAGTTTCACAACTAATCAGTGATGGTAGAAGTTAGAATATCAGTTCTCTCAAAAGTCTTGTGGACTTTACTTTTCATAAGAAACAGCTCAATTTTTGAAAGTATAAAAAATACAAAAATAAATTCTGTGGAACTTCTGGGTGCTCAACAGAAGGCAAGTCAAACCCTCCCTGGGAAGGAACATCCTCAATCTAGCCTTCAGTGAATTCTCACAGACACAGGTCCAACTGACAACTAAAAAATTTCAAAGCATTCAAAAAACATGCTACCCTGAGCAAGACAGAAGAAAAGCAGACGACAGAATCAGATTCCCAAAGAGTTCCAAATATTTGTATTATCAGATTATAAATGTAAAATAAATGCACTTAATATGTGTAGAGCAATGACAGAGGAAGTTGAAAACAAGAATGAGGAACAAGAGACTCTCCAAAAAGAACAAGTCGATTTGAAAGATGATCAAGTCAGACTTCCAGAAATGAAAACGATATGAATTGGAACTTAAAAATTCTTGGAAAGGTTCAACAGCAGGTCAGCCACAGATGAAGAGGGAAAAATGTGACCTGAACGTGAAGAAATTATCCCGAACATAGCAGAGGGAGAAGGTGAGAGGGAAGAAGGAAAATACGAGACATAGAGGCCACACTGAGAAGGTATAATTAATGAATACTTGGGAGTTCCAAGAAGAGAAAACAGAAGAGAGGAAAGAGAATATTCAAAGAATTTTCCAGGCCTGATGAAAGACATGAATCTTCAGATTTAGGGTCACAATAAGCCCAGGATAAATATAAACAAACACACACACAAAAAAACAGCCTAGATGTCCCATAGTCCAATTGCAAACCACCAAAGACAAAGAGATCTTAACAACTATGTGTCCAAGGAGGAGAACTTTCCAGCACCAGGTATGCTTTATAGGGCCCAGAACCTAAGCCTTCCAACTGACACCTGGGAGGGGTCATTTGTCACTCTGACTTAGAGGCCTGTGAGGCAATGTCTCTCAAACCCAAAGTGGAAATGTGCCCAATAACTGGGCCCTTGCCTGGTGGGGAAAGGAGTTCACTCTCTCCAGGGCTATTTACAACAAAGTCTTTTCCTTGGCTGCCACACCTTCTGGAAATCACTAGAAACTGAGTGGGGCTCAGCCTTCCCCACTGATCTCCCTGCTTCCAGACTCTTCCTCTCCTGTCCATTCTTCATGTAGGAGCCAGAGTGATCTATTCAAAACACAACTCCGACTCTTACACTTCTTTGCCTAACCTTCTTCCATACACCCCACCCCCAAACCCCCTGCACCTGCACCTGCAGAATAAAAGTCCAAGCTTCCTCAACTGGCAGTCAAGGCCCTTAGGATCCAGCCCAGATGGCTTCTCCAGACTTATCTATCTCCCTCCACTTCTGCCTACTCACCCTACTCTGCCTTTTCTCAATACCTTGTGTTCTTTATTATCTCTGAATAATGTGCTGTTCCTTTTCTCTGCCTGGCAGGCCCCTCTCCCTCTTGAGTATCTTGAAATTTAAGCTCATCCTTTTAGATTTTGTTTAAATATGATACAGTCACAAAGGCCTCCCTGATGCTCTTCCTATCCCACCAACAGTGGCCATTTGCTCCTTGACACTTCTGCAATTTTATACTGACTTGTATTTTAATAAAGTCAGCATGTTTTTCATATTACACTGTAATGATCTGTTTACATGTCTGTCCTGTCGCACTTGCCATATGCTGTGAGCATAGTGAGGTCAGGGACCAGGTCTGACCCTATCTGCCACCAGGGACCAGCCAAGGCCCATCATAGAGAGGTGGATCCCATCCCATACATAAGGTAGGAAAGTGAGCGTGAAAGGGGAAATGTGAACAGATAAAATTGCCCTATGAGATCCAAAAAATTGCCCCTGAAATGCAGCCCTTGTGGTTTTGCTTTCACCAACCTATTTAGGAACATGTTCCTATAGAATGATTTGCAAAGTCACGTGGCTCAGGTCATACTCCCTCTGGGACACACACCCACTGACTGGAATGGCAGGTAGAGTCAACTGTGCTTTTTTTTTTTTTTAAGATTTTATTTATTTATTTGAAAGAGAGAGGAAGAGAGAGAGAGCACAAGCAGGGGGAGCGGCACACAGAGGGAAAGGGAGAAGCAAGCTCCCCGCTGAGCAGAGAGCCCGACATAGGGCTCGATCCCAGGACCCTGAGCTCATGGCCCGAGCTGAAGGCAGACACTTAACTAACTGAGCCACCCAGGCACCTCTCAACTGTGCTTTTAAAATTAGTTTTCTCTCACTCTGTTTTGCTAAGAATATGGTAGAATTCATATAAGATAAATGTGCACATAATTCAACTGTACTGTTGAATAAATGGAAGGACCGATGGACAGAAGAGTGGGTAAATATATGTGTGCATGGCTGAATAGCAATAATAGCACTAATGCTAATCATAATAGGTGATATTTATCGTGTACTTAATATGTGCTGGGCACTACTATAGACACTTTACACCTATTAATTCATTGAATCTTCAAACAACCCTATGAGGTTTATCCTATCACCCAATTTTACAGTTGAGGAAATTGAGTCATAGTGAAAGTGGGTATAGGTGGGTGGGTGGGTGGGTGGATGGATGGATGGATGGATGGACGGGATGGGTTGGTGGACGGGTGGATGGATGGGTGGATGGGCGGATGGATGGATAGATGGATGGATGGACGGATGGATTGGTGGACAGGTGGACGGATGGGTGGATGGGCGGATGGATGGATAGATGGATGGATGGACGGATGGATTGGTGGATGGGTGGATGGATGGGTGGATGGGCGGATGGATGGATGGGTAAGGTGGTTGGACCGATGGAGCAGTGGTAGACAAATAAAATCATACCTGTTCTTTTGTGCCACATTGAGCTCTGCCTTGTTACCTCCAACCTTGTCGCCCGGACCTCAAAGGTCCGTGTCCATCCGAGCTGTTTGTTCTCTGACCCTCTCAGACTATGACCCCCCCCCATTCTAGCATTCACAATGCTGTCTTACCTCCACCCACCACAGCCGCTCACCCAATGGTCTACTAGTTTTGAGAGCCAACACCCACCTACAGCCTTCAGGAGCAAATTATATGTAGAGCAGATTGTGTGGCAAAGAGTGCCACAACAACATCTCTAATTCCACATGCTGTCCCGTTGAGAGGTGAGGTCTGTGTTGCTTCACCTTGAACCTGGGTGAGCTTGTGACTATTGCAGAAATGAGGCAAGGCTACGTGATTTCCAAGGGTAGGTCATAAAAGGTGATACAACTTCCATGTGGCCCTCCTGGGATGCTTGCGTTCAGAACCCAGCCGCCATGCTGTGAGGAAGCCTGTTCTAGTGCAGGGAAAGATGGCACAAAGGCCACGTGTAATTGTTCTGACTGGGAGCCCCATTGAGGTCCCAGCTGTTCGTCAGCATCATCTGCCAGACGTGTGAGTGAAGACACTCCAGATGATTCTAGCCTCCAGCTGTTGAGTCACCCCTAGTTACTGAGTCTTTCCAGAGGGGGCCCCAGACACCATGAAGCTCACATACCCACCATGCCCTGTCCATATTCTTGACCTACAGTCTGTGAGCATAATATAATGGTTCGTTTGTGCCACTAAATTTTGGGGTTGTTTGTTTTGCAGTAATAGTAACTGGAACATCCTCCCCGCCCCCAACCAGCCAGACCCTGTCTTGACTTCCCTTGGGAAGGTGAGGGGGAGCATCTGAGCCCCGGGCTGCACTGAATCCATGGGCATGGGGAGCAGGCCTCTACCAAGCTCTCCTTCCCTGACTCTTCAGGGTGGAATGAGGTCAGCTTCCAGGTGTCCCGGATTCCCTACAGACGGGGTCAAGACCAGGCTGGGGCCCCTGCTGATGAGGCAGGGCCTCAGAGCAGGAGCTTGACCCCAACAAAAGCTTGTTCTGGCTCCATCTGAAACTGGCCTGGTTTGCTTCCAGGTTTTGTTCTTTTTAAAACTGGTTCACTCAGTGGGTATTTAAGACAAAAACCACAGACCTTGGTCTGATTCGAGGGGAAAAAATAGTATTGGGGTCTGGGAATCTGACAGACCTAGGCTAAATCCCAGCTCAGCCACTTGCCAGCCGTGTGGTCTGGTGAATTACATCATCTTTCTGGGCCCCTTCTGTGTAGTGGGGGTAAGAATGGCTGCCACCTCACGGGTTTGTCATGAGAAGAGACGAGATGGACTATGGAAAGCGCCCTGCTCTGTGCCTGGCCCCCAGCAGGAGCCCAATGAATGTCAGTTACCTTCCCTCACTTCTGAGTGGAGTATGGCTCTCCTTCATCCACAGGGCCTAGCACAGTGCCTTGTATACTCCAAGTGCTCAATAACTGTATCTCAAATGAATGGAGGAATTTCTCAGCTCACCTCTAACCTCCATCGACATGTTGACACATCTCTCTTTCCCAAGAGACACTGACCCCCCTAGGGCAAGGATACTTGCTCTGATTCACCTTTTGTTATCCTTTTGTCTCCTCAGCATACAGTAGGTGCTTAATCAGGGACCACTAAAACAAATCAGGTGTCCCCCTGCTTCCGAAGAGTCCTCAGCTCAGGATTTGCCTTGGGCTGAAGCTGCCACAGGTCAGAGCTCTCTGCTACTCGGCTTGCCACGTGCCAGCCATCAGCCTCTATTTCCCATCGGTGGACCAGCGAGCGCTTCCCCACCTAGAGCCACAGCCCCCATATTTTGATCATCACAGCCCACGTCGTAGACGTACTCCCAGGGGTATACACAGGCCTTTGACACCCCTCAACAATTTTGGTAGGTCAGGAAAGCACACACAATTCTGGAGGGCATCTTAGGCTAGGTTCCCCAAATGCGGATCCTGGAAGAGGACCAGGGTGCAGTAGTTTCGTTGGGAGGCAGGGAATGAGCCAGGAAAGGGAGGGAAGCCAAGATCAGTGCTAATACTCGAGTTATTGCTGTGGGTGATTGTCGCACTGAGGGGCAAGGAAGTCTTTCTCCACACCCCTCCCCCACCCCCCACAGCCCCTTTGGTTGAGGGTGGCTCCTGGGGGATGAAGGCCCTGGCACTTTCGGTTGAGCGTGCTTCCTCAGCAGAGACCAGAGAGGCCGTGAGCAGGCCCCTCCGAGAACATGGGCAGGGCAGGTGAGCATTTGTGTCACCGGCGAGTGACTGTTAACACACAGCAGTTACTCGTGACTTGAGGTGCAGGTGAGGGGCTCTACGTTCTAGGAGTTCCAGGTAAGTCTGTCCCTTTACCTTCTACTCCAGAACGCGAGTGAGTGGGGGTGACACCATTACAGGATAACTCTGAATCCACTCAAATTGATCATATTTAAAGTAAATCATTTGGAGAATCTAAGACTTCAAGTTACTTGTGTAACAAACCTCAGATCCCGGTGGAGAGGTTGGAAACCACGGCCACACAGGACAGAGACAGTACTGATCCTGGGAATCGCCAAAGGCAGATTCCCTCAGATCCCCTCCGCCTTGAGCGGGCTGCAGGCCCTGACCCCTCGGCAAATCTAAAGACCCCAAACAACAAGAGGATGGGGCTCTTCCAGGGCCCCCAGAGGTTTCTGCAGTTGTCCCTGGATGTCCTTCCAGAGGCCGGTGAATTGAGGCTCCCTGCATATTTCTAGACTTTTCCAGAACACACTTCAGGAAGGACCAGCTCTGATGAGCAGATGAGGGGAGAGGACAGTGATAACAAAGAGAGCAACGGCAACAATAATAATCATGATGGTACGGATGGTCCCCACTCACCACGCTTTGACTTACCATTTCATGACTTTACAAAGATGCAAAGGCGATACACACCCAGTAGAAACCGCACTTCGAATTTTGGCCTTTCCCCGGGCTAGCCACACGCAGGAGGACGCTTTCTCGTGGCCCTGGGGCAGCGGCAGCAAGCACAGCTCCCAGCCTGTGGGGTAAACGACCAACACACTTGCACCCACCTGCACCCATCAACCATTCTGTGTTCACTGTCACTACACTAGTCAATAAATTCCTAAAGGGAGATAGTTGGTACTTTATTATAAAATATGCTTTGTGTGAGATGATTTTGCCCAGCTGTGGGCTAATGTCAGTGTTCTGAGCACATTTAAGGTAAGCTGGGCTGAGCTCTGATGTGTGGTATGTTAGGTGTATTAAATTTTCGACTTATTGAATTTCAACTTATCAGGACATGACTCCATCATGAGTCAAAGAAGATCTGTCCTTGTCTCCTGGAACCCTTTTTTATTTTTTTAAGATTTTATTTATTTGAGAGAGAGAGAGGAGTGAGTGAGCATGAGTGGTGGGGGAGGGGCAGAAGGAGAGGGTCAGACAGACTCCCCACTGAGCCCACGACCCTGAGATCATGACCTGAGCCCAAGGCAGCCGCTTAACTGACTGAGCCACCTAGGCGCCCCACTCCTGGAATCCTTTTTAGAGCAAGGCAGAACATAGATAGAGAAAATAGTACCTAATATTTATTTAGCATTTTATGGGCTTACCACATAAATGCTGCCTCAGATACTAATAACTTACTGAACACTACTAAGTGACAGTTGCTGGAGTCACGGCAACAAACAAGATGGACATAGTCCCTATCCTCAAGGCGCCCACATTCTAGTGAGGAAGATGGACAAGAAACAAGCAATTACCACAAAGCTTGATTACAAGTAGTAGCATTTGATGTGCACTTGCTAAGCACCAAGCACTGCTAAATTCTTTGCATGGATTGCTTCGTTCAATCCTTACAATCAATATTTTGAAGTGACGGTGTTTCGGCCTCATTACATGGACAAAGAAACTGAGGAACAGAGAGGGTAAGCAATCTGCCTGAGGCCACACAGCTGGCAAGAGGCACATCTGGGAATTCCGAACCCAAGATTATCTGATTCCAAAACCCATGTACCCAACCAGGTTATTTCACCCCTGTGCTCTCTGCACCTCAGTTTCTGTATCTGTGAACTAGGAGCAAATAACTGCCCCTCCTCGTGCCATTGTCATGCTTAACCGAGATAGCGAAGCACCTATCAATGGCCAAGTGTGAGCTGCTGGTTCTCCTATTCCAGGCTGAAGCTCCGGCCTCCTCTGCTTGCTTCTTGCCCCTGATGGCTGTACGTTCATGGCTGCAGCCACCTGGCAGGGCTCTGGGTTTGCGGAGAAATCACTGTTTGCCCTCACCAGCTCTCTAACGACAGCACAGTTCCGTGGCGTCTGTGCTGATTTAATTATAGATTAATCAGGAGAGCCAGGGCAGGAGCTCTCCTCTTTTCTCCAGCAAGCTGGAACGTGACCCCTACATGCGCCCGTGTGCATGAGGACAGAGGTGAGCCCCCTCCAGCCCCCTGCTGGCTGAAGTGAGTCCTGGGGTGCATGGGGCGCATGGTTCTCCCAGCCTGTGACCCTCTGACCAACCCTCCCAAGCTGAGTTCCCATGACCAGGCCTTTGCTGTCCCTTAGACACCAAATACCCTTTTTATTCCATCCTATCTCTTCACAGCCATGTTTTCGAGGCCAGCCTAGATGTCACCTTCCACAGAAAGCCTTCCCTGACGCCCCCAGCTGGGATGACTTCCTCCTCTTCTGAACTTCCAGAGAGGTTGATCTGGCTTCATCTGAAGGCCTGACCACTGCCCACGCTGAGCTCACCTCCCTCATGGGATGACATCTCCTTGAGGACAAGTGTGTCCCCAGTGCCCAGCAGGGGGTTGGCATCAGTAAACGGACAGGATGAATCTACATAGAAATTCCGACAGGCCTGGAGAGCCTAGAGCCATGAGCCTAGCCTCCTTCCCAAGCCCCAGCCTCCCCAAGGACTGCTGTGCCTGTTAGGGCTCACACATCCAGGGGACCCCTGTGGCCCTTTCACAGAGGCTAGATGGCCTCCTTGGGCTTCTCCCGCCTTCCTGGGGACTGGCCTCCCAAAGCTCACTCAAGGGGAGCTCATACCCATAGGCAGACACAGGCCGGAGAGAAATAGCCCCCAAGTCCTTGCCCCCACCAGAACGGACCTATGCCCATCCTGCTGCCTTATTCCTCTCCCAAGAATCAGACCAGATGACCCACTGCTCGGCAGGGACTGCAATGATGACAGAGAAATGTGTTGATCCCTTACACACACACCCCCATCCCATGATCATTATGTGCATGATCTCATTTGATCCTTCAAATGACTCAGGGCAGTGGCCCTTATTGGCCCCTTTTGCAGATGGGTAAACTGAGAAGTGAAGCAACCTCATTAGTAATGGAAGAGGATTAAACTCAGTTTGGCTCTGGAGCCTGTGCCCAGTGACACCCCACACATGCTGTACCCTCTGCCACCTGCCTAACTCCAGCCAGGGGCCTGACCCCTGACCCAGGGTCACCCTTGTGTGGTGGGGTCCGTGGAGCCAGGCTGGCACCCACTGCGCCTGGCATCCTCTGGGGTGGCATGAATGAACTGCTTCATGAATATGCAGGCAGGCCCCTTGTGCTCAGCGCTCTGGGCTAAATCTGATCACAATGCAGGATAAATTAAGCGGCAGGGTAAATGCATTAAAAATCATGGTGGGAGGAATGTGCTGTTCAGGGAAGGGTCTGGGGAGGTGGGAGAGGAGCAGTAGGAGAAGCTCCGCCGGGCCAGGCGCTGCCAGCCGCTCCCATACAACCCCAAATGAAGTTCCCTTCCGTGGGGGAGGACCCTCCCCCCATTTCCACCCTCCCCTGGTTCCTATGGAAACGCAGAGCGTGTTTAGGAGGGAAAATGCCTAGCGATGAGGGATGGGGGAGGGACTAAGAATAGCAGCTGGGGCTGGGGACAGGTGTGGACAGGGTCTCTTTCCTGACATGGGGTGAAGGGAAGGGCCTGGTCTAGCCCAGTAGCCCCTAGGGCCCCTTGGCAGCTTCCAGAGAAGGGGTGTGGGTAGAGAACCACCTTTGGCCAAACCCAGGGTCAAATACTGGTGGTGCCCTTGGGTAGTAATAACATAGTAATAACCAGCAGCTGAATAACCCCAGAGCACATGTGCCATGCCCCACCATGGGAGGGAGGCCTAGGACAGCTCATCTCTCCTCTAAAAGTGCGCAGAGGGAAGCTCAGAGGGGTGAAGTGACTTTTCCTGTGTCACCCAGGTGGGAGTGGGCCAGTCAGCCTGGGGCCAGGAATCTCTCTTCACGGCACTACATATGTCCTAGGGCACCATCCCATTATAACAGCGCCTTCTTCACAGGGTAAATCTCGTTCATTCATTCGGCAAAGATTTATTGAGCAGCTGCTCTGTCTGAAGCACTTATTCTAGGCACTGGGGATGCAGCAGGGAGCAAACCAGACAGAGTCGCTGCCTTCAGGGAGTGTATCGTATTGGGCAGAGATGGGTGGCTACAGACTCCTGCTCTCCGGCCCGGACAACGGCTGGGTTCCAGGGTCCTGGCCAGAGAAAGGTTTGGGGAAACCAAGGACTTGAGGGCTTCACAGAGCTCAGATGATATAAAGCCCAAGGTGTTTGGTTGGCTCTGTGTGACAAGTACTGGCTCTAAATCCAGCTCTGCCACCTGCTGGCTATGAGACCTTGGGCCAGTTACCTTAACCTCTCTCTACCTCGCTTTCTCCACCTATAAAATGGGGATGATAATGGGACCTACCTGTTGTGACCAGTGAGGTGCACATTTAAATGTTTAAGACGGTGCCAGGCATGTACTGAGTGCTCTTAAATGTTAGCTATTGGTGTTTTTATTATTAGGCCATTCAGACAAGAGCCCTGCTCTCCCCATGCCCCCACCCAAAGCAGAAGGGACTAAGGTGTGCTTCCGTCCCTTCTCTGAGCCCCTCTGACTTCAGTCTCCCAGGAGCTGCCCCGCTGGGAGGAAAGGGCGTGGCTGACAGGCTCACAGGTCCTTGCCCACTTGGCCTCCCTCAGCCAAGCCTGGGCACTCTCTGCTCCCAACAGCCTCAGCACAAAGTGGGAGAAGGAAAAGAGGCCACTGAGAGGTGAACCTACCTGAATCACATGACAAAAGGGGACCTGACCGGGGCAGGGGCATCAGGCAGAGTAACTCTGCTCAAAGAAATGTCTTCCTGGCTGATACCCCCAGAGGGCCAGGCACATCGCTGAGCTTCCACGCTTTGCTGTGGTCTAGCTGGGCAGTGATAACATGTTGCACAACACGGACTGGCTCCATTGCGCTCTAGAAGGGATTCCTAAACCTAGGAATACAATGAAGAGCAAGAGTTAAAAGAAACAGAAATGCCCGAGCCTAACTCAGGAGCCTCATCCCTAACTGATGTCCAGATCTGCTTGGCTTCCTCGTTGTCAGATGCACCTGCCATGCCTCTTAAGAGGCAAGGTCAATCCTGAACTCTGTCTGCCCAGGGTGCCGAGCGTTGAGAACAGGAACAAGAGGCCACTTGGAAAATTGCAAAGGGCTCTATAATCTGCAGGGATGACTTGGAGCTGCCTGAAAACTCGATCTCCCAGCTTCAAGTTCTGACAGCTGCTTCCAAGCTGACCCCTGGGAAGGGCTTTGTGTAAATCTTCGTGCTGGTCAATCAAGAGGCCTGGATGGCGTAGCCGCATCTCTTGGGTGGCTGCTCTCCTGTCCTCCTCCCACTTCCCCCCCATCCGCCCCCACCTCTCTCTTTCTCCCTCTCTTTCTAGTGAGCTTAAGCTTGCCTTTCTCTCACTCAGCTCTTTCATCTCCCGAGTCGGACTGGAGCAAGACCCTGGGGGATAGAGCCACTCCTGGCTGGATGGAGAGGCACTGGATGCGGAGGGACAGTCCCAGGCTGGCCCAGCCACCAGCACCCAGGAAGCTCTGGGCAGAAGCCCCAACCCCTCTCTCTGCTTGTTCTCTCTGTTGTCCAGTGTGGGCTCCTGGCCCTTCCTGCTCTGAGCCCCTCAGTTATGTGGTGTCACCCCTGTTCTCTCCTCTGCCCAGGCTGACCTTCAGCTGCGGTGGAGCGCAGCCCCCATCGTGCACCTCAGGCCTGCAGCCGAGGCTTACCAGGCCCTGCAGTCCCTACGCACGGCTGCCCTGGCAGCATCTGGGCTGTCTTCCTCTCCTCCGAGCATTGACGACTTTGGTGACAGCTGTCCCTGGTCTCAGCCAGTGGGGATTTCAAGGCACAGAGAAGGCGAATGACCTGTCCAGGGTACTCAGGAAGAGGGCCGGGGAGAGCCAGCCGCAACTGGCTTGTGAGCTCAGGGCTCCGTGAGCACAGTTTTGAGCCTCGCTTCCTGGGAGGAGCCGGAAGCACAGGTGAGCCTACCTGGGCCAAGGCCTCTCTCTAAGCAATCAGCCCGGAGAGCAGGAGACACAGCATGAGCATGCTGCCTACTTCTGCAAATTACAGCTCCTTCCCCGGAGACACCCACAGATCAAGGCTGAGCCTCTGTGCCAGCTCCGGGTGTAGACTTATGATCCGAAATGATGTGATATCAGAAAGCCCTCTGACCCAGCAAGTCCACCGCTATCAAGCCCAAGCATGGATGTGGACAAGAAGCAAAGAGGCTTCTCCAAGCAGGTTCATTACAGAAGTGTTCCTACTTGAGCAAAATCAGAAATCCACTCCCCAAACAATAGAGGAGAGTGGTTACGCCAAGGTACATATGTACAGTGAAATACTGAGTGGCTGATAAAAGTGAGCTTGGGAAGGTAAGTTTACTGACATGACATTACCAAAAGAGAGAGAGAGAGAGAAACCAAGAAACAGACTCTTAACTATAGAGAACAAACTGATGGGTACCAGAGGGGAGGTACACGAGGGGATGGGTGAAACAGGTGATGGGGATTAAAGAGTACACTTATTTTGGGGTGCCTGGGTGGCTCAGTCCGTTGGGCATCTGACTCTTGATTTCAACCCAGGTCTTGATCTCAGGGTCATGAGTTCAAGCCCCACATTGGGCTCTGCGCTGGGCCTGGAGCCTACTTAAAAAAAAAAAAGTACACTTATCTTGATGAGCACTGAGTAATGTACAGAATTGTTGAATCATTATATTGTACACCTGAAACTAATAGCACTGTATGTTAACTATACTGGAATTAAAATTAAAAACTTAACAAAAGGGGCACCTGGGTGGCTCAGTCGGTTAAGCGTCTGCCTTCGGCTTGGGTCATGATCCCAGGGTCCTGGGATTGAGCCTCACGTTGGGCTCCCTGCTCGGCGGGAAGCCTGCTTCTCCCTCTGCCTGCCGCTCCCCCTGCTTGTGTTCCCTCTCTCACTGTGTCTCTCTCTGTCAAGTAAATAAAAATATTTTAAAAAAAACAACTTAAAAAAATTTTACAAATCAGCGTGGGTAGAATCCCATTATATGTGTATGTGTGTATATTCACTCACACACACACACACACACACACACACGTATGCCTATACGAAAAAACCTAGGTGTTTTATAGCAAAATTCTTTTATTTATAATTAAGTTTTTAATTTTAATTCCAGTATAGTTAACAGTGTTATAGCATTTTCAGGTGTAAGATATAGAGATTCAGCACTGCCATACATCACCTGGTCCTCCTCACAAGTGCACGTCTTAATCCCCATCACCTGTTTCACCCATCCCCCCCCCCCACCTCCCCTCTGGCAACCAGCAGTTTGTTCTCTATAGTTAAGAGTCAGTTTCTTGGTCATACAACTATCTTTGTAATCTTTTTTTTTTTTGACAAGGAAATTGATGATTTTTAAAAATTTTTTTAATTTAAATTCAATTTATAGCAAAATTCTTAACTGCACCTCAGTGGTAAGAATTAGGGGAACTTATGATCCAGTAATTCTACTGCTGGGTATTTACCCAATGAAAACGAAAACCCTAATTGGAAAAGATATATACACTCCAATGTTTACTGCAGCATTATGTACAATAGCCAAGATATGGAAATAAGCTGTGTCCATTGTTGGTGAATGGAAAAAGAAGATATAATATGTATATACAATGGGGGACACCTGCGTGGCTCAGTCAGTTAAGCATCTGCCTTCAGCTCAGGTCGTGATCTCAGAGTCCTGGGATCAAGCCCCACGTTGGGCTCCCTGTTCAGCAGAGAGTCTGCTTCTACCTCTGCCCCTCACCTTGCTTGTGCTCTCTCTCTTTCAAAAAAATAAAATTCTTTAGAAAAATACGTATATACAATGGAATATTATTCAGCCATAAAAAAGAATGAGATCTTGCTTTTGCAATGACATGGATGGATCTAGATGGTATAATGCTAAGGGAAATAAGTCAGAGAAAGACAAATACTATATGGTTTCACTCATACATAGAACTGAAGAAACAAAACAAACAAAGAAAAAAGGGGGTCAAACCAAAAAACCAGACTCTTAAAGTACAGAGAATAAACTGGTGGTCGCCACAGGGTTCATTGCGTGGGGGGATTAAGAGGAGACTTACCGTGATGAGCACTGAGGAATGTATACAATTGTCAAATCACTACATTGTACACCTGAAACTAAGATAACACTGTATGTTCACTATATTTAACAGAAGAATTAGGGGAACTTAAGGAGCTGTTTTTCCTTATCTGTATTTTCTCATTTTTCTTTAATACATGTTCATTGTAGAGAGAATATAGTTATAAGTTTGCATTTATCTTTTTTAAAAAAGTGTAAAGACGTGCTCAGTGTGGAGTCTGCTTGGGACTCTCTCCCTCTGTGCTCTCTCTCTCTAAAAATAAGTAAATAAATCCAAAAAAAAAAAAAAAAAAAAAAGCGTAAACCCTTTGACCAGTCATTCTAATTCCAGGAAGTTTCCTAAGGAAATCATTAGCACAAAGCCCAAAGATTTAACTACAAAAATAAATGACTGGTTGTTTCTCCTAGGGGAAAAATAGATACAAACTAAAGTTTCAGCAGGTAGAATACAGTGCAGTGTACTCACATGCGGGATGCCATGAAGCCACAGAAATCACGACGTAGAAGTGCAATTGTTAACTGGGACAGATGTTTGTGAATATACGATTGGAAGGAAAAAAGAAACCCAGGTTTTAGAACATTTTGTACTGAATCAGCCCCTCTTTCCATAAATTGTGTTTGGTCCAAGGTCTGGAAGGATGGATGTGTAGATGTTAATGGGTGTTTCATTTAGAGGGGTTGATTACAGGTGATCTTAATTTTCTTCTTTACACTCTCCTGATTATTTTACTATCAATATGTATTATTGTATAATTTTAGAATTAATTTTTTAAGAAGGAAAAATAAATAACCTATTCCGAGAGGTTGGGTAGTGAGAAGGAGGCAGTGAGCGGTGGGAGCCGGACCCCAATACCCCCACAGGGAGGGGCGGGGAGGGGCCACAGCACCTGCGGAGAGGGCGGGGATTGGGGGCAGCCAGCTCTGCACCGCCCCCTCCCCTGCAGAAGCCCTGCGCCTGCGCCAGCTGAGGAAGCGCACCCCACCCCCCGCCCCCTCCCCCCCAGGCCTGCTCTCTGCCATTCACCCTCTGGAATTAGCTTGCAGAGACCGTTTTAGGAAGCCCGTGGGCGTTTGGAAGCAGCTTGTGAGCGGAGCTGGAGGCCGGCTGAGAGCTGCGGAGAGTGCCCAGAGGAAGACAAGGCAGAAAACAAAGGGAAGCCAGCACCCTTTCCTATTTTTCTTTCTGGTTTGATTTTTCAAAAACAGTTCTCTGGAAAATCCTTGTTTTGGTCGAAATGCTTCCTCCTCTTCCATCTCCTCCAGGCCTCCACAGAGGGTCCAAATCTAAGCCTAGAGGCCAGGACCAGGGTTCTGGTCCCAATGCTTCCACTAACTTGCTGTGCAACCTTGAACCAGTTGCTCATCCTCTCTGGGCCTCAGTTTCCTTTTCTATCAAATCAGCGTGGAAGGGACTCAAGTTCTTCCACTCTGAAGGTCCATGCTTCTGGGATTCCATCTCAGGTACGAGGCAGCTGGACCAGATGTCTCCAAAGCCTCTTTACAGCTGAGATTCTGAGATTTATGGTTTGAGATCCCCAAGAGTCTTAAATAGGCTGGCAGGAGCTTCTGGATTCTGCAGTCCATGACTCTAGAACACCATGGTATTAAATTGCTAAGACTCTAGTCCAGGGTCTAGCCAAGGCACTGCTCACTGTTCAGTATCAAAGACTATCTGGGGATATCTCCCTGTCACTCCACCAGGCTGAGGCTGGCCTTCCCACCGCGTTGGGGGCTGCCTTCCCCCACCTGGGCTGAGACACCCGCTGTCTTGGGCCCCTGCAAGCGAGACACACGGCTTCAGGCCCCAGGTGGCCTCCTGCAGTAGACGTGGAAATGGTGGCTCTGGAATAGGATGCCCTCATCCTGGGCCGGGCAGCAGCGAGGGTGTGGCCATTTGTCAGCTGAGCCTCTGCCCTGAGCCAACAGCAATCTCTTGGTGTATTCAACACCCAGGCCTGGGTGTTACAGAAACTACTGGATCTAAGAGATACTGTGTTTATGCCCACTTTCCAAATGAGGAAGCTGAAGCTCAGAGAGGTCCAAAGACTTGCCAAGGTCACAGAACTCGAAGGTGGCAGAGCTGAAACCTGAGCCCGTGCTAGCTGACTCAAGAGCCCAGCCGAACTGCTCTGCTGCCTCCCCGCAGACCCCAGCCCTGCTGACCTGCGGTGGGCAGTCAGCCATGGGGAGAGGCAGCAAATGGCTTCCACACAATCAGGCTTCCAGAACAGGGCCCCAGCGCATCCCCCTGGCCCTGGCCCACCTTCGGCAGCCAGGGAGCTGAGATGCGTGTGTGGTGGGGCTGTTTCACGAACGAGTGTGGCCCGTGTTCATGCTGGCGTGCGTGTGGTGTCTGTGTGGCTCCAGGAAGGTGTGTGTCTCCGTGTCTGTGTGGGCGTCCCTGCACACGATGTGTGCTCGCGTCTGATGAGTGTGAGCAGTTTGGGTGTGGGTGCTGCTGTGTCTATCCTAGAGCGTGTGAGAGAGACAGAGGAGTGTGTGCTCTGTGGAGCCCGTGAGAGGGAAGCAGTGAGAGAGAGTTCCGGTGCATGCTCTTTCCTGCCTCCCCCGTAGGCTTGAGTGTACAGGCCTTCAGGGTTCCATGGCCTGGGGATCCTGAAAAGCTGCTTGTCCCCTGGGTAGCCCCGCATTTGGCCAACTTGAAGGTGGAGCCCCAGCTCCTACCCCATTGCTTTTGTTGGCTCCTACATCCACTTGGTGGCTGGATCCGCCCCCCAGCACCATTGTGGGAACCTCTTGGGCTAGATTAGGGTGTCACATCAGCCTTGGCCTTGACCCATGGAGGACCAGTGAAACTCCTGCAAAAAGGCAGCTGGGTTTCAGGGTCCCTGGTCCCAGCTGTGTGTTCACAAACAACTTGCCTTCAGTCTCCCCTTTCCTCTGTCCTGAATCACGTCTGCTAATACCCGTTTCTGTCTTAGCAAGTGACTTTGGGATGAAGTCCTAGAAAAATGATTTGTGGTCTCAGAACTGGAAAGGGAACTTCATAGTCACCTAGAAAACTACTCTCCTGGTAGAGGTCTGTGTTAACCCCATTAAGCTGCCTAGGTTTTACTTGAATGCCCCTGGGAATGGAGAAGTCACTACTTCTAAAGAGCCCATTCCATTCAGGGCAGCTTTGACTATAAACTACCTCAAAAACAGTTCTGAGGTTTTCGATCCGCCTCCCATAACTTCATCCCACTGGTCTCACCCCTGCCTTGTGAGGCCCATCAAAGTCCAGTCCCGCCAAGCCAAGGATGCAGGGTGAGGCCCAGAATGTCTGAAGAAAGCTCGTGGGTAGCTGCCCTGGCTGGGCCTTCAGAAACAGCTCTGGGCTCTGGGGAGAGTGGGAAACCACAGCCTGGAGAGAAGGGTGTGTATGCCTATGAACAGATGACAGGGAGGGGGTATGGCTCCCTCCACCGCACGAGACCGCTGCCGGGATGAGTGGTGACGTGCAGGGAGCTTGGCACATGGGGTGACTTGACAAGGACTGCTTAGGCTGTTATTCACCCATCCATTCACTCACTCTTCTCCTCTGTGCCAGGCCCAGAGGGCTGAGGGCTGGTGGCCTGAAGATGAAACGGGCACAGCCCACCCTCTGGCCCCGGCAGCATCAGGATGGAGGGGACAGACTCAGCTCTGGTGTGCCCTGGTAGCACGGGTCCTGGCTCCCGATGCAGCACACAGAAGGGGCCACAAGTATCTTTGGCTTGGACCCCTGCTCTTGGAGGTGGGGGGTGCACGGCCCCCTGCCCTTCGGGGACTAGATACTGGGGCTTCAGAGGAGCCCGGGGGCAGAACCAATATCGCTATTTTACAAAGGAGAAAACTGAGCCCCAGAGCAGCTAAAGGACTTGTCCAAGGATTATGGCAATGTCAAGGCTCCTGACATGCTCGTAGAGCTGCAGCTTCCTGGTGGGGAACACGGGTAAGGTGTTCAGGCCCAGCACGCAGCTCTTGAGCTTGAGACAGGTAAATGAGACCACAGGGACACTCCCCTATGGAGCAGCCTCACCCCCACACAGCCCACGCTCCAGGCTGGACACAGGGCAGCTTGGACACTGGCCCTGGCACAAACACACCAGGTGACCTTAGATAAAACCTTTACCCTCTCGGGGCCTCTCTCCCCCCTCCTCTAAGAAGAGGGCACTTGAACTAGATCAGGAAAGACAAACAGGTTTCTCTCACATGGCAGCTTCCTACAGGTGGCCGAGGCTCCCTGGGGCACCACACTGAGAAGGAAAGGGTGTCATGATCACTTCATCACATCCCTCCTGGGTGAGGGACTGGTGTGTGCCGGGACCCACCCTGCCTGGATCAGACAATCGCTAGGACCCTCCCCCCGCCCTGTGACTTCCCTAGTATTATCGTTGCAATGGGCAAGGTTGGGATTCTGGCACGCTCCAGAATCCAGGTGTTTCCTTTTCCCAGCCAATGGCCATCAGCTGGGTAGTGGTGAGAAGAGCACCACACGTGGGGCTCAGAAAGACCTCAAGCAGCAGACCTCAAGAAACCTGAGTTTCTCTAGGATACTGTAATGTAAATGACATTGCCTCACTTGTGCTCAAGGTCCTCACCTGTAAAACTGAGTCGTGAGTCTCTGCTCTCTTGGCATTTCCCCCACCCCCTGCCCTGCTTCTGGTGTCTCCCCAGACTGAGGGCAGGGCAAGGCCAGGACCTACCAACACCATGCCTCTAATCCAGACAGGTCAGTTCTCCTGCCAGGGGATGGATAGAGCCCTCCGTGGACTAGAACAAGGTCCTGAGGCCACACAAGAGTATAGTAAAGCAGGAAAGTTGCAATCCATGGGCTTGCGAATATGATTTTGGTTGGCTTGCACCATATTTTTTTTTAATCGGAATTTGTTGCCAACATTTAAAAATAGAGAAGTTGCACATAAAAATCCAGATTTCCGGCTTCTCTTGAAAAACTGGAAGCTTTGACAAGCCTGCCTTGAATTGGCCGCAAGCGGCTGGAACTGCAGAGCCGAGGCGGGTTCTTTGTCCACTCAGTCATGTGGCCTGCCCGACCCCTGCTGGCCTCTGAGTTTGCCTCCCCTGACACAAGGTAGGAGCCTAGGCTCTGGAGTCAGGCTGGCCTGGGTTTGTCCAAGTGTGTGGCTCAATTGCAGTGTGACTATCAGAGAACTCCCTGACTTCTCTGGGCCAGTTTCCTTGCTGGTAAAATGGAGATTTCCATGGTACTTCCTTCACACGGATGCTGCGAGGCTGTGAGGCTGAATACAGGTAAAGCTACATGTTTCACCTGCTGCCGGGCACATAGTGAGCACTCGGTAAATGGCAGCCATGGCCTTGACCACCACCCTCTCCTGACAGCGTGGGGGACGTCAGGAGCAGGAACAACAGAGGCACCTGATGCCCTCCCCAGCCTGGCTCTGGCCCATGGCGGGTTCCCCCTTGCCTGCTCACAGGCTGATTCGGAAGCGGCCATCCTGTCTGGGTGGTGCATCCCCAAACAGCAGGTCAACAGCCAACCCACGCTCCAGTGCCATCACCCGGGCCCGCAGCACCCTCCAGGCTGCTGGCCACTGGGTTCAAACTCTTTTTCCCCAGAAAACAATTCATGATGTGACCTTGGACGAGTTCTCTCTCCCTCCTGGGATCCTGGTTTTGCCAACTGCAGGATAAGCCTGTGGCCTCTAAGTGTCGTTTTTGAACTGTGACTTCTTGGGAGTTTTGCAGAGCGACAGGCGATGAAGGTCAAAGCCTCAGGAGGCAGGAGTGAGTCAGTCAGGGTTCTTTGGCTGCAAGAGCAGAAACCTGTTGCAAGGGGCTTCTAGAAAAAGACGTTGTACTTGTCTTTCTGCCATGGCTTATTTCACTCAGCAGAACGTCCTCAAGGATCATCCATGTTGTCACATTCTGTAGAATGTCCTTTATTAAGGCTGAATAATATTCCATTGCATGTATATATCACATTTTCATTATCCATTTATCTGTTGATGGACATGTATAAGTTATTTCCGTATCTTGTCTATTGTGAGATATCTAAAACAGTCAAATTCATAGAATCAAAGAATGGAATGGTGGTTTCCTGGGGCTGGGGGATGGGGAAATGAGGAGTTACAAGTCAATGGACATAAAGTTCCAGTTAAGCAAGATGAATAAGTTCTAGGGATCTGCTGTACCACATTGTAGCTACAGTCGACAATACAGTATTATACACTTAAGAACTTGTTAAGAGGGTAGATCTCATGCTAAATGTTCTTACCACAATAAAATAAAAATAATAGATAAAAAGGTATTGTATTCGCTCATGAAGGAGGAAGCTTGGGGATTGTGGGCTGCAGGTAGGGCTTGCTCCAGTGATGTTTTTGGCTCTTTCTCACTCTCATCTCTCAGCTTCTTCCTGTGTTGGCTTCATCCTCATTTCAGGTGCGAGGGTTTTTTTTTTTTCTTCTTTGATGGGTATCATGAGCCCTATTAGGTCCAACTGAGAGTCCCCTACCACCAGAACTCCAAAAACTGGCGGCACCCTTCTACACCTAGAAGAAGCATCCCAGGGATGATGCCAAGTGGCCTCGCTGAAGTTGTGTGTCTATCCCTGCGGATGGAAGGATGGCTGAGTTACTGTGACTGGCGCTCCTCTCAAGGATGTAGAAAATAGAAAAAGATTTCCTCAAAGCAAAGGAGGCTTGACATTATAAGAGAGGTGAACAGGGGCACCTGGGTGGCTCAGTCGTTAAGCGTCTGCCTTCGGCTCAGGTCATGGTCCTAGGGTCCTGGGATCGAGCCCTGCATCGGGTTCCCTGCTCCGCGGGAAGCCTGCTTCTCCCTCTCCCATTCCCCCTGCTTGTGTTCCCTCTCTCACTGTGTCTCTCTCTGTCAAATAAATAAATAAATAAATCTTAAAAAAATAAAAAGAGAGGTGAACAGAAATGAGTCATGCAGTCTACAATAATAGCGACGACTGGCCATTCTAGGGGCCTTTAGTGCAGGGACAGAGCCTTCTCAGAGAGGGAGCGGTGATCTTCCAATCAATAAAGCATTTACACACTTCGCCCCATGCGTGGAGCAAGGCACCACAGAATCATGAACAGATGATTCTAGCCCTGACAAGCCATGAGAAACTCCTCCGCCTCACCAGACTGTGACAGCAAGGGCCAGCTGTGCATGTGGTTCTGGCGGTGAACACCGGGAGGGGTCAGGAAGGCTCTCGAGAAAGCTCTCAGTGGCTGAGCAAAGGACAAGGGTGGAGGTGCGAGGCGGGGTGTTAGGACTTCAAATCCGGAGGGAAAAATCTAGAGTAGATGTGAGGCATAAAAGGTAGGAGTAGGGATGGATTAAGTGGGGCTGAGGAAACCTGGTTTTGACTGTGGCAAAATTCGAAATTAAAAAAAGCATAACACATTTAAAAAAAGCATAAAATAAACAAAATGAACAAAAGCATTACATATAAAAAGAACAAAATATAGGCTAATATCTATTTCATCTTGCACTTTTAAGCATTAAAGCAGTGGGAAAAATCAAATCAAAAAGAACAAGCTGGACATATATGGCATATAAAAAAGTAAAGCATACAGTTCAAAACATAACATTAAAAGGCAAATTGGGGAAATATTTCTAATATTACGATATAGTGTGATAAGACAAATGCATATTTTTTAAAAAAGATCGGACAGAGGGGCGCCTGGGTGGCTCAGTCGTTAAGCATCTGCCTTCGACTCAGGTCATGATCCCAGGGTCCTGGAATCGAGCCCCGCAATGGGCTCCCTGCTCAGCGGGAAGCCTGCTTCCCCTCTCACACTCCCCTGCTTGTGTTCCCTCTCTCTCGCTGTCTCTGTCAAATAAATAAATAACATCTTTAAAAAAAAATCGGACAGAAAATGAGCAGAGGACATAAACAATTTCCAAAAGGGACAAGAATAGTGGTGTAGGCTTCTTCATTCGAAATGTGCCATGAAGACCCCCCCCCCCAAACTCCCACATCCCATCCTCTACCTTCGGGCTGTGAGACCCCAAGTAGAACAGTTTATTGAGCCATAGAGGTGACAGCAGAGGTGAAGACCTGCCTAGTAGATGTCTGGGCATGAGATCAGCCCCTTGGAGCCCCCACATCTGGCAGCATCTTTCTCTAAAGCAAATGCCTTTTGCAAACTCAACAGCAACTCTGGTAGGACAGAGTGCAAGGGGCCTCTGCTCACACGCACCCCAGACTAAGCAGCCCCCCCAGCCCTGTGGCCCCAGTGGTCCGGAAGGGGCAGAAGCAGCCTCCTCCTGGACTGGATGTTGCTCCCCCTCCTCCCACACCCAGGTGTGGGGTCGGTCCAGCGTGGACACAAAGGGTCTGGGTGGCAACACAAGGAAGCTGTCATGAACCAAGGGGCCGGTGGGGTTGGGGCTGCTGCTGTAAGTCGTCAGGCTGGCAGCCTTGGATCCACAGGTCATTATCCCAGATTATGTAACTGTCCTTATGAAGCAGTGCTTGGAGGTGGAGGGCAGCGCTGCACTCACAGGCGGGCTGGCATTCTGGCTCCGAGATGCGCTGGCCCATGCCTCACCTCTGAGCCTTGCCTTCCTCGTCCGTACCATGAGGAATAAGGCCTTCCTTGAAGAGCTGGAGCTCCGCCCGTTTAAGGTAAGGACCTGACCCAGCGCCTGGCAACCAGGAGGAAGCCCCCCGCTACATGCTAGGTCCTACGAATCATCAGGAAGTCCGCACAACTGCCATGGTGGAAGTGGGTGCAGGAATGATTCTTGACCAGGACAGATGAGGACCAGTGGGGGCTTCACATGCCCTCAGCTCTCTGTGAGCCGCAAGACCACCGCGTGACAGCAAGTTACAGATCCCCGATGGGACGGGAGAGTGGGGACTTGTGTGGGGATGCGGACCCAACGAGTTGGTATTCTGCCTAGATTCTGAGCCTTCGGAGAAGTGAGGGGTTATCGGGCTAGCAGAGCCCTTGGAAGGCCTCCAGTGCACCCTTCACCTGAGTCATGAATGCAGCCCAGCATGCACATCTGATAGCACTGGGACCCGAGTCAGTGCCCTCCGTCATCTGGATTACTGCTCTAGCCTCCCTCCCCGCTTCCCTGCTTCCGCCCATCCCCCTGCAGTCTGTGTCCAACGCAGCAGCTTGTGATCCGGGTTAAAACAAAAGTCAGACCACGTCACTTTCTGCTTAAAACCCTCTAATGGATCCCCATCTCATTGAGTGAAATGCAACGTTCTTACAACAGCCCCTAAGCCCTGGACAGTTTGCTCCCTCGTAGCTGCCCAGATTTCCTCTCCTTTGATCACCGCACCCTCACCACATGACCCTCGGTGTTCCTAGAACACACCAGGCATGCTCCTGCCCCAGGGCCTTTGCATTCCCTGTTCCTTCTGCCTGGAACCCTCTTCCACCAGATGCCCACATGGCTCCTTGCTCACCTTCAAATCTGTGCTCAAATGTCACCCCATTTAAATCGCGACATCTCCTCTTACCCTGCCAGGATTCTCAATGTTCCTTATCCTGCTCTGGTTTTTTCCAGAGCATTTCTTATAACTAACAATCTCTGTAACCTACTTCTTATGCCTGTTGTCTGCCCGTCCCCCTCAAATGAGCGTAAGCTCACCGGGGCAGGACTCCGAAAGTACCGTTCGGATGAAGAAGGAAGAGAGCCCACCGCTGCCTCCCTGTAACTTCTCCCGTGGGTCCCAACTCCACGCTCTGAAGGGTGCAGAGAACTCCTCCTTCAAGACAGCTCTCCCAGCCTGTCTTGGGTGAGGGCCCCACATTTTTCTCCAGCTGCTTCTCATGTGACAGCTCCCTCTCCCCAAAATGTAACCCATCTGTCAGCATCCCTTTAGAAGTGTTGAGTCCAGACTTGAGCCAGGTAGCAATGTCTGGAGGTGACACAGGAAACTTGGAGAAATCTGGGGAGGGAAGGAGATAGACAAAGATCCAAGAAAGACAGACCTGTGGAGTTTCTTTCACACAGGCCATCTGACATTGGACTGAGAAGCCCCCTACTTCTCCTACCTTCCTCCCACCAAACATTTTAACCCACAGCCCCTAGGATCTCTGTTCTCCAGAGAAACCTAGTGAGTTGAGGCTGGTGAGTACCAGACTGAGGATGCAGGACAGGAGGCCTGGCAGGTTGGGGACACACCCCTACCCCCCCAGCAGGGAACAGCTGACACTATTTCTGGCTCCCACCACCAGCCCCACCTCAGCAGGGAGGCCAGTCCGGGGCAGGAGCCCAGGGTCCCCACTCCGTTCTGTTTGAGATCTGGCAGATGTGATGCGGCTGAGACTCAGTGACGGCTTCACCCAGCATCTCCAGCCCCCGTTTCAGCAGGGGATGGCATTTTGGTCAAGCCAGAGTCTGATTAGTTGGAGAAACCAACATGTCACGGCGCCCTGGGCATATTAAATAATATTTACAAGGGATGACGTGGGAAAGTAATTATCGATGGTGAGAGGCTGTCCACGGCGGGGAACTACTCCGCTGCTCAAGCGGTGAGAAATTAGAGGGATGGGCTCAGATCAGCGAGGGTTGTCGTGGGGACAGTGGGAGTGGCTGGAGACTTGCTACCTCTGCTGATTCTGTTAATAGGATAAAGCAGCCTTGCAAATAAGAGCCAGACCTCAGGAGGCCTGCATTAGAAGGGATTTGGAAATCAGGCCAGGTCCTGCCAATAGCTTCACTTTTAGATGTGTTAGAACTGGAAGGAGCTTTACAGATCAGCAAAGCCACCGGCTCTCTGTTTGCAAGGTTTCTGCCTTCCAGAAATAACTGCAAGTATTAAGTAATAATTAATTTGTTTTCACATTTTTTATTCATCAAAGACACATAGAGGACTGCCAGCTGGGACACGCAGAAGGCGGAGTCGATGTCACTCCAGCCCCAAACAAGAGACCTACTGGTTTTTTGTCAGCCGTCACGTTATCCTGTGCAAACGTAGTTTCCCTTTTGAAAACATTTAAAATAACACAACAGTCCACTTTTAAATATGTGAGGGAGCCTGGAGAATCTACATCAGAAACCCCAAATCCGAGCAAACTCTCTTACTTTATATGTAAGTAGACCAAGGCCCGGAGAAGGGAAGGGGCTTGTCCGAAGTCGCACAGCTGGCTGGCACCAGGACCAAGGCTCCAGATGAAGCAGGGAGAGGGGAAGGCTGTCGGGGGCCCTGGACACCAAGGGGCTTGGGCTTGACTCTTGCCCTCAATCCTTCCTAGCTGTGGGGCCCCGGCAGAATGACTGAAGTTCTCTGAGCCCATTTTCTTATCCATAAAATGGGGAGAAGAGTAGCACTTACCCCCTACTTTTGTGAGGAGTAAGTGAAGTAACAGAACAGAGCACTTAGTTCTCTTAACCCCTGCTTGTGTGGGTGGTGGGGGTAGCAGGTCTGTGTAGACAGAAGACCAACAGCTCACAGAACAAAGTCACGTGACCCCACTTCTAGGTGCTGCCCTGACAACGTCCGTGCGAAACATCCTCTCCCAGCAGAGCTCTAGGTACTAACTTGCAATGCTATCACTTCTAGGTAGTTATTCAGAACTGAGTGTGCCTTCGGACCCAGGCCATATCCAGATTCACTGCCTCGGAATTCCTGCGGGGTGAGGCTCGGGAATATGCACTTAAAAAAATTATTATTGATATATAATTTACACAGCATAAAATTCCCCATGTTAAGTGCACATTTTCGGTGGCTTTTAGTATATTCATAAGGTTGTACAATCATCACTAATTCCAGAACCTTTCCATCACCTCAGAAAGAAACCCTGTAGCCATTAGCAGTCAACCCTATTCCCCACTCTCCTAGTCCCTGGCAACCACTAACTTCCCTCCCTGTGGATCTATGCTGGACAATCCATATGAATGCACTCATGCAACATGGGGTCTGGATCTGGCTTCGTTCACTCAGCACAACGTTTTCAAGGGTTCATCCGTGTTGTAGCTTGGATCAGGAGTTCCTTCCTTTGGAATGTGCACTTCTAACAAGCTTCCCAAGTAGTTGTGATGAGTGGGGTTCAGGAGGAAGAGAACAACTTCTGATTACAAAGCTACAGGGCCTCAATCCTTCCTTCAGGTATGCCTATCTCGGAGGCGCCAGGTAACACTGGGTGCTTGCCTCCTCTAGAGACTGAAGACATCAGGCAGGGTCGCCTGGTACTCAGTAGGGAGAAGTGTGTCTGTGGACAGTGGCCTGGCAGCTGAGAAGTGGGCAAATTAACTGCAGGAGAGACTCACACAAGGGGATTTAGTCTCAACTCAAAGACTTTAATGTACATTATGCTCTTGGAAAAACATCTCCAAGGAAACAAGTGGAACCAAAAGTCTTAACTAGCATGGATTCTCATTCAGAAACCTGGTGTCAGCCGCACCTTGGAAAAGAATGGCACAGGGACTCCTGTCGTAGTACAGTGGTTTGCGGTCAGGGTGGCAGGACCTGTGTGTGACAGGCACACCCTCAGGACTCCGAGGGAATGGGAGCATCATTACTCCTGTGGCTGACAGCTCCACAGCAGGACTGGGAAGATCTAGGTTGGCCAGGTCATCTCCAGAGCCCTGAATAAAGGCACAGAACTTCAACGGGGCCAAAGAAGCCTCTCCAGAGCAAGAACCTCTCTCTTTGTTGTTGAATCTCCAGGTCATTGGAGAGAGTCATGGTGGCTCTGGTGAGGAATGGGGCCATATGGAAGGGTTGCCAAGTCTCACCTCTGGGTCTGAGGCCTCAGAATGGAACAGATGGGAGAGACGTGGCATTAGGAAGGCCCTTGAGGTCAGAAGCCACAGCAGTCTTGGACAACTACCCACTGGGACCTCTGGACAGAAGGAAGGGACTTATTTGGAGAAAGCCAAAGCTGCCCACTTGTCAGACTCAACCCAATTGTCTTCTGGGTCCCCTCTCCCCAGTCTGGAGCTCCTGAGTGGTCCCATGCCCATGTCTTCTGTGATGTGTTCCCATTCAATGACAGGCAGAAATTCTAGCTCATCTCCCTAGCACCCTGTTTAACGTTTAAATCACCAACTGATAGCTCAGACACTGTGCAGTCCAGGGTTTCTTGTTTTCTAACCATCCTATGGAATAAACAATCAGTTTTCTTAGGCTACTGGCTCACATTCTTCTCCTTCAGAAGGAAGCAGGGTGCTGCTGAGGCAGGTCTCTCCCGAGAGCTTCTGAAAGAGCCCGTATGGAATCTGGTCAGGTTAGCCTTCCCATGACGGGAACCCATGAATGTGCCTTCAGGATGCATATGGCCTGTTGGGCACTGAAGAAACTTATTTATTGGTGAAAGAGGGAATTCTGGCTCCATCTTTGCAGAACCTGGTGGGGCCGCTACCCCCGCAGGTCCCAGAAGGAAGGGGTGAATGGAGAGGCCAGCACGGCAGCCGTGGGGGAAGGGACCTCCCCTGGCCGACAGTATTCCCAGTTAGCCAGTCTCTACTCCCTCAGGGAGCTCCACCACCACTGGGGCGCAGTCCTCTGGCTCTGCCTCAAAGTCCCACCGAAACTTCTTGGTCAGGTGAGCTTGGAACTTTTCAGCTTTCTGCCTCAGGGTGGCATCCACGGCAACGCTGCAGGCGGAGGAAAAGAAAACCTACAGAGAACAGAGGATAAGTCACTCCTGAGAACACAGAGGGGGCCGAGAAAGCTGTGGAAATTTCCTCATGGTGTCAGCTCTCTGGGGCGGGTGGATCAGCTGCTGCTGGCACAGGCCCAGGACACCTGCTGTGCTCCCCCCAAACCAAGAAAGAAGGTCCAAACCCAGCTGAGAAGCTGGGGCAGGACTAGAATGGAAAATTACTATCTTGGGCAGAGATGCCCCATTGACAGTAAGGCCAGGGGGGCCATCACCCTGGCCCAGTCCCCTGGGGAGCTCTCCTGGGCACCTGGGCTATAACTACACCAGCTGGTACCAAGAAAAGCTTGGAGGGCTTATAAGCCCCTGCAGCCCATAAAGTCCCAGGCCCTAGGCCAACGAGGCCGAACTGCTGCTCTAATCTTCATGGGCCACAGGCTGCCAGTCAGAGGTTTCTAGTCCCCTTGAAAGTTGTCTTTGATGTTCTTCTTTTAAAATTGTGCTTACAGGGGCGCCTGGGTGGCTCAGTAGGTTAAACATCCAACTCTTGATTTTGGCTCAGGTCATGATCTCAGGGTTGTGAGACAGAGCCCCACGTCGGGCTTCATGCTGGACGCGGAGCCTGCTTAGGATTCTCTCTCCCTCTCCTTCTGCACACCTCCCCCCCCCATTCGTGCACATGTTCTCTCTCTCTTAAAAAAAAAAATAAAGTTGTGGTAACATGTACATAATACAAAACCTACCATTTTAACCAGTTTTTACATTATCATTTTAAAAATTAAATACACATAACATTTACCATTTTGACTATTTTTAAGTGTACAATTCAGTGGCATTAAGTACATTCACATGGCTATGCAACTGTCAACCATCATCCATCTTCAGAATTTATTCATCCTTCCCAACTGATACTCTTTACCCACACTAACTTCCCATTTCTCCCTCCCACCAACCCCTGGAAGCCACCCTTCAGCAATGAACAAGGGTTCCATTTCTCCACATCATTGGCAAGATCTGTTTTTTGTTATTTATTTATTATTATTTTTTTTTAATAATAGCCATCCTGATGGGTGTGAAGTGGTATCTCACTGTGGTTTTGATCTGCATTTCCCTGATGATTAGTGATGCTGAACACCTTTTCATGTAGATGTACTGGCCATTTCTATGTCTTCTTTGGAGAAATGTCTATTTAAGTCCTTCGCCCATTTTTAGTCAGGTTTTTTTTGTTGTTGTTGAGTTATTGTAGTTCTCTAGATATTCTGGATATTAATCCTTTGTTTTGATGTTCTTTTTAATTCAGTTTCATCTGATATAAACATTGAGCAGGGGGCAGAGCAGTAATTTTCTCTACATCTGACACTCCATTCTGGATTTTCCTGGATCCCAATCACTTCTAAGAGTAACAGCAAACTCGTTACTCCTTCTTATACTATTTTACTGTTTTCAAATTCAAAGAAGTTTCGGAGTATCTCAACAGATCCTCACCATGCTCTGGGAAGACGCACCAGAATACCTATTTTATGGAAATGGAGGCTAAGAGGAGTTAAGTGACTGGATGAAAACTAACAGGAAAGGAAGGAGTAGTTTTCCCCAGACCACCCCACAGAAGCAGGAGCGTCAGGGTGGGGGAAGCTCTTTGTTCCACATCTGTCTCCTGCTGTAGCCGGCCTGCAGATCACCATGGAAGGAGTTTGGGCTCCGGGGGCCTTGACCTGACCAAGTTAACAGGGGTACTCCACGGCTGCTTCTCCACTGCCTGGTGGCAGGAGTGAAGCTCATTTCAGTGGTCTTTGTTTGGAGTCATTTTGTCGGAGTGGTAGCAGGGACAGAAGTGACTGGGGGCTGTGGGTGTGCAGAAGCATAAGTGGGGGGTTACAGAATTTGGTTTCATTAACTTGGGAATCGACTAAATACAGGAGCAGGCAGCACAGCCACAATGAAACAGCCCACCGATAACTAGTTAGAGGGGCTGTGTGAGCACGGTGGCAGAGGGCGGCAGGGAAGCCGGCCGCCTGTCTGCAGGCAGCTAACGGGGCTTGCCCTGGAGTGCCGACTGCGGAGCCCAGCGGAGCTCTGGGGAGGGGCCCTGCACGGGAAGCAGAGAAGCCTTGTTTCAAACAGCGTTAGTTCCAGAGGCCCTGCATACCCCTGGGTCTGTCCTGAGGTCCTGGGGAGCCTGCTGGCTGAAGCTGCAAAAGCCTCTTCCTGCTCCCCTCCTTCCACAGTAAACTGGACCCCTCCCTACACAGCCCCACCTCTCCAGCCACGCTGAGCAGCTGCCAAACACGCTCTACTGCTTCTCCTGTGCCCCTACCCACATGTGCTCTGTCCTCGGCATAGAACACCCTTCCATCCCTGCTTTCACCTTCGTCACCTACTGATTTCTACTAGTGACTCAGGTTCAGCAGAGACCTCACCTCCTTTAGGATGTCTTCCCAGACCAAGAATGGCACAGGTGCTCCTTTATGCTCCTCCAGCGCCCAGGGTTACGGCGAATGTAGCTTCAATCTCAGTTAGGTAACAGTCCATTTACTGTTGAGCTCTCCCAAGAGACAAGGAGCAACTCCAAAGCAGTGACTCTTTCTCCTACTGCATACTCACTCCTGGCACAGGGTCTGACATAAAGGACCCATGAGGTGTTTTAATGAGCAAAAGAATGAGAAGACCATAGACTCTATGAAAATCCATTTTTGGTTCACTTTTGCACAAGTCCTTGGCACCAAATAATTGCTCAATAATTATGTGATGGTGCTGGACAAAATAAAGGACTCGTCCTGGGGAGGAGGTGGCCCCTGAATGTCACCAGCTCACAAGCCACCTCCTTGTGACAGGTCTCTTACAAAAGCCCAACCTGAAATGAACTGCTCCAGCCTCTGTTCCCCTAGCACTGGGCCTGAACCTTTCTATGGCATTTCTCACACTGTGCTCACAGTATCTGTGCTCCTTAAGAATACAGAATGAGTCCTTTTTATCAACATGTCACACACAGCATATCGCCCAGGGCCTGGCATAGAGTGAGGGCCCAAAGGAAGCTCACTGAACAGATATGAATGAGATGCAGGGACTGCCCTGCATTTGGCAATGGCCAGCAGTGACAGGTCCAAACAGGCTGGGCTCAGACTCATCACTCATCCTTCCCACCCATCTCTCAAACGATTCCTGGGAGTAAAATCAACCAGAGGCAGGTATAATAGAAAACCTTCTGTCTGAAAAATAAGGCTTCTAATTTAAAAAGTGCTTTGTCCTTTTTAAAGAACTTGTCAATTTAATCTTTACTACAAGCCTGTGTACTATAAACCTGGGAGGTAAGAGGACAGGAAATTACTATTCCCACTGTACAGATGAGAATGGTGATAAACGCCGAGCAAGTAATAAATGTTAAGCGAGATCCAGTCCAAGTAGGGAAATCTCAATCCTTCGTCCCTACCAAGGCCTTCTTTTTGTCTCGACACAGACTTAATACATTCATCATATTTTCAGCACTGCCCTGTGGGGAGCCAGGGGACTTGGAGACCAGGTGCTTCTGGAACTGTCCCCTCTGCAGGCCTCCAGGACCCAGGGCACAGCCCAGGTTGACTTTTTTTAAAAAGCAACTTTATTGAGGTATAATTTACATACAACTAGATTCACCCATTTTAAGTGTTCAATTTGTTTTGACAAATGTGTACACCCATGCAACCATTATATGACATAATCAAGATATTAATTTTTTTCTTTTGGTATTTAGTTTTATGAGTCTGAAGCCCACATACCATCACAATCAGGATACTGAACAGTCTTGTCACTCCGAAAAACTCCCCTGTGCTGCCCCTTAGTGGTCAAACCCTCCCCTTACCCAAGCCCCTGGCATCCAGTGATCTATTTTTGTCCCAATCGTTTACAAACTTGATATTTTAAAAACCCATAATTCAGAAAAGGAGATATACAGACATTACCTAGTTTTCAAACAATAATTTACTTTGATTCTCTTGTTTTTAATTTTATGGCTTCTTCAGAAAACTTGGTAATTATTTATTTTACTTGTTAAGGTGAAGTCGAGTAAACGCTTCTTAACATCACTGAGAAATGAATCATCTTAATATCGGAAGATTAATCCTGGATCTTTTAAAAATACTTTTGAAAGAGGACAACAACATTTCACAAACAACTGCATTTCTCTAAAACTAAAAGCACACCCCTTGGGTATTTTTCTTTAAATATAGAAAAAGGTATTAATATTTTTATCATTAAGTCTGTATATTCTAAAACTGTAAATTACTTTAGCCAGAAACGTAAAAGCCTTCTTTTAAACCCAAATTAAATAAATTGAGTTCAGTCAGGTCACCTTGAGAAATTCAAAATATCAAGGTAGGTAGCTGAGTCACTACCTTATCCTATTTTTTGGACAGACAAAAAAGATGAAATTTCCTAATTTTTTCAATTCCCAAATGATTATTCAACTTAGAATGAAACTAGCCAGAGGTAGAACATTCTATTTCTACTTGCAGAAGAAGAAAATGGTGTTAAATAAAACTATCATTTCACAATGATTACCAGGAGAGTAAAAAGCAACAGGAACCATGTCTTCTGAGGTCGGTTTAAAGAATTTGGGATATTTCATCTGGGAAAAATAAATGGGAGCCCACCACAGACTTCAGAATCAAAACTCAGCCTTGCCATCCACTAGCTCCGGTGATCTTGGGAAAATCATGTGACCTCTATGATCCTGTTTCCTCATTGTGAAGTGAGATTAAATACTTAGCTCTGAGCACTGTGGTGAGGGCTAAATGAAATAATGCACACAATAAGTGTGCAAAAGTGATAGCTGATGGCAGAAGGTGTGCAAGTAGATAGGTGAAATTGATCATGACAGGTGTTCTGGTAAAAATACTACAGACATCACTCAGAGCCAGTGTCTTCCATCAAGAGTTAAAGATGAACACTGGCATTTAGAATATTGGCAAGAAATGAAGCTGGAAAGCATAGATGGCCTATTGTGACTTAAAGTATTTAAAAAAACAGGGTATGGGCGCCTGGGTGGCTCAGTCGTTAAGCGTCTGCCTTCGGCTCAGGTCATGATCTCAGGGTCCTGGGATCGAGCCCCACATTGGGCTCCCTGCTCTGCAGGAAGCCTGCTTCTCCCTCTCCCCTCCCCCTGCTTGTGTCTCTCTCTGTCAAATAAATAAATAAAATCTTTAAAAAAATAAAATAAAATAAAATAAAATAAAAAAACAGGTTATGTGACTATATGCCTAAATGCTATGCAATCAGCAATGAGAATCCTTATTTTGTACATAACTCATTTTCTAACATACTATTAAATTCAGATTATCCTTTCATTGGTTTTAAACAAATTATGGTGACTCAAGTTGCTTTTAATAAAAGAAAAAACTGTATCTATTTTTGTAAAACAAATAATTTTTATTCAAGCTAAATCCATGGGATTTATAAAAACCAGTGGCATCTATTCAAAAGGGCCTCTAATGGCAGAGACCATTATGTGGCTAATTTTATACCAGCTAATGTGGCAGCCTTTAAGTGCTTACACATACAAACACCAGTCCCTCTCCATGGGTAGTAGCCATTTAAGCTCCTAAGTAAGAAAGCCAGTTCCACTTACTTGACTACCTGGGGGGCAGAGCAGGCGGCTGGCTGAAGAAAGCTTTTATGGGCTGATTCATTCACTCACACACATCCTGAGTGAGTGCCTCCGTGTGGGGGGCTAGATTCTCACTGCCAAGATGGTACCAATGGTAACTCTCCATTAAAAAAAAAAAAAAAAAGATCTTGTAATATCCTTTCTACATTGTGCCTGTTGAAATCTGTCATCCTTCCAGCACATGGCTAAACGCCTCCCTTCACAGTCACTCCTGATCCGCTCTCTCCTCCTCAAATTGCAACCCTAGCCTGAATTAACCAATTCCTTTTTAGTGCTTATAATGCCCTTTGATCAGACTGCACCATTTACACCTGTCATATTAGGGGCATCTATTTACACTACCACAGGAATTATGTGCTCTAGCCATCTAAAAATACCCAATAACACAATGTGAGAGAAGTGCTAGGCCTCGACTAGGTGTTGAAAACAACCAGATGAACAACAAACCAGGCTTTGGGTAAAAGTTCACGGCTTAGTGGGGAAGTCAGGCAGACAATGTACACATTTCAGCAAGCACAGCCTGTGTAATATAATAGTGACAAGTCCAAAGTAGGCTAATAGTATGGAAAGGAGAGGGATCAGGAATGGCTTCACAGAGAGGGATGCCTTGAGGGCATCTTGTAGGATGAACAAGTTCACACCAGGCAGAATGAAAATCATGTTCAGTTAAGAAGGCATGAAACGGGCATAAAGTTTCAGTTGTGCCAAATGAAAAAGTTCTAGAGATCCGCTGTGCTTATAGTTACCAATACTATACATGTTATGTGTTTTTTTACCATGATAAAAAAATGGGGGGGAGGTGCCTGGCTGGCTCAGTCAGTTAAGCTTCCAACTCTTGCTTTCAGCTCATTTCATGGTCTTGGGGTTGTGGGATCGAGCCCTGCATAGGGCTCCATGCTCAGCGTGGAGTCAGCTTGAGATTCTCTCTCTCTCTGCCCCTCCCCCTGCTTGTGCTCTCTCTCTCTCTCTCAAATAAATAAATAAAAATATTAAAAAAAAGAAAAAAGAAAAAAGGCCTGAAACAGCATGGCATTTCCTTGAACTTGTAAGGAGACCACTATTGCTGAAGTTGACAGGGGAAAACAAGGAGAGGAAGGAGAAGCTGGAGAACAGATCAGGAGCCAGATCAGAATGGGCCTTGTGATCTATGTTTGGGCTTTTAACTTTCTAGGCAATTAGGAGGTGCAGAGAAATAGTATCAGATCTGCACTTCAGAGTAACTCAGGTGGCAGCATGGGAGATAGGTGCACTGACAGGGGTAGGCATGGAAGCTGACAAACTGATGCAATCTAGATGAGACCAAAAGGGTCTCAGGGCCCATGTCAGGTAAATGGTACTGGGGCAGGACCACCTTCTAAACAACGCTGTCTGGAGTGACTTGATCAATTCATTTGTTTACTTTCCTACCAAAATATAAGCTGCAAGTCAGGGACTCTGTCTTGTTCACAGCTATATTTCTAGGCATTGAATATAGCAGATGCTCAGCAAATACCTGCTAAATCAATAAATAAATCTCTTGAGGGCAGGAACCCTAATATACGGATCCCTCAACACTTTCAGGAAAATATCATATATAAAGATAGGATGCTCAAAAATATGTGTTCATATATTTTTTTAAAGGCACACGTCCTGGATTTTTCCAAATAATGACATCAAATTTTCTTGGTATAAAGTCCAGGCAGAATTCTTCCAACCATCAGCTCTGCACACCCCACCTGGGCATCTAGCAATCCAGCCGGGCCCTCTCTGCTTCATAAATCATTGTTGGCAACGTAGCGTCAGCAATCAGAGCTCAGCTGTCTGTCAGCTCTGCTGACAATGGTCAGGACAGCCAATGACACAGTGTGGCCCTCCTAGGTTTGTGTGACAGCATTAACGCACATCACAAGGGTAGCACATCGTTCCCATGGGTCATTGCCAGATGCAAGTCAGCAAGCTGATGCCTCCTCTCACCCCTCATCAGTTACTAGCTCATGTAACCCAGGAACTTGTTGGGGGTAGAGTGGTATTTCCCCTTCAGAGGAGAGATAAAGGGACTTAATTTCTCTCTGTTATGTCAAGAACCAATAAAAGAGCAGTTTTATAACTCTTTTCTTTTGTTTAAGTGGAACACACCAGGCTCAAGCCATCAGCTTGACCAACTTTCCCCATGGTCTGCACAAGGCCCCCAACTGCCAGGGTTTTAAGTCAGCTGCCCGCTTACAGGGATTCTTCCAATAGTATGTTGTTTGTAGAAAAGTATCCCATGCCTCTGAGAAATAAGCCCCTCACGGTGTCTCCACTGATGTCAACCAAGAATCCTTACTGGGGGAGTCTATACTATATTCAGGACACAGGAGCATAATCACAAGACTCAGACCTGGGTTCAAATCCTGACTCTGCCACTTACCAGCTGTGTGACCTTACATAAGTGACTTAACCTTTCTGAGTCTCAATGTTCTCATTTGTAAATAGGAAATAATCCTCCCTGCCTTGAAGGGCTCCAGAGAGATTAAATGAGGGAACCCAAGTAGCATGATAAACATGATGCCTGCTACTCAACAGGCATTTACTGTATGTTTGTTCCTTTTCTCACCCTGGGTGGGAGTGGTAGATTAGTGAGTAGCCACCTTCAAAGGAGTGGGCCTCATAGTGGTCTCACACACACACAGGGAGAAAAAAGCAGCTCATGGAACAAAAAGTATGGAAACTGGCAGATTGCAGCTTCTGCCTCTTCCACACTTGAGAAAGTTAAAAATGTGAGTGACAGAGGCTGTCCCAAGAACATAAAGGAAGCTAATCTATTTGCAAAGGGAGGAAATAGCACGGGATGAAGATTGTAAGTTGTTTGAAGCTTCTTCCCTAATTACCACTCATAATGAAAATTTAATTGCCAAGTTAAAAGCAAATTTCACTTTTTCTGTCAGAGAATCTCTGCAGAAACTGGCACGTTTTGTTTGAACAGGAAATCAAAGTTACTTTAATGCTTAAATGAGATCTAAGGAGCTGCAGATGTTTCCCTGGAAATAACAAGCTTCAAAACTCTGTCCTACTGGGTTATAGCAACTTATGGCTACAGGGAGAAAGAAAAAGTGTTTTGAGCTGAATAACTCATAGAGGTGGAGGTTATTCAAACGCCAAGTACCCCTCTGCGTGGCACTCTCGGGCAAGGCAGGGGGAGGGTGGTATAGAGAGAGGGTCTCTGGCATCACGGAACTTATAACTGAATGCAAGAGAGAACCAGGAAACAGCCCGAGGTTAGGAAACTGCAACAAAAAAGTAACCCTCCCGAAGGGGCTTTCACACATCCTCGCCTTAATTCTGACCCACGTGGGTGTCAGCCAAAAGATGGCTCACCTGTAAGGTGCTGGTGAGGAAGTTGTTCTGGGAGACAATGTCCACAAAGAAGTCGGCCGGGATCTCGCCGAGCTGGTGGTAGAGGATGGAGATGAGGTTGACGTAGAGGGTGTGGTGCCTCACCATGGCTTCTTCTGAGCGGCACAGGAGATTCAGGAGCCGCTTCCAGTGCTCAAAGGCCTCGTACACGTTCCCCAGGAGGAAGCATACAAAGGCAAACTGGAGTTCACCTGAGAGGCGCAGAGAGGAGAATGATCCTGAGAGATTGGAGTGCCAGCTGATGCTACGAGGCCACCAATTCTACTGGACCTCAGCAATGGGCGGTGGCCTCCTGCAGAGCACTCCTGCTAGGTGGGGTTTTGCACTGAGTACATGCTCAGTTCAAGTTTGCTGAACTGCTCTAAACTCAAGCTACAAAAAACCAAACTGTGGTTTTATAAAATCAGACTGTAAGAGAAGAGGTCTACCTAGTATTTGCCTGGCACTTAGAAAGTTTACAAAATGTGTCCATGGGTATTATGCCAGGTGGATCCCAAACTTGGCTGCCTATCAGAATTACTAGGAGAGCTTGTTGAAGATAAAGCTGCCCAAGCCTCCCCCATGGAGAGCCCGGTTGAGGACAGATGATGGAGCCTCAGTATCTTTAGCTCTAAAAAGCTTCCCGGGTAATTCTGATGCAAACGGTCTGCTCCAGAGCCAGGGAAATGCTGCATTACACCATGTAATCCCCAGCCCAACTCCACAAGGTATTCAGGGAAGGTGGTATCTGTCTCATTTTACAGATGAGGTCAAGGGACTTACGCAAGGTCACACATCGAATGCTTGGCAATGGGAACAATGTGAAGATAAAACAAAATTCCTATTGGGTGAGAACAGTTCCAGAGCTTCCCAGAAGAGGAAAATTTGTGAGTACTTGTTCCAGGCTTAGCCTGCTAGCCCAAATCACTTGCATTTGTTTAACCACAGGGCTCTGTGATTTAACCTCTATGAACAGCTTGGTGGCTAATAGCATGAGCTCTGGAACCAAACTACCTGAGTTCAAATCTCGGCTCCGCCCTTCAGAGATGTGTGACCTTGGGCAAGTTACTCAATCTGTTTATACCTCATTTTCCTTATTTGAGGGCGGTGGGGAAGATTAAATAAATCAATATAGTTCACATAAAGCATTTAAAATAATGCCTGGCACAAAGGAGTGCTCAAGAAATATTAGCTATTATTATTCCCACATTTCCACCAGATGCCTGTCTGAAACAAAGAGACGCCATGATCCAGAAGCCACTGTCCTTGGGCAAGCAACTGGGTCTCTGGTTGCCAAGATATACTGCTATTGATCAGAGACATTCTCTCTGGCTTCAAATTTAATGAGGGCTTCTGTGGTGTCATACCTATACATGGGCCATAAAAAGAATAGATGCACTCAACACCAAGTACCTCTTTAAATGCATGGTGTTTGATCTCTGTCACCCCCAGAGATATGAAAAACTAGTTCTCTATTCCTAGGCTTGTGGAACTAAGTTTGTCTAGCTGCCTGGTCCAGATATATTGGATGTTGAACTGACATTTTCAAGATATTGTCAAATTTTCTTTCTATGATAGAGGTTAATGATTTGCTTCTCCAGTTAGCTTTACCTGGTTGGTTTGTGAAAACAGGAGCTTATTCTCTGAAATTAGGGCATTTACTTAAATTCATGCATTTCTGACCTAGTCTGAAATTAAGTTATGAGATCAGAAATAATTTCAAAGAGCTGTCAGGAAGATACAAAGTTATCCCTGCAACAGACCTTTCAGAAGATTACTTTGAAGAACTAAAACGTTTAAGAGGTAGAAAACAGGATTTCTGTTCATTTTTAAGCCAGAATTTCTTAAGTGTTACTTATTAAATGATAATACTGTGTAATGCATTAAGATGCACCCATTAAAATGTGTCCTTTTATCAGAGAGCCAATGATATGAAGGGCCCTATGTTCAAATTTCTCACTGATCTTCCAACAGAAAAATATGCAAATACCTGGACAATTTGTAAAAGAAAAAATACAAATAGCTGTTAAAGATGTGACGAATGTTTGCTGTCACTAGAATCAAAGAAATATAAATTGAAACGACATCACTCTCCAACCATCCCGTTGGAAGAGGCCTTTGCTAACTCGCCATTTCAGAGGTGATGGGCAACAGCCTCACGCCAGCTGGCAACACACACGGCTTTGATCCAGCAATTCAACCCTAAATGTATGTGTAAGTACACACGAGGATGTTCATTAGATGACACAACAGGGAAAACAGGGACATCTTAAAGGTCCATCAACAGAGGGCTGGTTCAATAACTATGGCACATAGGCAGCCGCTATCGAGGAGGGCCTGTTTCAGTGACACAGAAAAACGTTTACGCTAAAGCAGATTACAAAATAATATACTGTAATCTTGTTTTTGTAAAAAATCATTTATACACACAAACACATATAATTGAGGAAGAAAAAAAAAGACTAAAGGGAAATACATAGAAATACACAGAGAAGAGACTGCAATGAAATGCTGCACATGGAGACATAAACATGCAAAAGACGAAAAGTAAATACACCCAAGTGTACAAAATGGTTATTTCTAGGTGGTGGGAACTGGGAGGGAATTTTTGTTTGTTTTGCTTCTATGATGACCATATATTATTTTTGCAATAAGGGAGAAAAATAACAAAAACAATAATAATCTTTAAAAAATCACTATCCTGGTCTAAGCCAGTGGAGACCAACACTTTTGAGAGAATCAGGAGAAAACTGAGGAGGCAGATGGGAGGCTGGGAACCAGGAGCCGCTCTGGTCTCACTTCATCCACATAGTTGGCCAAATCCTTTCCCTCTGTGAACCTCAATCTATAAAATGAGGGGCTGGGCCACTTCAGTGCTTCCCAAACAGCACTGGCTGCAGCAGGCTCACCTACGGTGCTTGTTTATGATACAAACACATAGACAGATCCTGCTGGGGCCCTACTCCAGCTCTCCTGAATCAGTCTCCAGGGGGACTGGGCAAGCCTGCTTCCTAGCCAAGTACAGGAACCACTGGACTAGATAACCCGAGAGGTACCCCCTACTATACACCCATCCCTTGGCCCACTCCCCAAGAATCCTGTTTCTCCTCACCAAGCACATCCTGGGGGCTGCTGGGGAACTGCCTGCTGAGCACCATCTCCAGGGCATAGCTCAGGTCCATGCTGTGCCTGGTTATCTCTGCTGGCGTGGCCCCTGCCGGGAACATCTGTGTGGGCAGCTCTGAGAAGCGGATCTCTGTTCCGGCTCTGGGCTTCATCTCTGGCAGCCGGGCCAGGCCCTCCTGGTAGCTTTTGCACTCAGTACCACAGCGAGGTAGATTCTGCTCCACGCGGTCCTTGGTGTGCTTCATGGAGAGCACGGGAAGCACCTCTGAGAAGGCGCAGATCTGCCGGCTCTCGGGCTGCAGCCTCTCCATTGTGGCCTCGCTGATAAAGTTGGTGAGTGAAATCCACTTCTTGAGTGTGGCATATGGGTAAGGGCCCAGGAACTGGTCCAGCTCCTGGAGGTTGGCCCTCATGGCCTCCACCTCAGCCTCTGGGGCTGGGGACAGGTCTACTTCTTCTTGGACGGCATTCCAGCGCAGGACTATCAGGCCTCGCTGCTGCAGGCTAAGGAAGAAGCCCATACGAGGCCCCACCTCCCTGGGATTGGCCTTGTCCACAGAGCTGTAGTGGAGGAAGTGGATGCCTGGTGGGATCATCTTCACACCCCGGAACTTGGGGCCCACCTCCCAGGAGTTGTAGTCAATGCCAAACTCTGTCCCCTTGGGCATATTCAGGATGACCACAGTGGCCCCTTCAAAGAAGAGGCGCTTGGCAAACTCAGGATCCATCTGCATGGCAGCCATGGGATCAGTGCTAGGTGACCAAAAAGAGAATCCCTCTTGTCTTCCAGAACAACTGAAAAAGAAAGAAATCAGAGTTAACTGGAACTTGGGGAAAGATGCTTCATTTGCTGAGGATTCTGCATGTGCCAGATTGAATCAGACCCTTGACATAATTATCTCCCTTAATCCTCGCCACAACCCTGCATCAATTTTACTGATAAGGAAAGTAAGACTCAGGAAGAAGAGGATTTTGTGTTTTGGTTTATTGAGAAAGAACACTCACTGCATAGCCAGAAAGACATTGAGGAGAAGTGACGTGCTCAGGGTCATGCAAGGTCACACAAATTAGAACCTGGGTACCCTGTCCTCCGGGCCAGTGTTCTTCTCACTGTCCACTCAGGATCTGCTCCCAGATCTCTCTCTCACAACAGGATGAAGGTGGGGAAAGCCTGGGTGGTCTATTCGAAACTACAACTGTGCCTAAACTGCCTCACACTATAACTCTTCCTAAACCCTATTGCTGAAGAGTCCCAAGGAGCTGAGAAGGATGATTAAATCCAGCATATACCCAGTTTCCCATAAGCCTCAAGGAAGGCCCAGACATGGACAGAAGGTGGAAAGTGGGTGCTCGGCATCTAAAATTCACAAAATGTGTCGGAAGCAGAAAGCTTTTCAACCACAAACCTCCTCCTCTCCTTTTACACATAAAAACCCCTGAAGTCCAGGGAGTGAAACAACTTCCCATAGGGCCTACAGTCAGTGGCAACTCTGGATCCCTTCCCCAGAATGGATTCAGGTGGCATGGCTGGCCTAGGATCAGTATTTAGAAGAGAAAGAGCAAGAACACTTATTTTACCCACCTCTGAACTATCCATGGGGACATACTGGCACAACGTGTAGGCAGGCAGACACTGCCTGGGTGGTATTTATAGGAATGGTTCCAACATGAACTAATTTAATCCAAACTATTATCTAACCTTCTAGTCCCAAGATGCTTACCTATTCAATTTAACAAATAATCACTGAGCGCCCGCACCGTGCCAGATCTTTGCCTGAAACAATGATCTGTGAAACATCCACAGAGTAGGACAGTCACCACTACCTCTAGGCACTTCCAACCCAGCCGGATGCACGAACAAGACCCCCAAATTTCACAAACTGAAGAACCAGCTGCCTGTTTAATTCTTCTTACTCTTTTTTATGTTAAGCAAACAGAACAAAATAAAACAGTGAGGAAAGGAAGGCCAACCTGGTTCCAAAAATGTTAGGGGCAATGTTTTATCATCTTAACCCCAAACCACGACAAATGACTCACCCTATATCAGCATTTTTTTTTTTCCTAACTGCAAGTCAAAACTCATTAATGGGTTAAGAAATCAATTTAGAGTCTCAACCAGCATTAATTTTTTTTTTTAATGGAAGGAGAATTAAAAAAAAAAAACCCAGCATGCATCATGAGTAATAAAGATAATAACTGTCTTCTGAAGTTTTATGTGTTTGTATGGATTCTTGGTCATGAGGTAAAATGTATTAGTTATTGTAGGTCACAGTCAAAAAAGCCTGAAAGCCACTGCTCTAAATAATTTGCATCATCATCATCTTATTCCCAACCCTGAATTCAGAAGGTACTTAATAAATACTTGCTAAATGAAGAGCTATTGCATTTAGAATAATTGTTCATCAACTAGCCATTTTCCCTTGTGGTTGTGCTCCTCCTTGATAATGACATTCCTTTATTCTAATTACACCAGCTGTAATTCTCTTCCCTGTATCTTCAGCAGCTGGTACATGGCCTGACACGGAGAAAATGCCCTGGGATGCACAAAGTCACATCCAGCTGCTTCTCTCCATCACCTCCTTACTCCAAGTTACCCTTTCTCCATCCCAAGAGCCAGAGTGAACTTTTCAAAATGCCAATCTAAGCCACACTTAATGCCATGTTGAGTGGCTTCTCTTATGGCTCCGGGAAAATCAGAATTTTTACCATGACCTATAAGACCTACAAGGCCTGGGCTTCCTGGCCCCTCCCAACTCCTGATTGTTTCATACCATGCACCCCCCCCCCCCCCCCCCCCCCCCCCCCCCCCGATTTCTGTTCCAGCCACATTGGCCTCTTACAGACCCTCAAGCAGGAGGCTCCCTGGGTAAAAAAAAACTCTTCCTCAAATCATTTTTTCTGATCTCAGCTCAATATTCACTTCCTCACTAAAGCTTGCTTGACCCGGGGTTAGGTCAGGTATCCCGTGGGACCCTCACTCCCCCGGCACCCTGTACCTTCCCATTTCATTGATCAGGCTACAATTTTGCGTTTATGTTTAGTAGAGGGCTGTCACCTCCGTGAGACTTGAGTGTTTTTGTTCCTCCAGCACACACTAGATGCTCGATAAGCACTTATTTAATAAAAACATGATATCCATTTTGTAGATGAGAAACAAAGGGTCGGTTTGGGCAAACTACCTTACCCGAAATTACAGAGTCGGACAGAACCAAATCGGGCGCCGCCAAGGTCTCCGGCACCCAAGTTCTCAAGTTAGGGAAACAGCGAAGTTACCCCAGGTGCCCCAAGAAGTACTGGCGAGCGGGGCTCTGGTGACGGTTTATCGGGGAGAAAGGCCTGCAGAGCCACCAGGGTCCCAGCACCGGCCCACAGGGCGGGACGCGGGTCCCGGCGAGGCGCCCCACTTCAGGGCACTCCGCGATCCCGAGCCGGGAAAAGGGTGGCCGGGCCACAGAGACAACGAAAGCAGAAAAGTTCCAACAGGCCAAGCGGCCGCACTCACCAGCTTCGGACTCTCCCCGCTCTCAAGCACCGCCGAAACGCACCGGAAGTTCTCGCGCTTTGGCTCGGGACGGGAGCGCCGGCGAAAGCGGCCCGGCAGAGCTCTTGGTCTCGGGAGGAACGGTCCGCGCCTGCAGGTTCCGCCCCATCAAATGTTGCCTTTTGCTAGTTTAAGTTACACGTCTTAGCTCCTGAACCATGGATAACAACTTTCACCAAATTATGTATATCCTGCTCCAGAAACACATCCACCAGCCCTGGCCCTTTGGTCTCAATCAGTCACGGTCGCTGAAGCTGGGGTCAAGAGCATGGCTGCCTAGTAGCCACATCAGATGATCAGTCATGGTCCCAGTCAGCCAGTTTCCACCTGAGTATCACCACCCGGTCGCAGCTTCCAACCACAATCAGTCCTAGAGGAGATTGTCAGAAATCCAGCCCGCAGGGCGGAGAAGAACCAGTCTCAGCCCCAGTAGCCACCACACGGATCCCTGTGGCCATAATCATCCTGTGTCCTCAGGCGTGCAGGCTACAAGCGGCCACGAGGGAGGGAATTTGCCTGTCTGGTTCTCTGTTGTTTCCTTGGAACCCAGCAGGAAGGCTGGGCACAAGGGCTCTAGACACAAGGGCTCAGCTGGGTGTGTGTATTTATCACAAGTTTAATTAATGACTGCATTAATAAACGGCTTCTCTTTGGGGGTCTTGCTCTGTGCTGCATGGTTCTGTCAGTCAGGGTTCAACCAAAGAAGCAGAATCAATAGGAGACATATATTAAGAGGTTTATTGCAAAGAAATGGCTTATATGATTGTGAGGACTGGCTAGGTAAGTCCAAAATCCACAGGGCAGGCCATTCATATATAACTTCTAAGCCTTACACTAACCCTAGTAAGTAGATATTAATATTCCCAGCTTACAGAAGAGAAAACCGAGGCTCAGAGAGGTTACGCAGCTGGAGAGTGGCAGAGTTAGGATGCAAACCAAGGCCTGACTGGCTATTCTTGTCCCTCTGCTGCTGCTTCTTAGCTTGTCTGTCACCCTTCCTCAGTGACAGCTGGACACACCAATTTGTCTCAGTCAAAACTCATCTCTTAGTGGGTTGCAGACTAGACGAGGCCCTGCAGTCATGGCTAATCACAATAAGCTGCTGCTGGATTAACCAGATTTGGCCTCCATCAGTCACAGTCACGCATGTCACACTCAGCCCGTCATGTCGGTTCCATTTCCTGCCTGAAGAAGCTCAGCTCCCTCCCTGACCCTCCTTATTCCCAGGGCTGGGTGCTGAGCTCCGTGGCCTGGTCTCAGAGCTCCCTGTACCAGCTGGGCTCACCATCTTCTCAGAGACTCCAGCACTAAATTATGGGCTTGGAAGCTACAGATGGGGGCCCTGGAATGCCACCTTATGGGTCACATGTCCATCCAGATCAGGTTTTCAACTCTGGCACTACCGACAAATCAGACCAGATTTGTTGTGGGAGCTGTCCTGTGATTACAGGATGTTTAGCAGCATCCCTGGACTCTACCTACTAAATGCCAATAGTACCCCTCAGTTGTAACAACCAAAAATGTCTTCCGACATTGCTAAATGTTCCCTGGAGGAGGGCAAAATCACTCCCCTCCCCTCCGTTTGAGAACCACTGATCTAGATTAATCAACCCCAGGTTATTCCCAAGCAACACAGAGGCTGACCCTGTATTTCTGGGAGATAAAGATACAGATCCAGAGTGTGTGGGGACCCAATATTTGCAAACCGTGTCCTATTCCAGAACTCCATGGGTGACAGATAACTAAAAGAAACGTACAGGAAAAAATTCAGGGAAGGATTCACAAAGCTCCTGAAAGCAATTGCCTCTGACAATGGACAGGAGTCTGGAGAGGGTTGAAGAATTGCTTTCCACTGCACAGCATTTTGTGTCATTTAGTGAATTACCTTTAGAAAGAAAAAAATAGTATTTGGTATTCAAAATTACTAGGAAATGCTCAGAATTTAAGTTTAGAATAGTATTTAGAATGGTATGTACCTGATAACTTAAGCTCTGAAGAGATATACATACCTGGAAAAAGAGTGGAAGAAAATGCACCCAATTATTTGCAGTGGTTCTCACTTGTGAGATTTGGGGCAATAAAGAAAGGTGAGTCACTTAGTAGAATAGCAAGGAAAGTGTGGTACATGCAACTCAGGGAGCCCAAGGAGTAAGTTTTACATGGATTATGGGTTTTTAATTTTATATCTTTGCATTTATTTTTATGAAGACCTCCTTTCCTTGGCAAGCGACACTAGTTTTATGGAAGTAATATCGTTTCATATATATATAATATATGTATATATTATATATATATATACACACATATATATAATTTACAGAGTTCGTTTGAGTAACTAAGTCACTAATGGGACAGGTGGCACATACAGGGATATGGCAATGTATGTGGTGGTGGGCCAAAGTTGAAGCTGGGGGTTGCTCTATACATGGATACTAGGCTCCCATGGAGAGGGTTGTAGGAAGAGACCCCAGTGTAAGTGTTCTTCTTTTAGAAAGAGGAGGGATCATGCTGTTCCTCCATACATCAAGCCCCTCTGTATCCTGGGGCCCACATCTTACTGTTCCTTCTGCCTAGAATATTCTTGCCCAAGTCCCTCACCTTATTGGCTCTTTCTCTTCATTCAGCTCCTCCTCAGGGAGGCCGTAACTGGCCACCTTATTGAAGTGGTCTCCTTCAGCAACCATTACCTGCCTCTGTGCATTTGCTTCCTGGTGCTGATCACTCTGGAATTGCCTCTGGCTGCTTGCCTGTTGTATTATGTGTCCTGTGCTCTAGCAGCCCGACAGGTCCTGGAGGGCAGGTATGTCTTACCTGCTGCGCCTGCGCAGTCTAACCCAAGTCACAGACCACACTGCAAGCCGCAAGTACGTGTTGAATGGAAGTGTTCAAGGGTGGGATTTCTTCCACCCCCGTTTTCGCCCTTCCCACAATGCCAACTTGTACTGGTAGCTAAGGTCAGAGAGAGAGAGAGAGAGCAGAGATGCCAAGGCAGTTTGTGGTTCAGCATCAAACACATTTATTTCACTTTTATTGAGTATACAAGAACAGAGAGCACACGCATACAGCACAGAGCACTGAGGTGGGGGAGCGTGGGGACGAGAGGGGAGGGAGGGGTGTGAGTAAAAAGGAACAGGACAGCATCGCAGTTGGTTGGTAAGTGCTTTTGAAAAAAAAAAAAAATCCTTTAGAGTGATGTTGCTCATGCAATTGCAGGCCAGTCTTGGAATGTGCTTGCAGGATTCACAAACTGAAACAGGTCCTGGCACTTCCTGTCCCCTCAGACGGAAAAGATCCCAAGAAAGCAAAACAAGAGAAAATGAAGATCTGTGGGACAGCAGACCCGGAAAAAGACCCTGGAGAGCATCTGGTTTATCCTGCTCATTTTGCAAATGGGGAAACTGAGGCCCCAAAGGAGGGGGGTGGTGGGACTAGTCCAATGTCACATGGTGAGTTAGGGGCTGAGTCAGGATACCCTCCAGGACATTTTCCATATGCTACATGGTCTCCTGGGTGGAGAGGCAGCACAGAAAGGATGAGAAATGTAAAAAGGAAAAAAAGAAAAGTAGGTTGAAGACAGACAAGACAAACATCTATATTGTCTATGAAGAGGAGGATGGGAGGAAACAGTGCCCTAGATTTCAGCTTTGCAGCTCCCCTCCTCCCTTGTGGCGCTCCCTGTCTCTCCACGGAAGGAAGGTCACAGCATCCGTGGGGCGGAGAGTTCCACAAACCCTAGCCAGCCCACAGGCTAAGTCTGGTCACTTCATCCCTGCTCTGAAGCCACAGAACAAATACTCTCCCTCTGAGGTGTGACCAGTGTGCTCGGGACGCCTGGTTCCTGCAAAGACAGGGGTGCCTGAGCCAAATTCCAGGTAGCCCAGGGAGGATGGAGCCATTCCAGTTCTTGGCCCAGAAAGAATAGGAGCTCTCCGGTTGAAAGGGGTGGGAAGGAGGTTCTGTGGCTTCTCCACCAAGATGGTAAAAAGAACCTGGTGCATGGAAGTGAGCTGTCGCACTCAGGGGGGTTGGAGTGGGGGCCACCGGTCTTGCTGGGGGGGGAGGGATGTGACTGAATCTCCCATCTGAGCCCCAGGGGCAGGGCTCTCTCTGCCTGCTCTCTGTCCCATTTTTGCCCACAGACGCACACACTGTTCTGGTTTCTCGTCCTCAGGTCAGCACCAGCTTAGCAAACTAAGCGTATATGTCATTGGGGTAACTGAGAAGTACGCCGGGGCCCTCTGGGGGGGTATCCCTGGGCAATGGCCAATAATTGGAGAGAATGTGGAAATGCTCTCAGAGGGGCAAGCCATGATTGAAGATGTAAGGCTGGCTGAGAGGACTTCCAGGTCCCTCCCCTCCCCCACATTCTCTCCTGCAGTCCCAGCATAGTGCCTGGCACAAGTAGGTACTCAATAAATATTTGTTGAATGAATTTAATGACCGCTGTAGAGGTGGGACGGGGGGAGGTAATATGGGACTGAGAAATTAAAAGTGCGGTGGGGACATATTCCTTCCAAAGGGGACTCATTGAGCTCAGGGAAGCAGCTCCTGGCAGGCAAGACTGGGAAAGCCCAAGCTTTGGAAGGGGTATTCTCCAAGAGCTTCTGTGGTCTGAAGGCAATTCTGGGGACCCTGACAGTACAGACTCAGAGCTCAGACGCTGGCTAAAGGGGAGGTTTCCAAAGCCAGAGTCTCATACATAGAAGGAGCCTCTGAGCAACACCACCTTTCATCCGAGGCTTGTCGGGGGGGGCAGGCAAAGCCTTTGGAAATGAAGTTCTGCCCCATGGGGCCTGCCCTGTGTTCATGGTCTCTACCATGGCTGCTTTGGCCCAGGAGGAAGAAAACGAATGTGGGAGGCACAGAGGACGAGAGGCAGCCAGGCTCTCCAGCCAGCCAGGTTAAAGCCACCATCCTGTGCGGCGGCTGGCGGGTGTCACGTCGCTTTGCATGGGGAGTCAGCTGTCACAATGTGGTCAGGGAAAAGATATGTGGCCGAAAAAAGAGAAGACTGAAAACCGAAGCAAACCCCCTAGGGAGGTATGGGGGCTGAGCCAGGGGACCCCTGTAGCAGAATCCTGACTCTGGACCCCACACCTGAGCACAGACCAGGCCCTGGTGGCTACTGCCTGAGGGGGATGGAGGGAAGGCATCTTGGACTACATCTGTGTTTCTTCCTTCTTGCCAAACCCCTGCCCCTCCATCTGGGGACCCCACCCCTCCCCACCAATCAACCAATTACAAATACCACACACTGTATTACTACGCTGAACCGTCAGCTCCTACTGCGAGCAGCCCACAGCCAGAGTCCAGGTCTCCTCGGCTGGGCCGGTTCAGTGAGATCTAAGAACTTTGGGATACATCAATCACAGTCGGATAATTATAATTTTAAAATGTCAGCTTCATACTTACCAGCACTGTTTATTTTAATATTTGTTTCCTGTTATATGTCATATACATAACTTAAAAGCACATCCATCCACATCTCCTACAAGCTGCACCTTCATAATGAGAACCCATAAACATACAATGTCTACTTTCCTTCCCGTGGCTGGGTTTTCTGCTCTTGCCTTCTTTTCTTTTTCTTGTCCCAAACCAGAGTCATCTGCAGCGGCCCTTGGCAGGACCCGGATACAGAGGGTGGGGGAGGGGGAGGGGGGAGCCGAGACAGAAATGACAAGACGTGTGAGTTGAGGGGGAGGGGAGGCGGAAGGAAGGAAGGTGGATTTTGCAGCCCAGTGTCAAGACCCAAAAAATAATAATCCAGTGTTCCTCCTCCTTTCCGAGTGGGGGATTTTCTTTCTTTCTCGGCAAATGGTTGACAGTGCGTGTCTTGCTGCCGCGACTTCTCTTGCTTTGCTGCAAAAGTGTTTCCTTTGCACTGGAGTGGACAGCACACACTTCAGGACAAATGGGATGCTCGTCCACGCAAGGTCACGTGCAGAACCAGGGTTGTTTTGTACTCCTACGATCAGTGTGGTCTGGCTTGCCTTTGTCGTTCCGCAGGGCTTCGAAAGGGGGAGCAAGAGATTATTGTCATTACATATATATATTTTTTTTTTCCTGAAAAATCCCACCAGTTCTTCAATTTGTCTGCAAAGGAAATGTAGGTGTTCAGATGTTGGTTGTTGCTGTTGGCCGATTGCGTGACCAGCCTCAGCAGCAGTGCAAGGACGCGGTGTTTCCTGTATATATATCTATATCTATATATATCTATATATATATGCTTTTCCTTTCCCAGTTCCTCTTCGGTGACAGTACGTCACAGCTGGGACTTCGGTGTTGAGTCGGAGAATCCAGAATGAAGGCCCCTTCTTAACGGTTCTCTGGCTTGGGTTGGACCAGAAACGCCAGCATCTCTTCACAGAGGTCAGGATTCCTAGGGCCGGAGGCGTGGAGGGAAGGGGACACGAAGGAAGAGGACAAGAAAAATTAATAACTTTTGCTCATTCATCTTTAAATACGTGGCAAGAGGTTGTTTTAGCTACCTTTCCTGTGGCTCAGGAAGATAAAGTGACTTGTCCAAGGCCACACAGCTGAGACCTGAACCCACATCTGTCTGGAAATCTGTCCAAGTTTCCTTTAACACTAAGAAGCTCAGATCACATACATGCAGTTCACCTTTTCTTCCTACCTTCTCTCGGTCTAAGAACTGTTCAGTTGTGATGGCAGAAGCTCTTTGTTTTTCCTCTCTGATCTCCATGGGCCTGTGTGTCCTGGGGATTAAACCCCAGGGAGCAGCATTTCCATAAAGAAAGTGGAGCCTGGATTCCAACTCAGGTTTGACTCCAAAATTTCGTGGTCAAGGGCATGAGCTCTGCAAGCAGACCTCCTGAGTTCATTCCATAGCCTACGAGCTCTGCCACCTTGGGTGAGTTTATTAACTTCTTTAGGCCTCCAGTGCTCGTCACTGTGCGTGGTGCATGGGAGCCACCCAAAACCACTTAACAGGTGGGGTGTCCTTCCTGCCCTCTCCCACTCACATAAGGTCAAGTATGAATGGACTCACAGACATGAAATCCTTCTCAGTTTAGTTGACAGATGGGAAAATTGAGACCCAGAGAGTTCAATGTCATAGTGAGTTGGTGACAGAAATGAGACTAGAACCCAAGGTTCCTGCTCTGAAACAGGTCATTTTTTTCCCTCCCACTTCATCCAAATCTTGAAGGTAAGGAAGCTGGGTGTTGCTGGCAGTGTTTGGGAGACAGGTTCTGTCTGAAGGAGGTGGGCCAGTGGGAGAAGATGGAGCAGAAACCGCACACCTGGCCGTGAGTTGCCAGGGGAAAAAAAAGACCCTGTGTCAGTTGGGTGGCTGTGCTTTACACACTCACAGCAGGAACTTCAAAGAGGAGGAACTTCTGGAAGGAAGGCCAAGAGTCAAGTGGAGTCTGAGCAGATGTTTCTGGAGGATTCAGGGAGGAGAGAGAAGCTAAAGGCCAGCAAGATGGACACCTACGAGGAGACAGGGCTTGTGCACCAGGCTGGTGATAGAAGCTTACGGTCTGACTTACTCAGGGCTCTCATCCGTCCCTGAACATGGCGAAACCTCAGGGGATAAGGATGCGGGTTCAAAGCGCTAAGCACTTTCTGTATGTGAGGCCCTGTCCTTGTGTGTCACTGCTGTGGACTGAATATTTGTGTCCCCCCTTCCAAAATGCATACGTTGAAGCCTTAATTCTCAATGTGAGGGGCTGGGGGTCTTCGGGAGGTACTTAGGTTGTAAGGGTGGAGCCCTCATATATAGGATTAATGCCCTTATAAAAAGATACACAAGAGAGATTCTCTCTCTCTCTCTCTTTCTCTGTGCTCCCTTCCATGGAAGGATACATAGAGAAGACAGCCACCTGCACCTTGATCTTGGACTTTCCAGCCCCCATAATTGGGAGAAATAAATGTGCATTGTTTAAGCCACCCAGTCTATGGTGTACTGTCATAGCAGCCCAGACTAAGATGCTCACAGATGTTTAATTCTTATAGCAGCTCCAATTTCTAGGTTAACTGTAGATGAGGAAACTGAGGCCCAGGGAGGTTCCTCTGGGCACACTGCTAGCAAGGAGTTTCTGGCCCCAAAGCCTGGGTGTGTTCTTTCTACTTAATTCTGCTAACTACCTGAGGATTTTTTTTTTTTTTTTACAGTGGCAGGCTGCACTTTAAGTCCTATAGCTCAGTGTAAACACGATGTGGGATGTCTTCAAAAGCCTTTACACACTTCAGAAGTGCCAGGGACATCTAAACAATGCCATATTATAATTTATTCATCTCAGTTTATTATATCAGATTCCGAATGTGCAGTGTTTTGTTAGCTTACTTTGCGTTGATAGTAATCAGTCACCCTTCGCTTTTACTGAGCACTTATTATGTGCCAGGCACTGTGCTAAGTACTGTTATATATATGATCTCACCAACCCTATGGGATAAGGAGGTTAGGACCACAGGGTAGCTTTGGAGTCTCATAGATGAGCTTTGACTCCCGCATCAAGCCCTATGGCTCTGAGCAAGTCACCTAACATCTCAGGGGCTCAGTTTCCTCATTTGTGAGAATGAGCAGATGACAATACTTAGGTCAAGTGCATGGCCTGGTGCCCGGAATAGTGTAAACATGCCATACATTTCAGCAATTATCATCACTGTGATTATGGTTGTTGACCACTAGCTGATGAGCAAAGTGCAGAGATAAATAATCTGCTGGAAGTCACATTGCTAATAACAGGCAGGGCTGAGACTGAATCCAGGTTTGCAGGATTCCAGATCTTTCCTTGGGCTACCAAGATCCATCCATCCATCAATCCGACATGTTTCAAGCACTTTAAAAAAGACTTTTCAAACTCAGAGAAGATCTCTCCCCCAGAATGAGTGAGTCTGACAAGATTAGGGGGTCAAAGGTGGTTCCTAACTAGTGGCAAAGCATGTGGAGAGAAAAGGCAAGGGAGAAACTTCTGTCTTTCCAGGGTGACATGAACAAGGTGACCTTTACAGAAGAATCTGACAGGGAGAGAAGGAGAGACAGGAAGAGAGGGAAGGAGAGAGAGAGAGAGAGATAGAGGAAGGAGAGCGAGGAGAGAGAGAGGGAGAGAGGGAAAGAAGGAGAGAGAGAAGGAGGGGGTTGGAGAGAGAGAGAGAGGAGAGACAGAGAGAATGGTGTTGCGTGGGACAATGGCATCAAAGGAAGAACTAACAGAGGGGCGAGGAGGAAGAATGAGACCCACCAAGTGGGCAGATATGAAAGGCTGCACAGTGGCAGGGGTGGGGGGGAGTTGGGGGGGCAGGATGTGGCGGCAGGGACTAGAGCTCTGAGCGGCCAGGGAACATGGGAAGGCAGGAGCCTGGGGGACTGGCTGGAAATGCTCTGGGAAAGAGGGGGAGGAACAAGACAGGGAAAGGAAAAAATAGGAGAAACACGTACTCTAGGAAAGCAAATAAACAGCCAGAAGTCCATGCCTGGGAGGCGCTTGCCCCATCTCTCCATTTTGCAAGTGAGGAAACTGCATGCCCACGGGGGACTGGCTGGGATTGGAGCCAGCACAGAATTCTTTGCACCAGGGGCTGCACAAGGACTTCCTAAGGACCAACATATAAATACAGACTCCCAGGTCCGGTCCAGTCCTTCTAAATCAGACTTTATGACCACAGTTCTCCCAGGTGAAGCTGCCAGTGCGCTACCACTCGGAGATCTGGGGGATGAAAAGCAAGAATAACTGGATGATGGAGTGGACAGGAGGGACAATTTGCATGGAAGCCTGAGGAAGGCTGGGAGGTAGGCTCTGCCCATGGCCAGCTTATACTTCTAGAGCAGTGCTAACAGAAACAGAAACAAGAGCCACGTATGGAATTTACATTTCTCTAGACGGAATTCGCTAAATTTTCTAGATATTTCTAACTTCCTTAAATCTTCTAGATAGAAACTTTTCATTCCTAAATAAAAATTCTAAATTTTAAATTACCTTAAAATGAGTAACAGAAACAGGGGACATGAACTTCAATAATATGTTTTACTTAACCCAATATATCCAAACATGATCATTTGAACATGGAATCAATAGAAACACTACTGAGGCATTTGCATGCCTTTTTTCACATTAAGTCTTCAAAATCCTGCATGCATTTTACCCTTAAAGCAATCTGATTTCAGATTAGCCAATTTCAAGTGTCCAGTAGCCATGTGTGTTGCATGATAACAAAGAAAACATGTCCATCGCTGCAGAAAGTTCTGTTGGACAGCACAATCTAGACCAGGGTTTGGCAGCCTTTCAAAGTGGCAGGAAATGTTTCAGTGCTTTTTCTTCTGACAGGAAAGGGGTGGTGATCCGCATTCCCGTATCTCGCTAGAGAACACGGTCTCATTCATCAGGGAAGAGGGCAAAAAGGAGATCTACTCCTTGTAGGTCTTTGAGATGAGTTCTTTTTTTCATTGTGGTACAACGTATGAGACGTGTAAAGAGCACAAATCCAAGTATACAGCTCGACATGTCCTTATGTATGTATACACCCAAGTGACCTACCCCGTTCAAGACGCTGACATTTCCAGCACCCTCAAAGGTTCCCTTGTGACTCCTCCCTGTCAATATCACATCCCGGAACTAAGCACTATTCTGACTTTTGCCATCATTGATTAGCTGGCCTACTTTTGAACTTGTATAGAATTCTCGCACTCAACTCAATGTCTGTGAGATTTCATTTTATAGACCTGATAAAATTCAATTTCCAGAGGGACCAGAAGAACCCCTCCCCCAATTTAGGCTGATAAAAGCCCTATCCGCTATAGCACCATCTCCTTCTTCTTGTTCAGCAAGGCACAGATGGTCTGTCCATAAGGAAACAGAAAAGTAAGTTCCTGGCCCAGGGTAGCCTGAGAAGTCAAGGGTTTGCAATCTAGCAACACAGATGGGATCGAGAACTCTGGTCATCATATTCCCCTTTAGCAATACCCAGTGACCTGTGATGGAGGCAGAGACTCAGGGACAGGAAGGTGGCCCTGGGCCTGAGGGGCCTTTTTCTAGCTTCAAGTTTCTAGTTAATGGCCAGTGAGGCTATGCTTGTCTCCAGCTGTCCCACCTCAGGACCTGCTATCAACCCTCTCTCCCGGTCCTTATCACTTCCAAATATACTTTTCTGGGTCTGGGGCCTGAAACCTCCGAGAAGCCAAGGAACCAGTCTTCCCCCGCCATCACCCACTCTGATTTGTTGTATTTGGGGGAGCTACTTCTCTCCTTTGAGCCACAGACCAGGAATGTGGGCACTTAAAACTGTGCTAGGGACCAAGCCACCTGACGGATTCTCAGATGGAAACGACCCTGAGAAGATCTTACCACGGTTCCCTCCTCCCTCTCCTGGCTGCTGAGCCCCAGAGGGCTTACCTGTGGCTTCCTGTCCCTCTCCTCTGGGGACGGGTCTGTTTCTCTGTATACGACAGCTTTGGTTACCAGCATGTCAGGATGCTGCAGTTTGGCCTCCTTGATGGCCAAAGCCAGGGCCTGGTAGAAAAGAGCAACAAAGTGAGGAACCACAGGATATCGAACACAGGAGAGGCCATGGAGACCGACAAGCCCCTTCGTGTACAGCTGTGGAAATAGGCCTAGGGAGGGGCAGTGGTCAAAGAGTTAAAGAGAGAGCCCAGAACTCGGGGCCTCTGGCTCCTTCAGGCTCCCATTCTATGTCTCTTCCTTTGGGGTTCATTTGGGGCTCCTTGTCTGAACAAGAATCAGCATGAGGTGGACTTCATCTCTGCCCACAAGGGCAGCTGTCCATGGGTGACCCAATACGGGAGGGACTGGGGACTGGGCAGGGCCCCCAGGAACAGTGTTCCCTACCCCCATACCTGGTCTTGATCAACATCTTCATCCCCAGTGATGATGATCCGCTTCTCGATCCTCGTCTCAGAAAACCCCCCTTTCACAGTCTGTAGAGTGAGAGGGCGGCAAGGTCAGCCCTGCGTCCTGTGGGGTTGTGACAGGGCACCCATCCAAAGCACCCCTCAAGGGCGAGGCTGGAACCAGCAGTCACCTTCTCTCCTGGCTCCCTCTTCTGGTTTTGGGACTTTAGACGGCACGTCTTGCCTGTGGCCACCACTCCCCCAACTACCAAACTGCCCCCCTAGGTCTTCCAAGCCCAGCTTTAGTCATGTCTCCCTGATCCCGGTTGGTGACCCTACCCCCCTCCTGCCTTGGTACTCCCCGAGCACCAAGTCTGTCTCTGTTGCGCGGTTTCCGGAGCTCTCTGCCTCACGTTGACCTTGTGTGTGTGACCGGGCCTGGCTCACTAGGCTGGAGCTCTTGAGGGCAGGGGCTGCATTTTGTTCATTTCTGTATCCCCTCCGCCCCTCCCCGCCGTCCAATCTGACCAGGGCAGGTGCTAAATGCAGATTTGTTGAATGAACACATGAATGAAATGTGAATGGTGACAATCTTCTATCTTAAATGACTTCGAACAATACTACAAGAGAAAACTGCATTGGTAATACTTAGAACCTCCAATGTTTTCTGAAAGCGCAGGGTTTGGGTGCAAGTTTAGAAGTAGAAGATGGGGAAGGACCTAATTGCTCGGCATATCAAGGAGAGTGGTAGCTGAGGGAAATCCCAGCAGGAGCAGACAGACAGAAGGGGGCTCCTGGTTGGCAGGGAGGGAGAAACTTTGGGAAGAAGAGTTTTCTGAGCTGCATGCGGTGGGGTGTGTGATGGGAAACCTTCCCATAAAACTTTCAGTGAAGTCAACACTGCTCACAAATGCTTTTGGTGAGAGTGGGGGCGGGGGGCTTCCTGGGGAACGTGCAAAGGTTTCGAGTCCGGCAGGAGTCCTGCACCCACGGGAGGGAGCAGGGCTGGGTCGGTGTGTGCACGGGAGGCCCAGCAGACATCTCCCTCGGATGGCTCAGCAAAACCTCAACTTCAACCTGCCTCCCTGGCCCCTCTCCTCCAGGCCTCCCTTTCTGGCCTGGGCCCCCTCCTGCCTCCCTCCTGGCCACTCAGGCATGGAGATGCTTGGCCAGCCTGCCCCCAGCCCTCTGTGCTCATTGGCTGAGTCACAGCTGACGCCTAGGGAGTGACCCCCTCCCGTGGCCCCGCCTCTTCCTTCCCCCACTGTGGTTCAGAGCCCGGTCCAGGCCCCCCAACCCTAGTCACTCCGAGACTCTCCCTCTCTTCTTTCCCCCATCTACCTGCGCATCCTGGTGGACCTAATCTCTTCTCCTTAAACCTCTTTGCGCTGGGTCACGCCCCAGTTAAAAAAGCCTCTTAGACCCTTCAGGGTCACATCTGTCCTGGGATTTGTCTCATTTGTCTCTCCTTGTCTTCCCCTGCCTCCAGTCCACCCCAATTCCCCACAGCTACGCCCCCTGCATGCTCTTTCTCCCTGACGGAGACCACTGTCGCCGTCCCCACAAACATGGATCGCCGGCAGCCGCCATCAGCACCCCTTGCACAGAGGTGGGCGTAAGGCTGACGCTCACTAACATCCGCTCAGTGAACAAATAAACACATACACGGTCTCTGCTCCCATCTTCTGCATCGCTTAGAACACCTGCATCTGTCTTCTCCTCCCTCACGAGTCCTACCTGGCTTCCTAAGACCCTGCACAAATCCCACTTTTACCAGACAACCCCTCCTCACTCTTTGAGGCTCCCTTACATCACCCCCTCTAAATCCTGCCAGCACTTAAGGTCCATAAGGCGCAAATGCCATGGCTCAGAATTACTTCAGGTGAGGTGGTCTCGCCCCCCGCCAGCCTGGCTGTCGACGTTGAAGGGCAGGGTCCGTGCCTAGGACAACCCGTAGTACAGAACAAAGCGCACAGCACTCCAGAAACTAGACCGCCACAGGTCTTCTCTGTCCACGATCGAAGGCACAGCGAAGGCAATGACCTTCCCCAGCCCCACAGCCAGGCTGGGGGCAGACGGCGCCCTGCTGCTACTCACTTTGGTAACATGGGTGGTGGTGGAGGTGGAGAGGGTTTCCGCGGTGGCGCCGTACGTGCTGGTGAGGACATCTTTCCCGATGATCTGCAGAATATAACCACCCCCCACCCCAGGGGTCAGGTAAGGACACTGGGCTCTGCAGGGTGGAGGTCAGGGGGTAAGCCAAGGGGGCCCCACGAAGGTGAAGTTTGGAAGCCAAGATGCTTCAAATCACTGATTCTAAGAATTCAGGAATACTGGAATCTTCAGAAGGCTAGACCCATGAAATTCTCAAACCGTTGACTCTCAGATTCCTAGAACCCGAGGTTCCCGTGGCCCAGAATCCTAACAAGACCCCAGATTTTAAGAATCCTGGCATCTTAGAAGAATGAATAGGGGATTCAGGGTAGAAACAGAGCCCTCCCGAGCCCCCACCCCGTCAGAGCCGGGAACATGTGGCCTCCGGGGCTAGACAAGGAGAAGGACAGACTTGGAGAATGCAGGAGATGCAAGAGACCTCACAGTGACAGACTCAGGCCCACGAGAGCCACTGACAGAGCCACATCCAGAGTGCGAGCCTCTGGACTCCTAGTTCATTTTTCCTCCTGGTCAGTAAGGAGAGCAGATGCAAACGAGCTGTCCCATCACAGGCACACCAAGGAGGGGGACTGCTTCACCCTCACGCTGCGATGCCCTCCGGTGTGTGTTATGTGGGGGGTGGAGGCGATGGATGAGACTCTGGTGGGCACAAGGGAGCCCTGCGGGCATCTGAGAACAATCCAGGTTCCTGGCGCTGGGCTTCAAAGGGCAGCCCACTGGGCTCTACGCTGCACTTGCTGAGGGCCACCTATGAACCGCATTCTCAGCACAGAGTCCCCTAGCCTGAGCTGGCCCTACCCACTTACCGGAGAAAGAGAACGGATATCCGTGGCCACCGTCTGTGGGCCTGGGATCATGGCGGCTGCCCCCTTCCCGGACTTGAGACTGTTCTCCTGGGGAAACAATAGTGCTCAGATGGCCAGATCTCACGTGGGTGGGCCCCCAGGATGGCCAGAGCCCACAGCCGTGTAGCTCTCACGGCCACGAGGCGGAGGAGTGACACTGTCACGGGCTCACATGCTCACACACACACCTGTTCTCACACTCTCTCACTAGCTCACACACTCACGCGCTGGCTCACCCACTCCCCGTTCAACATTTAGAGTGCCTGGGGTTAGGGGTTAGGGACATTGGTGAACAAGACTCTGGTTTTGCTCTCAGGAAGCACTAACAAAGGAGGGGGGACATTCGGGCTCTCGTCCTGGCCCTGCCATGTTCTAGCCACGTGAGCTGGGGCAGAGCCACCTCCTCTCCACGGGCCCCTGCAATGTCGGTCTGTCAATGGTAACAAATGCCCCACTCTGGTAGGGGATGCTGATTACAGGGGAGGCTGTGCGTGCGCAGGGCTGAGGAGCATATGGGAAATCTCTCTGTATATATCCCCATATATGGAGCATATGGGGTACCTTCCTCTCAATTTTGCCGTGAAACTGCTCTAAAAAAATAAACTGCTCTCAAAATATTATAAAAAGAAACCCTGCCCAACTCCCACAGAAACATTATGAGGTTAGCAGAGGAGAAAGGGCTTTGCAAATGTCAATCTTAGGATAAACGTAGGAACATAGGCTGGCTACTAACAACATAATAATACCTACTTCTGAGTACTTGCTATGTGCTCAGTATTATGCTAAGGATGCACTAGCTCATTTAATCCTTGGAACAACCACAGGAAATTGTTTTAATATTCTTGTTTCCGAGTTGAGAAACTGGAAGGCCAGAGAATGTCAAGTGGCTTATTCACGTCCACCAGCGAGTGACAGAGCGCAGATTTAGACCCATGTTCATCAGACTCCAAGCCCAATGTGCAACACTACTCTGCCCTCAGAACTCTTACCCTGGAGCAGCTCTCCTGGTCCTATGGTGGATTCTAACTGCCAGAGACTCCTACCCCATGTCTGGCAGGGGGCCCGGCCGCCCACCTCTACCTCCCACTTTCCGCACCATCTTGGGCTCACCCATGTCTGTCCAGGGGCCCAGAGCTGTGTCTGTTCTGCAGCCCCCAGAAGCTGAACCCTGGTCCTGGTCTGTGCACGGTACTAGATGTGGACCTCTGGCTGTCAGGGGACAGCTAAGAATGGGAGCCCTCTGCCTTTGCCCTGCCTAACCCCCCCGGGCCTGCCTCCAACTGAGGCAGTGACCCGTTACCTGGCATTCCCTCAGTAAGCAACTTTCTCAGATGCAGTCCCAGAATGTGGCCCGGCAGCAGGCCTTAAAATGGGCAGTCTTGCCCACAGACACAAAAAGATGCTCAATATCACTCATCAGCAGGGAAATGCAAATCAAAACCACAACGAGATAGCCGCTTACACCTGTCAGAAAGGCTAGTCTCAAACAGACAAAAAACAACAAGTGTTGGCGAAGATGTGGAGAAAAGGGAGCCCTCGTGCACTGTTGGTGGGATGGCAAACTGGTGCAGCCACTGTGGAAATCCTGTATGGAGGTTCCTCAGAAAAAAATTAAAAATAGAAATACCATAGGATCCAGTAACTCCAGTACTGGGTATTTACCCACAGAAAACAAAAACATTAATTGAAAAGATATACACACCCCTATGTTTATTGCAGCGTTATTTATAATAGCCAACATATGGAAACAGCCCAAGTGTCCACCAATAGATAAATGGATAAGGAAGATGTGATCTCTAATGTTCTTACTCAGCCATAAACAAGAATGAGATCTGACAATTTGCAACAGCATGGATGGACCTAGAGGGTACGATGCTAAGTGAAATAAGTCAGACAAAGACAAATGCCATATGATTTCACTTCTGTGTGGAATCTCAAAAACCAAACAAACCAATGAAAAAAGCACAAACAGATCATAAATACAGAGAACTGGGAGTTGCCGGAGGGGACGGGGTGGAGGGATGAGCAGCCAGGGGTGAAGGGGAGTGCGAGGTGCGGGCTTCCAGCTCTGGAATGAACAGGTCACGGGCATGAAAGGCACGGCACAGAGAACACAGTCAGCGGTACTGAACTAGGGCTGCGTGAGGACAGATGGCAGCTACGCTCGTGGTGAGCGCGGCGTACTGTACACCTGAAACCCATGTCACGTTGTGTGTCAACTACGCTTCAACTCAAAAAAAGGGTGGGGGCAGCCTTCTGGGCTCCATGCTTCCTTCCTGCCAGCCTAGGACAGTCCTACTGTCACTCCAGGCAATTCTCCCCCAAAGCCTCTTCTCCTCCCACTGCTCCCTCTGTCCCGGATGAAGCCTCACCTCCATCTTCACACTGAAAAGAGAGGCCACTAATGGGGACACAGGTCGTTCAAAACAAGGCACCATCTGCCCTGCCTGCCTGTCCTTTATCTTCGGCCAGTCCTCTCGCCTGCCTCCAGGAGGTGTGGCTTCTCTCCCTGGCCAGGGCAATGCCACCATCTGGGCTCTGGACCCTTCCTCCCTCCAGCTGAGGGCTCTCTTCCTCACCACCCTCTCTTGGGGCCGCCTCAGCCATTCAAGGCTTTCTCCCACAGCCACTGTCCCCAATCTCTTCATCAATAGCCCAGATCTTTCTTGAAAACTAGACCTTTAAAACCAATTGTCCCCTCGACACTTCCCCCTGGAAACGCCCCACAGGCACCTTGGACTCATCAGATCCAACATGGAATTCAGTGCCTCCCCGCCCCTGACACAATCCTGCCACTAAAGAGCGGTCCCCTCCAGGGCTCTCTGTTTGCATCGGAGCTACTCAGACTTGAGGGGTGGCACAGACAGCTGGGCCCTGCCCCAGAGTTTCTGATTTGATAGGTTTGGGGGGGTGGGGTGGGTGCAGAGATTTGCTTTTCTAAACGTTCCCAGGACCACGCTTCAAGAATGCCTAGGTTAGGGCTAGGTCACCAGCCCATCTTGTCCTCTGTCACCCGAACATTCTGTCACTGACCAAATCCTGCACCTTCCTCCCTCCAGTTATCCCTTAACCCTGCCCCCTTCTCAGCATCCACCTCCTTGCACACGGGCTCCGCTGCAGCCCTTAAACCAGCTCCCTGCCTCTCTCTACGTCTCTCCCAATGGCGTGCGGGCTCGGGTCGCTGTCTGCCTTCCTCAGTGCGGGTCTCACAGCGCCGGGCTCACAGCACTGGGCACAGCGTTCAACAAATATTTGCCAAGGGAAGAAGGAGGGAGGGAGGGAGGGAGGACAGGAGGGAATTTTTTCTCTAGTGACGTCCCACAGAGCTGCCAGGGTAAATCTTCCTAAAACACAGAAACACATGTTTGATGACATCACGCCCCCACATCAAAAGTTGATGCCCCACTGCACCCAGGATGAAGTGTGACCTCCCTACGTGACATCTGAGGCCCTTCACGCCCTGGCCCAGCCTACCTTTCCAGCCTCTTCTCCCCCCCCACCCCACTCCTCTTCCACACACCTGACATCTTGCTTCACTGACCACCTGCCTTTCCCCAAATGCTCCGCTCCTTCCCGTCCTTTTGCCTTTGCACCTGCTGTCCCCACTGCCCAGAACGCCTTCTGCTGTGGCCGCACCGTCATTTATCCTTGAAGGATGGCTCAGATGTCCCTGCCGAGGTAAAGCCCACTCAGCCCTCCTGGCAGGGGTGTCACCCCATACCTCTCCTCCTTGCACCCCCTCGGAAAGCATTATCACACTGTTCCATGAAGGCAGAGAAAAGAAAGCAGCTCACATTTACAGACCCCTTACTATGTGCCAGGCATGCCTTTGCACAGATTACCTCGGTCCCTCCTTGGGTCAACCCTTTGAGGGATGTGCTATTATTGCTCCCCATCACCCCCTTTTACAAAAGTGGAAACTGAGGCTTGGAGAGGTTCAGGTAACTTGCCCAGGGGTCATCCTGCCAGGACATGGCAGAGCTGGGCCTTGTTCACCACTGTGCGCCCAGGACCTAAACAATGACACGTGCCCATGATCATTACTTGAACAAACGACTTCTTGCAGGCAGTGTATTTCCTTCAACTCTGTATTCCGTGAATCAGGCAGGCAACAGAGACCAAGAAATGTTTTTGGAAGAAATGAATGGATGGATGGATGGGTGGGTGGGTAGGTGGGTAAATGAATGATGTAACTGCCTACTCACCATAGTATGAACTTAAATTTAGCCCTAGAAGCGTCCCGATGCCACGTGGAGAAGGACTGAGGGAGAGGTCGGACAGAGTGACCAGGAAAGAGGGTGCGAGCTGGTAACCGGTTCGGAGTTAATTTGTCTTTGTTTGCTCGAAACCTACCTGCCGGGTAGTCTAAACGCAATTCCCTTCCTAGGTGTCTATTGGGGGTTTGGCAAGAGAAATCATTTGAAAACAACTTTCCCCCAGCTCGAGACAGATCCAGCCCCGGCCCCGGCCCCACCCGCAGTGGCCAGTGTTCACAGTGGTCGGGATGAGGGTGCAGAGTGGTTAGGGTACAGGTGCATAGTGAGGCTTCTGGGTTTGACCTGGCTCTACCACGTACTAGGTGTGTGACCTTAGGAAGTCACTTTACCTCTCTGCACTTCAGATTCTTCATCTGTAAAGGGTGCAGAAAAAAAGAGAATCCCCTCCAGTTTTTCTGAGGACTCAGTGAGATCACCCATGCATGGTTCTTGGCACCTTGCACGGCGACACAGCCTGGGTGCCTAATGCTATCTGGTCTATGTCACCATTAAAGGATCTGACGTTACTGGACTCTCTTAAGAACCTGTGAACCAGGGGCGCCTGGGTGGCTCAGTCAGTTAAGCATCTGCCTCCAGCCCAGGTCATGATCTCAGGGTCCTGAGATCGAGCCCCAAGTTGGGCTCCCTGCTGAACAGGGAGTCCGCTTCTCCCTCTGCCACCGCCCCCACCCCCGCCCCCAGCTTGTGCTCTCTCTCTCAAATAAATAAATAAAATCTTTTTTTTTTTAAAGGTTCATTATGGTTTTGTTTTTTTTTTTAAGATTTTTATTTATTTTTTTGACAGGGAGAGACACAGCGAGAGAGGGAATACAAGCAGGGGGAGTGGGAGAGGGAGAAGCAGGCCTCCCGCCGAGCAGGGAGCCCGACGCGGGGCTCGATCCCAGGAACCTGGGATCATGACCTGAGCCGAAGGCGGACGCTCAACGACTGAGCCACCCAGGCGCCCCAATAAATAAAATCTTAAAAAAAAAAAAGAACCTATGAACTAGGCAGAATGGGGATTATTCCCATTTTACAGATGAAGACACCTGAGGCCAAGGACCTTTCTTCACAGGTCAGACAACACCTAGGTAGCAGAACCAGAGTCTAGGGAGATGGCCCCAAATCCTGAGCTTCCAATTTAGGTTCACAGTACGCCATCTACTGACCAAGGAAGGAAGTGGCCCGAGACATGAGAAACCGCACAGCGGCCAGGGTCTGTCAGGGACTTTCAAGCTCAATCCTCACGCCTTGCCAATAATCAAATAATCGAATGGTACCATCCTGCCCTTACCCTTAATGTGGCTGAGATGGTCCAGATAACTGAGACTCAGGGATTCCACATTCCACATTATTCAATTTGGAAAACTGAGGTCTGACTGGATGATGCCAGACAAGAAGAGATCGACTCTCTGTCCTGTGCCTGACGCAGGGAGGGCGGAGGAGGACCACCCCAGACAGACGGTGATGTGACACTGTTATCTGGCTGTTTGAGGGCAAGAGGGCTGGTCAGAGAGGGAAGTCTCTTGGGTCCTACTTACCATGGTGGTCGATATGGTCTCCGTGGTGATGGAGGGAGCAGTTGTTACGAACTCCTTTCCCCCTGGGGCAGTCCCATCAACCTGTTGGCCAGAGGAGTCATGAGAGAGAGAGAGAGAGAAAGAGAGAGAGTGCGCACACCGCATGTGCCTGCAGCATCCGCTCCTGGGCAGGTGGCATTCCCAGTTACAGAGGGACGGGCTGTGTGAGTGCACATGCGCTGGTGGGCGGGGGTGGGGGGGCTCGTCCACACACTGAGTTACAGGGGGTCCTCACAGGTCCCCCAGTTCGTTTGAATCATCTTATTTGACAAAAGACAAAAAAAAATCCCAGATAATTTCACAAGCCCTATGCAAATCTCAATGCATGTATTCCTCAACCTAGCAATTCCACGGCCGGGAGTTCATCCTTTGGCTATCAACTCTGAAAACTTTGCCAAGAAGTACGAACAAAGAAGTTCACAGGAGCATTAATTGTTAACTGCCAAAGACAAAAACAGCCACAGGTCCATGGATGGGAGACTGCAGGATAAGTCAGGACCCGCTCCTAAGTGGGACTAAGAGTAAGGTGGGCCCACATATGGCAACGAGGAATGATCTCCAAGACAGTCATTAAGAAAAAAGGGTCAGGTGTAAAAGAGGATCTCTTCTGTGTAAAATTCTGCAATCTAGAGATGTAAGTGTATATATTAGATATGCATAGATTTTTTTTTTCTGGGAAGAATCACAAGAAAAATTTCAATCTGTTTTGTTCGAATTTCATAACTGTGAACACTTTGTCACTGTTTTGTTTTGTCGTCAATAAGGATTACTGGGCTGTTGACTTTGGGGCCTTTTTTAGTTTTCTCTGTATTTCTCTATACGAAAACAAAATAAAACACCGGTCACTAAAACAAGATAGGCCACAGAGGAGGTGTGTGACTTGAGATCACACAGCTCATTAGAACTTGAGCGCCTTTGGCCACTGCGCCAGCTGACACAGAGACCACTGTGCATGTTACAATCAGGGAAGAAAAACATTCTGGAAACGACACAGTTGTCCACATTGTGTTGGTTTACGCCTTACTTTAGTTCTTGAAACGCAGACTAGTCTCGACCCCCGGCACTGCAGCTCCTCTGGCCAGGAGGAACCCAGAGGGCATCTATCAGACCTACAATCTCAAGGTTCAAAGTGTAAAATCAAAAAACCACAAGAGGAACCTCGGCAATGCTCTGTGCACCCGTACGCCCACAGCGCACCTGTGTCTCCTTCGGACTGCTCCGTGCGGGGTACCAAGTATGTTTCATCTTGCTAAGACAAATGATTTTTTGTTCATTTTGCCAGTGATATGGAACCCCCATGTGTAAAAAAAATGATCCAGTGTGAGTCGTTCTGACAAAAGCTGGATTGGGATCTCTCCCTCTCTCTCCCAAAGCAGTTCCTGTGATACCTCAAGAAACCTCTCCGACTCCTTCGAGCGATCTGAAGGCCACAGTCTAGTCCACTCGCTGCTAGTCCTTACAGCACTCCCAGAAGGACAGGGAGACATGATCGTTCCCATTTTAGAGATGGGAAATCGAGGCTGTAAGAGGTGTGGTCTACCCAGGACAGGAACTCATTCCACTGCCCCCCCCAGAGCTCAGGGAGGACAATGAAGCTCAGAAGAGCATCCAGGTTAACATGGAGGCTCTGGGGAAGCCAGAGTGGCAAGAGTTGGCCAGGGGGCTTGGCCTTGGTGGGGACCCCACCCTTAAATGTCCAGTACCTATGCTCAGGGTGCAATGGAAGGCCCAGGTTACCTGGCTGGTGTCCATAGTGCTGACTCTGGTCTGCAGGACAGCCTCGGGCTCAATCTTCTTTCTAATGGCCAGGCTGCTGACCGTCATGGTTTCCGTTTTCACGGGCTGTAGGGAGATGAGGAAGGACACTCCATAACCCAAGCCTCTGCATGACTCCTGCTCACAGGCCACTGTAGCGTATCTCCCATCCCTGCAGCTGGCCGGGTCTCTGGAAGGGCACATGGGTCCGGGCAAAGAGGCCTGGCGAGCCGTCCCAGACAGCCCGAGGGGATAGCCAGAGCCACCGGCAGCACCCAGACAGGCTGCTCGTGACCCCGCCACCACATAACCTCCCGGTGGCTGTGAGCTGGTTTTTGGGCTTGTGCCGGGACCCCCACTAAGTACTGTCCTTATGTACCTGTCACTGAATCCTGACTGACTTCAGTGATTATGCTGCCGCCTCCCAGCTGCTTCATTTGAACTGTTCTTGAGAACAGGAATCACACACCTGGGGGCCGACGGGGGCTGGGGGCAGGCAGGAGACGTAAAGGGGTGCAGCGGGCTTACTGAGGACTGGGGTGAACAGGAGAACACAAGGGTTCCACTCAGGTTTGGCCAACGGTGGCCATGGCCTCTGAATGACTTGGATCATCTGATTTTTTTAACGATAAAGAAAAAAAAAAAACACCTATGGATTTTATATTCCACATCCCAATTTTTCAATCAAGGTCAAAGAAAACACATCTGCTAGCCAGATCTGGCCTGGGGCCACCGGTTTTCAACCTCTAGTCTAGAAGTCTCCGGTTAAATGATCAGTTTCTTCAGACTCCTCCAGCAAGGTCAGTTCATGTGGCTATTAGCATATGTGAGCGGAATGAATGACTGAAATAGCCTGCCATCTGGTTGGGAGGGTAGTGAGAGGGATTCTTATAGATTACTGTAACTGTGAGATCTAGCCATTCATCCAGTTAATCATCTATTAATGCCTGGCATGTGCAGGCTTAGAGGAGCTGCCCCCGGGGGGACAGTGGGCCTGGCAGCCACTGACCTGACTACCTAGGATGATGCGGGGGAGCAGAAACATTCCAGAGCAAGGGGGCTGTGGAGGGAGCAACACTTCTGCGCAAGGTGGTCAGGAAAGCATTTGCTAGGGAAGTGATATCTGAACTTGGTCCTGGAACACGACAAGTTTGCAAGGCAGAGAAAGGGAAGCAAAACTTTCCACCCAGAGGGTACAGCATGGAGTGGATGCCCAGAGCAGATGAGCTCACATTTCAAAGCCTGGAACATGGGAGAGAGGAGAGTGTGGTGGGAGGTAGGCAGGGGCTGCAAGAGATGAGAGGGCAAAGGAATCACAGGACAAAGACCTTCTGAAGGAAGGACACAAAGCAGAGGGACCCAGACACAGCCGATCCCGGTGTCCCCCTCAGTGATGATGTTTCCTCCTCTCTAGGAGTTTCCGCTGCTACCCTGAGACCCCGGGGCCAGATGGGTTTAGACTGCTGCCCCTTCCCCCAGGAAGCCCAGGCCCCGGGGAGAGGAGCCGGGCCAGGATCAGGAAGAACCATCGACTTTCAGGCCAGGCCGCAGGTGAGTCCACAAGCACAAGCTCCCTGCAGGTGCCATGCAACACAGACAGGGAGAGGAGGCGAGTAAGACCAGATCACCTGGCATCACTTGAACTCGGGCAAGCGATGGGGTCACAGGGTTAAAACGCCAAGGAGTGCATGTTAGGGGTGAACCAAGATGGCAAACATGCGAGCACAGAACCATGCTTTCTGAGAGGGGCAGTCATGCAACACGAGACAGAGCTTCAGGCTGAGGGGCTCTGGGCTGCAGGCTGGCGGCTTGGTCTTCTCACAGATGGCCCGGGGACCTCTGAACATGCAGTGCCCGCGGGGCCAAAGGTCTCCAGGATGCTCCACTATACCTCAAACTGGGGCATATCTGGGGTGGCGCAGGCCCCTCGATCCGGGCTATCCTCGAAGCCCCCAGACTCGTCTTCCTGGCTGAGGCCCCCCTTGTTGAGATCCCGGGAGAACACCAGGCCCTCGGTCTCTGAGTCGCTTTTGTCTCGGTCGAGCTCAGGCAGGCTGCGGGAGAAGTCTTCGAAGGCGCCGCCATGGTAGTCACCAATGACCGTGAAGTCAACCTCAGCCTCCAGGCTGGACGTGGAGCTGACCGTGATGCTGGAGCACTTGCGCTCAATGGCCAGGTGGTTGTCCTTCAGGAACACCGCATCCCTCTCCTGGTCCTGGTCCTCGTCTCCCGTGTCACTCTCTGGGGCCCTGGGACGAGGCGGTTTGACCTTCTCCTCTGAGCCCTCCCTTAGCCCTGCTCTCTATGGCCAGATAAAAAATCAAAGGAACGGGGATGTGGGGTGGGAGGAGAGAGAGAAAGCAAGATGGTGAATGACAGAAGAAACCTTGGGGCCGTTTCAGTGTCTCAAATAGAAGAGCAGGTCAGGAAATGAAAAACACTCCCAGAAAGGTTCCTTGACGTGACAACAAGCTTGAAAAACCCGCAAAGTTCTCAAGAGTGGGGAACGCTCCTTTCCGAGGGTCTCCCGCTGATGGCCAAAGCAAGTACAAAGCAAACATCCCGCCAGTTGGTTCTGGACAGGAAGCCCCATCCAAGGTCTGGAACTGGGAGCTTATCAGAAGCGGCATTGTGTGCAAGGCAGGGATGGGAGCCCGGACCCAGGCCCACCCGTGCAGGTGGGCATCGAGAGACAGAAACCAGGGAGGGGAGACCCAGGGATCTAGGGAAACCCGGGATGGGAAGGCCGGGAGGCTGGAGCCAAGAGCTTTGAGAAACAAAGAGGAAGCCAACATGGTTTGTCAATTCCACTGAGTCTCTGTGGGAGGGGGCAGTATCGTCTAGGGGGAGGAACAATATGGGTTAATTCCTGGGAGCCAGGGGCTACATCAGTTTAGCCCTGAGCTCCAGGAGGGGCGGGCGGGCAGGCCGCCGAGTAGAGGTTCTAGTCCCATCAGTGTAATTGACAACGGCAGGCCAAGGAACTGCTGGAGGGGAACCAGCAAGTCTTGTCCCACATACATACCTCTCAACTGGCCTGTCGGGGATTAAACACCACATGCACATTTTTGGCTGTTCCATGACAGTCTTTTTAAAGCCCAATCTAACACCCACCAAATATTTTTTTTTAAGTAGTTGGCTTCGGGTTCTAGAGATTCAGTGCACTTAAGAGATTCACTTGCTAAACTTAGCTTCCATTTTAGCCAGTTTCTGGAAGGTTGAGAGGTGTGAGGGCACATTCCAGACAAGCGAGAGTTGAGCCGCCACAGAGGCCCTGCCAGCACAGATGGGAGTTGAAGGCGGCGATGCACCCTGGCCAGGTAAAGACGACCGGGGCATCCGGGCACCGGGGGGCTGCAGAGACCTGAGGGCCCGAGGGGCTGGCGAATCTCAGGTGCCCCCCTTTTCCAGGGGGGTTTGCTGCTAAGCTGGTGATGGGCTTCTCTTCCCTGACCGCATCTCCGGATTTGTTCTGGATTAGAGAAGATAGTTAGTCTTAAGGAGGCAGAAAGGAACTTGGCAGTGGGACCAAGAGGGAACCAGAAGCGAAGGATGGAAACCTCTGGCCTGTCAGCTTCCCCAAGGCGGGAGAACCAGGGAAGGGAAAAGATGAAGGAAGATCATTGGACAAGCCAAGCAAACAGGTAGGAGCCCAGCAGGTGGGGGCAGCAAGGCAAAGCAAGTATGTAGTCGGCTGGCGGTGATGCCACCTTCTCCACTGGGGCGGTGCGACCCACTGGGCGCCAGGTCACACCAAAAGCCGAGGGTCTCTGTGGCTAAGCTAACAGGGGCCAAGCAGATGAACCCGTCATTCCGCCTGGGCTATCCCCGGGCCTGTGTAGGGAAGAGAACTCATAGGAATGGACAAGCAGCCTCTGATCGCAGTGATGACGAGGGGCCCCTGAAACATGCTTCTACAGAGCTACGGAGCATGCGGTCGGCTCCCCCAGCGGGGGAGGGGCAGCGGTGGGGGCGGGGGCTCACGTGGCCAGTGCCCCCGGTGGTTTCCTCCAGCGCAGTTTCGCAGCCCGAATCGGGGGACATGAGCTCGAGGTCCGTGCATTCTTCCCGGGGGGATGTGGTAGCAATGCCCTCCCTGAAGTATCTGGGCGCCGGTGATGTCACTGAGGAATGGGTGGCTTTGGGGCCAGCAAAGTCCCCTGGGGGCTGGAGTTGGACGAAGCCCATGTCCAGAAGCTTATTCCGCTGTTGCTCTACCTGACCCACGGAGGCCTCTGAAGACAACTCGCTCATGAAGGCCCTTGTTTCACCTTGACTCGCTCGGCGAGTTTCAGCTCCATGGGTCTCAAAGATCCGAATTTTGTTGGCCACTGAGGTCTTGCTAATATCTTCCAGGGAGCCCTCTTGGCCCCCGGCCTGGAAAGAGGTCATCTCCTTTTGCTTCCCTGAAGGGAACACCAACCCCAGGGGTACAGCCCCCTCGGCTCCTTCAGAGACAATTCTGGGCTTTCTGCTGGCAACGGGAGGTGCCCGGCGCTCATCTCCGTCTGGGGTCACAGACGGTCCTACTCGGTCCTTGGGCTCTGGCCTCCCTTTAAAAGGATGGGCATGTTTGAGAAACACAGGGGACTGTTCTCCAAAAGGATCCCCAAGCTGTGGAGGCTCCCCTGACCCACGAGGGGCTGGGCTTGAAGTTTCCTCTGGAGCTGCCTGAGCTTGAAAGGGACCAGGGGAAGCTGGGAGGGGGGCGATCATGTCCATCTGAAGAAACACTGAGGCCTTTCTGTCCTCCATCTCAGGTTCTCCTGTTTGGATGTGCACCAGTCTCCTGTCTTGGTGCAGGAAGTTGCCTCTGTCTGGCTTGGTTGGCTTCCTGACATCATTAGGAGGGGTGGTCCATGGAAGGGCGCAGGCTGGGAGGTCTGGGCGCATGCCCCCTCCTCTGTGAGGTGAGTGGTTCTGCCATCCTGCTGGGGGACTTTTCTCAGCCTTTTCCATCAAATCTCTACCCTTGGGGGCCTCTTCCTCTGTGCCTAGGTTGCATGCTGGGTGGCTAAATTCTCCTTCCACCCCCCGCCCAGCTTCTTCCCAGTCCTCAGCAAATGTCTGCCCTGGAGAAGGTCCCTTACGAAGCTGCTCAACAAAGGCCTCTGGGCCATCTGGTCTTCCGTGGTCCCTGGGGGACCGTGCCCCTTCCTCTAAGGAGGCCGTGTGGCCATCACCCTCTTTGTCCTCGCTCCTGCTGGAAGCTGCAGCAGGGCCCTGTGGGTCTGAGGAAGTGAGCACAGAGCTCTCGGGGAGCCTCTCTGAGCGCTCCAGCCTGGTCTCGTCAACAGGAAGGGCATCCACGTGCTCTTCCCTCTCCTCCAGAGGTGGAGGGAGGAAGGGGTCTTCAGAATCTTTCTCTTCATAGTTCAAATAGAAGCTCCTCTCTGCAAAGGAAGGTTTGGTTTCATCACTCGAGTCAGCTCTGGCTTCCGACTGGGCTGGGTCCAGCAGAAATGACTGGAGTCCTCCCTTGTCGGAGGCTGGAGAAGGGACATCGGCCTCTGCTAGCCTGGCCCCCGAGGCAGCAGGTCTTCCCCAAGTCTGGCACTCCTCCAGCTCCCTCCTCAGCTCCATCTGGCCCTCCAGCTGACCACCTGAGATCCAGCGCTTCTTGATGGTGGCCTCCCCAGTGCCCACCCTCAACTGGGAGCCCTCAAGCTTTCCTGCCAGGGTGCAGCTTGCAGCAAGAGAAGCCCCTTCTGGGCCTTTCCTGACCCAGGAGCCCTCCTCCCACATTGACTCAAAGTCTTCAGGGCTTGCAATCATTCTTCCTTGGTGCTGGGTCTTTGCTCTTCTAACTCCCACTATTTCTTCTGTGGCCACTTCGACTTTGAACTTGTCCACCAGGACGTCTACCTTGGAGAGTCTGCCATCAGCAAGGATATCTGCGAGGCCTGCCTTACTTTCTTCCTGCTGAGTGGTGGTCACTTTTAGGAGGCTGAGTTCTTCTGGCCTAGTGTACTCTCTTTCTATAAATACCCAATGCTCTGAACCCTGTGTTTCAATTGGAGCAAGAAGAGTTAACATGAAATATCACGCACCTGAAGAACGGGTCACTTTTTTTCCTCTGCAAGAAGGGACCAATCTACCACCAAAAGGTCAGCATGTCCCCCAGAACTGGCTGGGGGAGAGAAGGCATGACAATGCCAGTCAGCCTCATCAAGGCTCCCCTTCCCATCAAGGCACCCAACAAATTATTTACCGACTCCCCTCAACCACTACCCCAAGTTGGTAAAATAGGATGGGGGTCTCACGCCCTCCCCACGTGAATCATGGAACAATGGACATCCATGGATGGGCCAGGACTCTTCCTCTTTCTCTTTTAATAATACAATTGCCACTGTCAGAGGAGAAAGTAACTTACATCACGTGGAATCTTTGAATGTTAGAGCATAAAGAACTCCCAAAACATCCTCTAGTCCAAGTTCCTCATTGTGCAAATGGGTAAACTGAGACTTGGAGAAGGTCAGTGACTTCCCTAAGGTCAAGTTAGTTCACGGTAGAGTCAGGAAAAGAGTGCCTGAGATCCTTGCTGACTTACCTCACAACCTATAGACTAGGATCCCAACTGCAATCTAAGTCAAGAGGGGAAGCATTGAATTAAGTTCCATGAGCCACAGCCTGAAATCTGACTTCTCTGCAAGAGTTTCTGGGAAGGAAAGAGATTAGAATGAAAAATGCCAAATGCTCAGCTGAAGAGATCAGTGCCAGTCACCACAGTGGCCTGAACAGCTTGAATTTTGTAGGGTTCATTCCCAAAGAAAAGAATACCAAGGCCTATTCTTGGAGAATTCTGACAAAATCCACGGAAAGAGTAGAAAAGGGCTGACCGGAAGACATCATGGAAGGAAAAAATCTAAAGACCAGAGTATCACCACTGGTCAAAAGCACCAATAAGAGCATAGCACTGTTAAGCTGTTGACAAAACAGCCCTCCATCTCTCCTACAGTCCTTTAAGCAACACTTAGGAGCAAATGATGGACTTCAGAATTGTTAAAAAAAAAAAAAAAGAAAAAGCCAGAAGGCCATTGGCATTCATACTGCCGCCACAGAATACTTTCTTCACATAAAACCTCAATGGAAGTCCAGTATGTAAGCCAGAGACAGGCTGCCGTGTTGAAGTTGGAGGCCTCAGCTGTCCCAGTGCCAAGGTACCGCCCTCCTTTGAAATCCCTGCTCTGACTCCAGCCCCTTACGGCACAGATGTGGAAACTGAGGCCTCGAAAAGGTAAGCACCATGTCCAAGGTCAGAGAGGGAGCTGGGGGCAAAGGCAGGTCTAGAATCCAGTCTCTGAATCCAAGTTCTGGGAAGTGCCTCCATGGTGAGATGTGTCAGAAACTGTTCCCCACAGGAGGGGAGAGATGCGCTCTGATTCCGGTTATGACCTGGTGAGGTGTCTGTCAGATCCTATAAGATGTGAAGGATTCTGAAGGTTCAGGGAAGCTGTAAACTCTCTTACCTCCACTGCCTCAATCCATGTTAGCAAAATCTCCATGGTTTTCAGGGAATCAAACCTCACTGAAAGAATCCTGCCAACAGGTAAGAGAGATAAGAGGAAGGTGGAAGGCCCAGGCGTAGGTTTCTGGGATTTTACTTCAGGTTGCTAAGCCTCAGAACACCACCACTGAACCATCCCAGCGAGAAGTGCTTCGAGAGCCTATAGAAGCCAGGTCTCTTTTCTCTTCTCTTCTCTTCTAAGGCTCCCGTTTCAGCTTGTGCTGGTATCATGAGTCTGGCAATGAGGGCCAAAGATGGTCAATGAGACCCCTTCTGGAATATTCTTGCCCCAAGTCTAACTAGAAACTAGTTTCCAGAAACTAGAAGCTTAGAAATTAGGCTGAGTGGAGTGGGAACTAGCACAGTATAGAAAGAAAGATTCCACGGGAAGAAAAAAGGAAACATGTACTTATATTTAGTTAATTTGTGCCAGACAATGCCAGCCCTTTGTCTAAAGTTATTAGGTTTAATCCAAATGGCAACCTGTGAAGCAGGTACTATTGCCCTTATTTCCAAAGGGGAAACTGAGGTTTGCAGAGCAATGGTGACTTGCACAGATCACAGAGTGTGCGGTGAGGGAAGAAGAGGCTCTGCTTTTAACAAGTGAACATCCTGATGGAAAAAAAGACTGAACAAAAGAGAGAAAACTTCATTAGCACCAAGGCACTGGTGGGGCTGCACCTGGCCCTGGGGCCTGGTCTGAAAGTCGTCCTGACCCTATTACAGGATGGGAAACCTTCAGTGCTTGCTCAGAGCGCCCCCTGCTAGCAGCTGGAGGTACTGCAGCAAGGAGCGGAGGCTGGAGGAGGACGCCCACCAGCTCTGTTCCCATGCAACCCACCAAAAGGAGAAAATCTCCAGCCAGGCGGTTCTGCTGACTCTGGGCTGTTCAGTCCCCACCTGGGGCTCTGGGTCACACTTTGGGCCCTGCTCTTTACAGAAGACAACCAGAGGAGGGGATGTAGGACAAGGAGCCCTCTAGAAACCACACCCTGGGAGAAACCTCTGAAGAAAGGAGGAGTGTTCAGGGGGAGGGGAGGTGCTGAACTCTGGAGGAGGATGCCCAGCAGAACTCCGGGCAGCAGCGGGCACAGCGAGGCCCACAGACAGGTAATCCAAAAGGGCAGATTTTAATTCAATATGAAACCTTCCCAACAGGTGACGGAAGCCAAAATGGTCTGCTGTGAAGAATGGCAAGAGCGCCCTCTGTGGAAGGGGCTGGATGGACAATTTGCAGGGATGCTGATGAAGGGCGCCTGTCGCCCTCCATCCCTGCCCCCCGGAGTATGGGCACCTGTCCTTTGCTCTAGGAGCATCTCTGTGCTCCAGGTCATCACTATTTCCCTAACCTTGGGAAGCTACTGACTCCTGTGCTGGTAGTTGTTTTTAGCTTTACACTGAAGAAAAATTGAGAGTAGAACTGTGACTTCTGTTTTACCAGTTATGTAGCTGACTCATGTCTTGTACAGTTTCAGCACATTTTCAGCAGCTAGAAAATTTTTCCATGGGAACTGAAAAAGGGAGATGCCCTCATACATACTATGCATAAAGGGGAGGGTCAGATCTCGGGGAGAAGGACGTTCCACCCAGATGGTAGGTCAGTACCTTTTAATCCTGACAGCCTCTGAGCTGTTGGCACAGAGGGAGATACAGCCCTCCATCCCTGGGCCCGGATTCTAGGTCTAGCAGGACACAGCAAGTCCCAAGAGCCCTCCACCGGCTGCAGTCCTGGGTGCAGAAGTAATGCCTTCCTCATTAGAACACTTGCCTGGCCAACATCTCTTTAACCCCAAGGAAGCTCCTTGGAGCAAGATGCCCGCTTTCACCTGCCTGTCAAGAGGAGCTTAGAAAAGATGAAGATGGAGGATGAATGCGGGGCCATCCCCTACATAGCCACTGTTAGACCTCACTCAGGCTTCTGAACAGCAAAAAGACCCCAGGGCAGAAGGCATTTAGGTGCCATGACCCCTGATCTCAAGTTTAGATGTCAGAACCTGCCTCTGAAGTCAGGGCCCAAGAGAAGGAGATCATTTCAGCTTCCCCTTTGAAGCCAGAGCCAGTCAAACTGTCCTGCCTTTCCAGAATATGATCTCAGTCCTGATTCCTGAGAAACAATGGATGAGGGAGGGCCTGGCCCTTTATGGATCCCTGGGATGGGGACAATCATTTGTCACAGCATGGGGACCCAAGGGCTACCCACTGCTCCCACCTGCATGGCAGAGCCCGTCCACCCCCCTCACCCCAGAGAAAGGGGTTTCTTGAGACCATTAGGGTGGCTGTGTGTGGGCGGGGAAGTGCCGACAGTAACCTCAGGAGACGCTGCGAGGCTTTTCTGAGTGAACACTTCCCAGCCTGTGGCCGTCCCAGGCTCAGGCGCCAAGTCCTGCGGAGAGGTGTCCTGGGTCCTCCGGGACTGCAGGGGAGGCCCAGGGCCAGAGGAAAGGGAAGAGGGAGGAAGGGAAGGAGAGAGAGACAGAGACAGGAAGAAAGGGAGAGAGAGGAAGCAGGAGAGACACACACACAGAGCCCGTAAATAGCCCAGCTTTGTAAAACCCACACCCTTAGAGTTTGTGGCTTAGGTCAGGCCAGTGGGGCGAGAGAGAGAAGAGCTGCCCCTTGTGGCCCTTTAAGGGAGGGAGGCCCACGGGCAGCTGCCAGCCAGCACCGTGCCTTCGGACCCTTTGCTCCCTGCCCTCACTCAAGAGGGATGCGGAAACATACCACTGTCCTTCAAGAGGCTCCCAATCAAGAGGCCGAGGAGCCATACCATCCAGACTCCGATTCCAAGTCTGCCCTGGGTGTCTTTGGTTTAGGCAATGGTTCAATCCTGCAGTTTGGCTCTTAGCCCTTCAAAAAGTCCTCTTTGAAATGAAAGCCTGGGTTTGGCAAATGGGAACTTTTCTTTAAAGCTTGGAGTCCCAGGCGCCTGGGTGGATCAGTCGGTTAGGTGTCTGCCTTAGGCTCAGGTCATGCTCCCAGGGTCCTGAGATCGAGCCCCGCATCGGACTCCTGGCTCAGCGGGGAGCCCGCTTCTCCCTCTCCCTCTGCCTCTCCCCCTGCTCATGCTCTCTCTCTCTCTATCTCAAATAAATAAATAAAATATTAAAAAAAATAAAGTTTGGAGTCCCTATTTTAAGTTCCCACTGTTTCCCCCTTGGTCCAGACGAGGCCCAACAATATATGAGGAAGCCACTAGGACCTCTGATGACACAGCCCTGCAGGACAGCCCCCAAAAAGTCCAATCAGGGATTCCAGTCACGAGAGGCGATGGCCCCATGACTGCACAGCACTTTCTAGTTTATATAAAGTGCTTTTATACCCATTATTTCACTCAGCCTTCTCAGCAACCCCATGGAATGGCAATTCTGGTCCCCCTTTAGATGGGCTGACTAGGCAGCAAGGCTCAGAGAGGTGATATCACTCACCCAAAAACCCAGTCCAGTCCTTGTCTACAGCTTCTCCCCATCTCCCAAATCTTCAAGGGCCTCTAAATGTCAGTGGGGCCTGGAACCCAGTTAAATGGCCCATAGCTCCAAGGTGAGCTCCTGGACCAGAATTCTTTCCAGCAGTGGACTACACTTCTTGGGGCATCAGTGAGGGGCAAGGGTTGGAACAGACCCACCTCTGAGTAAGACCCATCTTCTAGCAGTTCCAGCTATGACCAGCAGGTGGGGCACATTCCCAAGCCACGCTGCTCTGAGCCACCCGGGAGCCACCCGGGAGCCACCCGAGCAGCCAGCTCCCCGGGGTTCATCCTGCCCTGCTCTGCTGGAGTCCCACCCTTTCAAAGCCTCTGCATTCCTCCTCAGCCACTGCCAGGCCACTCTGGTCAAGACTCTCAGGGCCAGAGGAGTGGGGCCTGTACCTGGATCACTAGACCAGCCCCCATGGCCCAGGCCAGGGTACCAGGGGTGACCACAGAGGCTCTCAGTAGCTGCAGATTTGCCCTCCTTCCATAGCACTGGACTTAAAGGCCCTCAAAGCATCCCGCATTTCGTGAATCACCAGCCAGGAAACTACCACAGCATCCTCACTGGACGAGGCCGTTATCCGGCACGTCGAGGCCATGGGGAGAACTGATTCAATCAAATGTTCACTTAGTAGGTTACGACTGCGTCACCAAATTTCAAAGCATGGGAGGACAGTACATACACAGTTGACTCTACCCTGGTCTTCCCATGATTTGGTCTTGCTCCCAGCAGCTGTGATTTAACAGCAACTACAATGGCCAGGACACAAGAAAAGCAGGTTCTGGCCCCTCTTTTATCAGCTATGACACTGAACAAGTATGTTCCCATTCTGGGCCAGGGCCTCATCTGTAAAGTGATGAGCTTAAGTCAAGTAGGTTCTGAGGGTCCTTCCAACTTTAAAAGGGGTTCTGGGGGGGCACCTGGGTGACTCAGTCGGTTGAGCATCTGACTCATGATTTTGGCTCAGGTCATGATCTCAGGATCGCGGGATCGAGTCCCACGTCAAGCTCCCTGCTCAGCATCGAGTCTGCTTGTCCCTCTCTCTTTGCTCCTCCCCTCGCTCATGCTCTCTCTCTCTCTCCTTCTCTCTCAAATAAATAAAATCTTTAAAAAAGAAAAAAGTGGTTCTGATTTGAAAATAACCTTCTGTATGAATCCCAGGACTCTCAAAATGAAACAATAATTAACTCCTATTGAGCATCGAGGTACTCTACCAGCCCCTCTATGCTTGATCTCCCTGGATCCTCACAACTTTCCTATGAGGTAGGTACTTTTATTATCTCTGCCTAATGGAAGCTCAGAGAGATTAAGTAATAAGCCCAGAGTCATCCAGCCAGCAGGAATCAGAGCCAGAATTCAAACCCAGGTGGTGTAAGTCTAGATCAGTTGGGTTTGAGACAAGTAAGCAGCAGTGCTAGAGAGAAAACACCTAAGTATAAATGGGGGTAAATACTGCCAAGATTTAGCAGTGCTAAAAATAATAGCTTGGGATTATAAGTACAGGAATTCTCAAGATCCTATCTTTATCTCTTTTTCATTTGAGAAAATATCCCATGCTTTCCACTCCGAAAGGCATGTGGGTGTGGGATCCTTTTCTGAAGCAAGAGGCTTGGGTCTAATTTTCTTGGAGGATCTGTTCCCCTCTAGTGGGCTCCGAGGATCCTTCCAGGAGGGAACACCCCCTCACACACATACACACCACCCATCTGTGTTTTCACAATCGGCACTAAAGGATCTGGTTACTGGATGCAACTGCTGGGATTCTCAAAGTTTAGGGGGCATGAGAATCCCCGGGGCCCTTGTTTAAAATGCTGATTCCAGGGCTCTATTTCCAAATATTCTGATTCTGTTGGTCTGACATGGGGCTTGTCTAATAAACACCCCTTTCCCATTATACTCCGGGGAATACACCAAGCCACGGCAAGTCTTTTGACTTTTTCAAGGTGGTCCCTGGGGCCAGAAGGATTCCAAGATGTAGTGAATTTGTCTTTCCCAGCCGAACGCACCACCGCCCCCCACCCCATCCCCATCATCACCTCATGCAGCAACTGGGGGAGGCATACAGGTGTGGAGGATGAGTATAAGTTGGTGCAGAGCAACTTCCCCGACCCTCTTTACCCAAAGCCCCTGTTGAGGGGTTCAGGGTGAGACCTACCTCGTTGACTCTCTCAGGGGTGCCCTTGGGGGAGGGGGAGGCGGGAGAGGAGGGCAGCCTGCGCTCCCGCTCCCAGTCTCGGTCCCGGTGGATCAGCTTGCTGTTGGGTTCCTTCAGGGTCCTCTTGAGCTCGTTGATGCTGGCCTGGTGCTTGAGCAAGACATCCTCTGGCTTGTCTAAGAACTAGGGGTGGATGGAGAGGGCAGTGGGTGTTAGAGGAGCAGCTCTGAGCAGGGGTGGTAACCGTGGCCACTGCTGCCCTACATCAGCGAGGTGATTCCCGTCCATGACTCCATCTCACCCTCACGGCGCCCCATGAGCCAAGGGTGCAGAGATGATTAGCCCCAACAGGAACACGAAGCACTTAAGATTAAACAGAGGAGCAAAAAGCACTTAAGATTAAGAAGAGGAGGCTTCTGGGCAAGCACCACCTTTTCTTTCCCCCCGCCTGGCTTCCGGCCTCAGAACACCCAAGGCAACCCAGATCCCCAAAGACTAGGTGAGTTCCCACTGGTGCTGTGCGCCCAGTCTCAACTGGGCATGGAGGTGACTTCCTTCTGGTTACAACCGAGGCACAGTGAGAACTGGCCAACCCTGTTCACTGGGCTGCTCTGGCCCACTCCCTGGCCTCCAGGGCCCTGGTCCCTTCCTCTGGCCAAGACTTGGACCGCTGTGCTTAGCAGGATCCCCAGCCTAGGCCCCTCTCAGCCTGACAGGTGAGCTGCTCAGATACTAAAGCCAGGGACACCCAGAAAAATGAGCCCTGCTCCCACACAGGAGCCAGGAAAACACAGTGTTCCGCATCCTCTACTGTGAGCCACTACCCTTCCTAATCACCCAGGGTCTTGCAGTTACCTTGTAGATACCAACTCAAGAGCAAACAGGTGAGATATGGCCAGACAGAGAAAAGACGGTGCTGCAGGGCATTCAGGAGGGCAGGAGAAACGGAGACTGGGAAGAAGAGAGCTAAGTCCCAGGGCTGGGCACAAGACCTGAGCTGGGGAGAGCTGCAGTCAGGGGTGTGTCTGCCATTAAACCGCCAAGTCTGAGCTTGAGCCAGTGCAGCATGAGAGAGTAATCTGCCTCTAGGTCTTACGGGTAGGGGAGGGCAGGTGGGCTGTTAGTTCAAGCACCTTTATCACCAAGGCTGTTTGAGGATTCTTGTCAACTCAATTCAGGACAAGAAGTGGACCATCTCCACTTATTATAAAGTCAAATCGGCAGATTCTGGAAGATCTACCTGGAAGGCAAGCTTGCTCTTGGACAAGGCTGAGATCTTCCCCTGGGCTTACCCGTTACCGCCATGACTGACGTGTGCGTTACCTCGGGGAGGAGATTGATGCCACTGAGGCTTCTGCTTTCCCTCCAGACATCTGTCTGGACTTCCTATATCCCCTCCTGAGCTGGACGGCCTTAGAACAATGTCTGAGAAGTCAAACTGATAGAGTTTGCACACGGGGGTGGGTATGAGCTGCAATGGACCCAAGATGTGGCTTGTGACCTTCTAGCCTGATCCTGCCACGCTGCCCCTGTGTGCACGCGGCGTTCCCGGAGGCGAGAGGGAGCAGTGGAACCCTGGGATCCTTGATTAGGGTTAAGGGCTTTGGGGAAACCTAGTCCAAATGTCTTGCTGTGCAGTTGGGGGGCTGGGGCCCAAGGGGGCTTACCCATGACCCTCAAAGAGTCAGGCTGAAACCCAGCTCACGTGATGGGCCAAGGCCAAGCCCTTAGGCCCCAGCCCCTGGTCCTTTCCCTCAGGCCCAACAACAGACCTGCAAGGCAGTGAAGGTTCAGAGGAAGAGTTGGGGACTGTGTGAAAGGGAAGAAATCGTTAAGGCAGAGAAGTTAAGTTGAGAGAAGCCAGCAGGGAGAGGAGGAAGGAGAGGGAGGAGAAAAGGAGAAGAGGCTCTCCTTGCAGAGCTTGAGCAGCAGGCCCCGAGGGACAGCAGCGTGCTGGAAGAGGCAGAAGCATTCCAAGGTTCCTCCCTGCCCCCCACACCCACTCCCACATCAGTTGCCCGTAGATACAAAAAGAAGCTTGGGGTGAGGGCAGAGAGGACACAGATGAGGTGGAGGCATGACCAAACGGTGGTGCGGGGAGGAGATGAGTCTAAGGAAGGGTTTAGGTGGGGGCAGGGGAGATAAGACCAATAAAAGCATGGAATGGCCTGGAAGAGCTGATGGACACAGGTGGGATGGTCAGCAGTTGGGAAGCAAGCATGGGGTGGTGGGAAGAGGCAGAATGGGAAGCTGGTTAGAGGGAGGGAGGGGGGAGGAGGGCGGGGGGAACAAGTTGGCTAGGGGTGGCGTCTGAGCAGGGAGCTGGAGAGATGGGGGTGGGGGGAGTGAGGGTGGGGGGGGCGGGGAGGGGCCATAGGGGAGGAGGAGTAGGGCCGGGAGCAGAGGCAAGGCTGAAGCTGAGACGGTGCCAGGACATGGGCCTGGGGTGGACTATGGGATGGTGACAAATGAGCTGGGGATCTGAATGGCTGGGTATGCGGTGACGGGTCCCATGCAGTACCTCCTGCTTGTGTCTCGGCGTGGTTTCCTGCTCCAGCTAGCGAGATGCGGGAGGAGGGAAGGAACCAGCAGGGTCAGTAGAGCAAACAGATCAGAGGCACCGCACGGGCCCGTACGGTGCAGCAGGTAGCCCCGAGGGCTCTCTCCCAGGGAACAGAGGCCAGGGAAGCTGGTGGACCACCCGTGGGGCAGTGAGGTAGCCGGAAGGGGCAGGGTGGGAGGCAGGGCGCTGGCCCGGGGAGGTGAAGAAGGGAGCCGGGGGACTGGCGGGACACAGAAGGGACTTGAGGGCTCTGGGTATTCACGCCTCTGCGGTCAGCATGTGTGTTCAGGGGCCTGTGCGCCCAGCTGCAACCGCCTGACGGAGACATGCTACACCCGTGTGCACCCATGGCCGTGAGCGTGCATGCCGCCTGCACATCTGGATGCATGCCCCTACTCTAAGAGGGGCCTACAGCTGTGAGTGAATGCATGCTAGTCTGAGGCCACGTGTGCCCTCATGATGTGTGCACAGGTATGTGGGCAATGCGTGGGACAGCCGGAGGGGACACACCCGAACCTCATCCTTGTGAGGGCCCACAGGGACACCCTGTCATGCTCTGGGGAGGAAGGGGGCCATGTGGATGAAGATCACAGTCAAAGGGGCAAATTAAGAGTGGGCAAGAGGAGGCTGGAGTCCTCTAGGGGACAGAGTGCCCCTGTGGGGAAGCAGGACAAAAAGAGGGGATGGGTGCAGGGTGGGCAGCATGCCTACCACCCACCACCAGGGGATACTGAGGTATTGGGCAAGGTCCTTCCCATGGTGCATCCCATAACGAGGGTGCTCCCCCACAGCTGGGAACACCTCAAGGCCAAGGCCGAGGCTAGATCCAGAATCAGCCTCCTGATCCCAGGTCAGAGGGTATGAGAAAGCCAGGCTCCTACCTTTAGCTCCTTGATCTTGGTGGGGGTCCTGACCTCTCCTTCCTCAGCCTCTGACCGCCTACCCCCAGACTCGCCATCCTCCTCCTGCTTGTCACCGTCAGGTCCCGTGTCATGGTTCTCACTAACCGAGGCCGGGCGGGAGAACTCCGCTAAAATGGGCAGAGATGGCCGGGTGGCCGTGTGAGACCTCCCCCAGGGGGACGGACAGGGAGCCAGTCCTGCCACCCGCCCAACCATGGTTGGAGTGGAGCAGCCCCAACACGTCGGGGATAAGGAGCCAGCACACAGAGAGGGGAGGCAGACTTGTCCAGGTCACAAAGAGCCGCCTCCCAGCCCCGGCCCCCACTCCTGACTTCTACAGCACCAGTGCCCAGGTTCAAATCTCAAATCCATCGCTTCTTGGCTGTGTGACCTTGGGTAAGTTACACAATCTCTCTGGGTCTCAGTTTCCTCATCTATAAACAATACCTACTTCAGACAGCTGGGGGAGGAATGAATAAGCTCATGCGTGTAAATACTTAGAAGAGAGACCCGCACAGAGCAAGCCAATTCAATCAATGCTGGTCCACAAGTGTGATGTTTTTGTTGTGGTGGTTGTGACAGAATACTTGTTTGACCATTACGTAGCACTACAGAGCTATTGTGAGAGTAGCCTTTACCAGTGAAAGCTAAAGTTCTGAGATCTGCAAATAATTTAGCCCCTTTATAAATCAGGGAAAGTTCAAGGGGACTCCGGACATCCTTCTCACTCACTGGCATTCCAAAGTACTTTTCTGAATAGGAGAGAAAGGGATGCAATGACAGGCTTTACACAAAAGGCACTGGGCAGAGCCCAGCCTACGCCCATGGACTATGTCTTGGTGGGAAAAAATGGCTGGAAAACACAGAAAATGACCAGAGCACAGATTATCCTTGGGATTGGCCTAGATTAAAAGAGAATAATTAGCCTTTCTATTCATATATATTCACTCCGCAAAGTGCCCTTTTATGCACATTATTTCATTTGGTCCACGCAATCCTCTGTGTTGATGGCTAGAATGGGAATCCTTATCCTCATTTTACAAAGGATAAATTGAGACTCCGAGAGGGGGAGGTCCCACTGACGACCTTTCGGTGAATCAGGACAAAGACCCAGGTCTCCTGGTTTAGAGTCCAGGCTTCTGTTTCTCCCTGGATGAGCCTCGCCAGCTCTAGACCAATCTTTGCTACCCTGCACAACCTGGGCTTCGTTTAGGCCCTGGCATACTAATGGAAGCTGCAGGGGAGAATAGAGAGACTGTACTTTGCCTTTGCATAAATCTTAGTTCTCAGCCCTGTGCCCACTCAAGGAGAATAAGGAGCTTCCTCAGCCTCAAATGGACCTTTGCAAAACTGCACGTCTTCTCAACATAGTCAAGGAATCCTGGGACAGGTCTCACCTTCGTACTGCAGGAAAAGTATCAGACTCTCCTGATCACCTGGAAAACTCCTACGTATCCTTCAAAACCCTGTCCAGTTGTCACCTTCTCTGCAAAGCCCTTTCTGCCCCTCCTAGACAGAATTAATCTCTCTCTCCTCATGGCTGCTCTGTATTCAGTACCTACTTCTCCCATGGCTTGAATCACCTTAAATGCTTACAAACCTACCATTCTACGAGCTCCTTAAAGGAAAGGGCCATACTTATTCTAACACTCAGAAAATATTTGTTGGGCAGAATTAACTTGCCTAGAGGCCTGCCCCCATGTGTTCTGGGAGTATCCACTGTTCCCCCACACAAGTCCCCACCTCTTTCCTTAAGCTACCCCCTACAAACCTAAAAGCAATAATAAACTATTATTGGGTATAATTTATTAAGGTCCTTCTATGTGCCAGGAACTGTTTTGGGTGTTATCATGTCTGGTTCTCTCTGTAACACAGCAAAATTGGCATTATTTATTTTGCAGAAGAACAAACAGGTAGAGGGGAAGTTCAGCTGCTCAAGACCCCCCATCCATTCATGTATGGATATTTATGGACCACTTCCTGGTCTGCAGAGAAGCTAGGGAGTCTGATGGCTGGGATTTGAACTCAGATCCCTAACTGAATCTCCCTAATGCCCATGTGGCTTCTGAACCTCTCCTACTAACTCCAATGTGCACAGTCCGGGGAGAGTCCGGGGCCCTGAGTGCTGATGCAGCCCTGGGCATCTTTGTGTTTAACCAGCGCACAGGTGATTCTGCGGACCATGTTTTGAGAAGCCCTGGTTGGCTGGATGCAGGACAGTGTAGGGCCAATTCTCGTTGATATGAAGGGCACCTGTCAGCCCAGCAGGAATGAGGGCCGTGCAGAGCAGCATGTGGTTGGATGTCAATTAGTTCACCGGAACCAAAAGGATGACCGGGGACAACCAAACGCCTCAGCCTCGGTCGGGAAAGGTATCCCCAGCTCCACACTGCAGTCACCATTATGCCATTGTCCTGAAATCTGTGAATCACTAAGCATCGTGGGCAGGGGTTGGGGGGGGGCAGGGGTTGGCTGAACGCGGGACCCCAAGAGCCCACGACTCAGGGAAGTTGCAGGAAGTGCAGAGAGCGGCGATGTCACGTTCCAGTGGGAGTGATGCCGTAGGCTGGGCGAGACCACCGAGAGCGGCCTGGGGGCAACAGTGCTCCTGGGCCACTGGGCCTGGTGCAAATCAACTGGTAAGGTACCCACCACGTTCCCAGCGCTCATCCCGGGGAAGCTGGTACGCCCCCACTTCCCTCTAAACACCACCCTTCCCCCACACCTCCAATTTGGGGCATACCTCCATCAAGGCTGCGGGACATGGTGTACCGTTTGCTGGAGGAACGCTCGAAGAAGGGTGCGGGCCGGTCAATGAGGGCGCTGGCCTGGCGGGTTTGTGCCTGGGTCCTCCCACTATATCGGAACTTGGAGCCCATCACCAGGAAGCCCTTGGGCGGGGGCTCGGGTGACACCAGCCTGCAGTGGAGGGAGGAGGGGGATTAGACCTATGTTGCCGGGCCCAAGGCTGGACCCACAGCTGGCCTTTCAGCCCACTGTCCCACCAGCTACAACTCGAAGTGACCCACAAAGGGAGAGACTTGGGGAGGGGGGCTTTCCTGGAGTCCCTCCCTCCTAGCTCCTTCTCCTGCTTCCCCCCTCCCGGAGCATACGTGTACACTCATGGCCTCTGCGCATGCCCCGTGACCCCACCCCAGGGGCAGGCTCACCGGAAGAACGTGTGGTGCTCTATGCAGACCTTCCACAGTCTCTTGGCTGACCGGTGGTTTGGGAGCTTAAAGCCAATTGTGCTCTCAAACTGCTCATACTGCAAAACCAAGGAGGGTGCTTAGAAGCAAGGCCTGGGCTCTCTCGCCCCTGGTCCATCCTTTCTGAACCTCTTCTCAGGCATGTGCGACTCTGGCCTGTTTATTCATTTATTCATTCATTTATTCAATAAAGTGGATTGAGTCCTTACTCTGTGACAGGTCCAGTGCTAAGCAACAGAGACGCCATGGTGACCAAGACGGAAGATTCTCGGGGACGGGGAAGGGGTGCTCTGATAATAAATTAGTAAACAAGATCATTTCAGACACTGATAAGGGGGCATGAAGGGAATGAACAGAGACGTGTGATGTGACAGAGTACCTGGGCAGGTGCAGGGGTCAGGATCTTAGAAAGGGTGATCAGGGGATGCCCTCTAACAGGTGATCTCTGGGCAGACATCTGAAGGATGGGAAAGGAACCAGCTATGTGAGAAGGCAGGGAAGAGAATTTCAGGTAGAGGGAACATCAAAAGCAAAAAGCTGGAGGCAGGAAAGAGCTCGGCTCATCCTAGGAAGTCAGTGAAGGCCAAAAGGGCTGAAGCACAGTGTGTGGGGGGCAGAGAATACGTGGGAGACGCAGCTGGCCACATGTGGGGTTCGGACAGTAGCCCACGAGCCAGACAGCTCTTGAAAGGGTTAAGGCAGGAGTGGGAATGGGGGACAGTGATCTGATGGAAGGGACTTTTAAGCTCTCCTTAGCAGTTATGAGAAAAATGGCCTAACATGACAATGGAGACAGGGGGACCAGGGAGAGTCACCTTGTAGAGATGCAGGTGAGAGATGGTGGCGGCTGGTGGCTGGGACAATGGAGAAAGAAGCAGATGGGTTTGCATTTATTCTAGAGGTACAAACCAATGGACTTTTTGGTGGGTGAGATGTGGAGGCTGGACATACACGTTTGTGTGTGTGGTCGTGTGTTTTGGCACGTGTACATACTTGAATACTACATGTAAGCAGATAAATTGACATGGATGGACAGGTATTCACTGATCTGTGTAACCTGAATATATGTGGTTATCTTTATACGTGTACTCCCGTGTGTGTGTCTGTGTATACTGCACGTGTGTGTGTGTGTGTGTGTGTGTGTGTGTGTTGTCTGTGTGTAGGCACATACCTAAGGCATGAAGTCTATGTAGAGAGCCCCAGCCTTACCCAGTAGCCTAGCAACGCTCTGCATGTATCCTAAGTAGGAAAGAACCCAGGCTCAGCAGTCAGGATCCTCTCCGTTCTAGCCAATTCCAGTGAGAAGGAGGGGTTCCCAAGGCAGACTCACCTCCCCAGGCCGGATCTTGATATAAAAGTTACTCCTCTTATAGGAGATCTTGAGAATCTTGGGCCAGGCGAAGCGGTTGATTCTCAGCCGGTCCCGGTAGATGAGCAGGCCATTGGCACAGACTCCTAACATAATGTCGATGCCCTCAGAGTCCTGCATGAGAAGACACCATCGAATGGCAGGCCTGGGGTCCATGCCTGCCACGCACCCCAAAACTCCTCCCTGAGCTCTGCTTCTGATGAGCCCTCAGGATCAGGGTCAGAGCCTGCATGCTGGGAGGCCCCTGACCAATCTCACACAGTCATTCAGCCATTCACTCATTCATTTTGTCAGCCATTCACCCCGTTCCTCATTTGATCATTCTGTCAATCACTCAATCACTGATTCACCGACAAACATTTAGTGGCACCTATGTGGTGCTAGGCCATGTGCTATGTGCTAAGGATATAGAAATAAATTGAAGCCTATGTCTTGATGAATGGATAAAGAAGATGCGGTGTATATATGTACAATGGAATACTACTCAGCCATCAGAAAAAATGAAATCTTGCCATTTGCAACGACATGGATTGAACTAGAGGGTATTATGCTAAGCAAAATAAGTCAATCAGAGAAAGACAATTACCAAATGATCTCACTCATATGTGGAATTTAAGAAACAAAATGGAGGATCATAGGGGAAGGGAGGGAAAAATAAAACAAGATGAAATCAGAGAGGGAGACAAACCATAAGAGACTCTTAATCATAGGGAACAAACTGAGGGTTGCTGGAGGGGAGGGGGGTAGAGGGACAGGGGAACTGGGTGATGGACATTAAGGAGGAGACGTGATGTAATGAGCACTGGGTGTTGTGTAAGACTGACGAATCACTGAACTCTACCTCTGAAACTAATAATACATTATATGTTAATTAATTGAATTTAAGTATTAAAAAACTTGGTTTACAAACTAAATAAATAAAATTACATCATGGTAAAAAAAATAAATAAATAAAGCCTGTGTCTTTCCCTCATGATGCTCCCAATCTGGTGGTGGTACAAACAGCTTCATAATATAATATGAATATAGAAAAGTTATAAAGATTATGGGAAGATAAAGGGTGATAGAACTTTGAGGAATGAGAAATATGACTATAAAAGGCTTCGGGTTGGAGGGAACACAGGGTCTGGCGCACCAAGCCCTCTGAAGCATGAAGGACACCCCGCCCCCAGATGCTAGGGGGACTCCGGGGCCCAGCAGTACCTTAGCATGGTGTAGGTCTACTCCATACATGGAAAGCTTCTTGGCGTTCTCTAAGAAGTGGATTTCTGCTTCTCCTGGAGTCATGCCCCTAAAGGAAAGAACATGATCACAGACAGCCATGAAAAGGCCCAGGCCTAGGACCTACTGGCTGAAGGTGGCCATGATCAGAACCTGTAATTCTAGGAAGGCAAACGTTCTGGAGTAGGCATATGGCTAGGCCTCTCGCAGTCCCTCCCCTCTGCTCTCAGCCCTCGCTTCCATCCACCCAACACCCTCCTGGTGTCAAAGCTCAGGTCCAGTCCTGTCTCCTCCAGGAAGTATTTAAGGGATGAGCTGGGAGCCGGAATTTCTGCTTCATTCTGCCACAGAATTCAATGTGAGCCATAGATTCTAATTCTCTGCGGCTGCAAAGCCGTTGTGGAAGCCATGGTTCGTTACAATCACCCAGGGGCTCCGAAATGATCACCCACGTAAGACACTTCTCTCAGAATTTTCTATCAGAAACCACTTAATCCCCCCCCTGAGGAGCAGGTGCGCATTCTCCTTTTTGACAAGAGAGTTACGTAATTCATCAAGTTCCTTCTTTGTTTCGGCTGCCGGGGAACCGTACATCTTCCATTTAAGCCACAGCAAACATTTAGTGAGCATGACGTGCTGGTCACAGTTCCAAACCCTTCACGGGCATGAACTCACCGAATCCTCATAACAGTGAGGTCGGTGTAAGGTCGGTGTCCTCATTATTCCCACTTTATAGAGAAACCAGCATGGAGAGGCTGAATGACTCGTCTCAGGCCACACAACTATTCAGGAGCAGAGTCGGGACTTGAATCCAGATAACGTGGCTCCAGAGTATGTGCTCCTTCCCAACCTCTTCCCTTACATCTGTGTCATATCCCCTGGGCCTCGGGGTCCTCTGCTCTGTCTGCCTCTGTGAGCGGCCGCGGGAGATGCCTGGACACTAGGTGTCCATGTGCTTTCAGTGTCAAAAGAGCTGTAAAAGCTAAAGGGATGGCCATTGCCTTTCTCCACCCATATACGAGCTTCTTTCTCTGAGTTATTAGGACTCTTGCAAATCCTTCCCACATCTTGCTACCTATGGCAGGGACGACAGACGGCAGGTGGGCCATCCCTCCCTATTCCTGAGCCCCGGCCGACAGTGCTAACCAGCCGAATGGTTTCAATGTCCTGCTCAACGCAGAACGACAACAGCCGCTGCTAACCAGTCAAGAGTTGGTGTGCAGAGTCTCTGAGGGACACACTTGCCCCTGGGGACCTAGCATTCAGTCACACCCCAGCAGGTTCTCTTCCCCCTGTACACGATCCCTCCACATCTGGCCCTCAGCTTCCTCCCCAGACCCAACCCCCCTCAGGCCTCCCATCCTCATTAGCGATGAGATAACTTCACCATACCCACCCCCTCACATGCACACACTTCACAGCTTGTGACGCGCTTCACATCATTGGTCACGTTGGGTGCCCATAACGACCCTGGACTCAGAGCCCAAAGCACTTCCCACTTGAAGGGATCCTAGAGACCACTTAGTTCCAGGGGAACCCCCCCACCCCCACCCAGGGATGGTACCAACCTCACAGTGGCATTTGGGAATGGGGGAGGGGGCATTTTGGTTATTACGATGACTGAGAGGGTGTTAGGGGCATTTAATGCCTGGAGCCCGGGGATGCCAAACATCCCGCACAATGAATTCTCCTGCCCCAAATACCGACAGCTGAGACAGACAGATCATCTAAATCCGACCACGTGCAAGTGAAAAATGGGGCTGATAAGTTAAATAGTCAGCCCTATGATGACCCATCAGGTTAGTTATCCTCTAACTCCGAGAATAAGGTGCTTTCTGTTGCACAATCAACTATTCAACCCCGAAGATCACAGAGCAACAGTAAATACGTGGTGTCTCTGTACTATGTGCCATGTAGCCCCCAACAGTGCCAAGGCAGGTTCTATTAGCACGTACACTGAACAGATGAGGAACTGAAGCGACCCACCCAGATGCCCTGGTCAGAAAGGGGCAGAGCCAAGAATGTGAACCCAGGCAGCCCGGCTGCAGAGGCAAACTTTTGAGTTTTACACCAAGACCGAGACAGCTAGCGACTACCATTCCCATTTGATAGAGACCCAGTGGGCTGAGATGATTGGCTCTCAGATGCACCTCTGGTCCGGTCAGGGCCAGAGTCAGGTGGGGGACTTACAGCCCAGCACCTGGGGCCCTAGTCGACGGCTGAGAAGCCAGCGGAGGCCCTGGGCAGAGGCCCCTCACCTGTACGTCTTGTGCAGTTCCATGATCCTCTCCTCCAGTTCCCGGGTCTGGTTGGGGGCGAAGCGGAGCTCGCTGACATAGTTGCCTACGTGCTCCTCGGCGTCATAGTCGCCCAGCTCTGCCTGCACGGCGTAGGAACCCAGCAGGGCATGTGTGACGAAGGAGCATGGCAGCCGGCCCGTGATGATGTCCGCCCTCAGCTGCAGGCACAGGTAGTATCTGGAGAGAGGGAAGAGTGGCCATGGGCACGGGCCCCACTCCCTCCCTAGACACCCCCAGCACCCCTGCCCACCCATCCATCAGAACCAAACCACCGACACTCAGCTCAGTAGAATAGGAACGTTCCTGACACTGTCATTTCAGGTGTTGATGATGTGGGTGTGTCCTAGAAGACGGTTTTGTCCCATTCCACGTGCCTTTCAGCATTTTGTTAATTTCTAACTTTGAGGGATTTTTCCTACCGTGGGAACATTTGAAATTTCTAACTCATTTTCAAGCTAAGTAGGACTACTTTGCTGGTTAGCCATTTTTTTTTAATGTCATGTATTTTTAATCATACAATTAATTATATTCTTATTGTGGAACAAATGCAAACGTTATTTAGAGGTGATTCTAAATTTCCTCTCAACGTCCATTCTCAGCCCTAGTCTCCTCTCCTAGAGGTCACCCCTATTATCCAGGTGGTGTTTTGACCTTTTTTCCCCCATGGTACAGAAATGCATGTGTTTTGATTCGTGGGTGTTTTTAACATGTACACAGGATCAAATGGTACATCTTACTCTCCAGCTTGCTTTTTCATGCACCTAGTGCCCTTCCATATCAGCACAAACAACTTGACCTCATTCATTTTAACTTCTGCACCACATTCCACAGTGAGGACAAACCTGGTCACCAATGTTTTCTCAAAACCTTTTAATTTTGCCTTCAGCTCTAAGTGAATTGTCTAAAAACAAAATTGCTTTAAAAGAAACATCTCCAGGGGAGCCTGGGTGGCTCAGTCGTTAAGCGTCTGCCTTCGGCTCAGGTCATGATCCCAGGGTCCTGGGATCGAGCCCCGCGTCGGGCTCCCTGCTCAGCAGGAAGCCTGCTTCTCCCTCTCCCACTCCCCCTGCTTGTGTTCCCTCTCTCGCTGTGTCTCTCTCTGTCAAATAAATAGATAAAATCTTAAAAAAAAAAAAAAAAAAAAGAAACATCTCCAACCACAAGGATATTATTTTTTATAACTTTATGCACACTTGGATGATTTTATAATTTTTAGATCCATTTTAAACCATTTTTTAATTGCTTTTTTGGTTACTGCATTAAAAAAAAAAGTTTCAGTTCATCCTCAGCCAGTGATGCCTCCCTGCCCATTTTGCCATGTTTCACCATTGTTTCCAATTGCCTATTTCTTTTCCTTTTAAGTGCTTTTTACTCAGTATAATTTTTAGTACTCCATGACATGAAGCTCTGGCAAAAAGTACATGCGGCCTCAGCTCATGCTCAGGGCGAAGGCGTAGGCTCAAAATCAGTAGCGGCTCAAATATCACGGGCACCAAGTATGGGCTTAAGGGCATTTTGTTCAAGTCTAAAAATTTGAAAATCACTGCCAAACACCCTGACCAATATTTCATTTCAATCAATTTGTCATTCTGACCAGTTTATTTTGGGCCTGAATATTTTCGACTAAATCAGCTGCTACTACCACCCCCTTCCCTGAGGTCATCCATGCTAAGCAGGGCTAATTTCCCTCCTGTGTCCCTAGAAGCCCAATGCCCAGGGTCTAGCACAAAGAGGAAAGATACCAGTGGGTAAGACCAGAGGGATGGGGATTAAGCCGGTCTATAGCTCTCAGCCCTCCTGGAAAGGAAGTTGAGACCCTGTTGCTGAATCTTGGATCCAAGATGACCCTAGGGGTTAGAGCAGGGCTAATGAGGCCAAGGCTTCAGGTCTGATCTATCCCATGGACATCTGTATTATCCCCCAAGGCCAGAGTCGGCATCGTGACTGCGGCCCGTTGCGTGGCAAACAGGTAGCCAACATTCAGGAGGGACCCAACAGGAGAGAGAGAGGCTGGCTTAGGAGCCCTTCCCCTGCTGCAGGAATAACTCCAAGCCCACGTATTATTGTTGGTGGCAAGTAGGGCCCCGCACATGGATGACACAGCCCCCGGATATCATGAAGTGAGACTCTCTCTTTGGAAGGGGCTTAGATAAAGAAAAGGGCCTCTCCCTGTTCTGATTCCAGAGGCAGGATGAGCCCCACAGAAGTTCTCATTCTCGAGAATGCTTTGCACCCCGTCCACCCTTCAAGCCACGTTATTTACTGGCCCTGAGGCACAATGAGATTGTACACACAATCCATGTTCATCCCAGCAGCCCAGGCTTGCCTCCATGGGGGGCCAGGGGGTTACGGTCTAATTTGACCCTTGCATGCCTGTCAGGGACCCAGGGCAGCATGTGGGACCAAATTCCTCCCTGCAAAGGCGTCTGCGCTCTACTCCCTCCTTATCCCCTAAGTAAAATGGTGCTCCACTCAGAACGTGACGTGTTTGGCTTGTCCCAACCAGAGATGGCCTCCACCATGTTTTTAAAAAGTCTGAATTAGTTGTCCATATTTAAAAATTGTGGATTTTACTGTCAAATCTCTCGCTTCACTTCAACAAGGGGCCCAGTTCCCACATAGCAGGGATGGCTGGAGCCGAACAGCAATTGTTTGAGGTGGCGCGTGTCCTCTTGAATTTCAATTCCAATCAATGAAATGGGTCCCGATGCTGCCTGGGACGCCTCCCCTCTCCGAAGGGGAGGGTCAGCTGTCACTGACCACTGTGTTTGCGCCACCTCCTCTTGCGCTGAGTCAGCTTCCTTTGTCGATGCTGTCTGCCTGGCCTCGCTGGGCATCTGAGTTTGCAACTGTCCTCACGTACTGCCCCGTGCCTACCAGGCCCAGGTGTCCTCATTCCTAGTCACATGGCCAGCATGCCCACGCCCCCTCCACAGCCCTCACCTTGTGATGTCTTCTGTCAGCTGGGCAGGGTCAGGGGGGTAGAACTTGACTGTGAAGGCAAAATTCCAAGGGCTGCCTGAGAGGAGTAAATAGGGGAACAATCAGAGAGGCCCCATCACCCCAGTGGGTGGCCCGGATGCACCATCCCATGGGCAATTCCTCAGAGTTTTCTCATATGTATAATTCCAGGACAATCCAGTCAGGAAGCCTGAAATAATATTCCCACTTGAAAGATGAGGAGACTGAGGCACAGGTTGAAAGACTTGTGACATAGCAATGGGAAGGAAGGTGGAAAGAAAGAAAAACAGTGGTGCATGCCAGGCCTACTCGTCATCACGAACATCACTTCAGTAAACCTTGCAACAACCCTATGAGTAAGTCTGATGATCATCCCCATTTTGCAAATGAGGACACTGAGGCTCAGGCCGTAAAGTGGCCAGACCAAGATCACTCAGCTAGGAAGCAGCAATGCTGGGGTTCAGACCCCAGCCTCCTGGCTCCAGAGCTCGTGCTCCCTCCTCCACACCAAAGTCTATGCCACGGGATGTTCATGGGAAGAAAACAAGTCACATTAAGTGGGTTCCCTGGGGTCCCTGGGTGACTCAGTCAGCTGAGTGTCTGGCTCTTGGTTTCAGCTCCGTCATGATTTCAGGGCCCTGGGATTGAGCCCCACGTCAGGCTCCATGCTCAGTGGGGAATCTGCTTGAGATTCTCTCTCTCCCTCTCTCTCTGCCTCTCCCCCCTCTAAAATAAACAAATCTGAAAATAAATAAATAAATAAATAAATGGGTTCCCTAACTTTGTACTTCTTGAAGCCCCCACTGTGCCATTGCAAACTGCACCCCTCTAAAGGGGACATGCAAATAGTCAGGGGTTTCCCAAACTTATTTGACCTGCTGTGTCCATTTCTCATGGGGCATCCTGCCAGATTATGGTTCCTAGGAACACCCTTGGTAAGACTCTGCCCTATGTGGGGTCGGCTCCATCTCGGATGGCAGAATGGGGTTATAAGCAAGACCTAAAAGGCAAATGTAATGAGTGGAAAGTAGCAAAGGGCATTTCACAGGGATAAATGTTTACCTCACCCTGAGATACAAACAATCAAGGGTACACATGTAGGTACAGAGAGAAATAAAGGTTGGGGCTTTAGCTGGAAACAAGCTCCGCAAGCCAAGAGAAGGGATGACCACATGAGAGAGAGGAGGCCTTGGGGAAAGGCTGCAATCTAGAACAATGGGCAGACCACCCCTGGGGCTCTGCAAGGCCCAGCCAGGGCAGGACCATGGTCACCAAGGGCTGGAGGCCATGCGGTCACTACCGTCCTTGTCCCTATGGTCATCACCACCTTCCCCATAGAGCTGTAGCATCTCCAGCACTTACTAGGTGCTGGTCACTTCACTTGCTAGGAACTTTATGTGCACATGGAGGAGTCTGATCTTCATGATGATCCTGAGGTAAACCTTTCCTTTTATAGATGAAGATTCGGAGGGGGTAAGTCACCCTCCTGGGATCGCTGAGCTAGTCAGTGGTGGAGAATGGGGATGTAACCTCTGAACCCCAGAACCCGGGCTCCTGACCACAGCTGACTCCTTGGAAAAAGCAGCCTCAAGGAGAACAATCCTTGTCTCAGGAGTAGTAGCAGCAGTAATAATAATAGTAATAGATAATATGTACCGGGCGCTGCTATGTGTAGGCACCATTCTGGGTGCTGTACACAGAACAGCTCACTTACCCCGCACAACAACCCTAAAGGTAAGTAGTCTTGGAGTCCGGATTCAAAGCCAGGCAGTCTGGCTCCCGTGTCTGTCTTTCAACCACCACACCAGACTACCTCAGGAAAGCACCTACTATGTGCCCGGAGCTGTCCACACATAACCGGCACCCTCACCTTGTGAGGCATGGATCACTAATCTACTTGCCAACGAGAAGCAGGAGCCCAGACAGGTGCCCCCAGTGCCCTCATGATGGGCACCGAGATTTGGGAGAAAACAGACCCAGCTCTGAAGCCCAGGACACAGGGTGGCGCCCCCTTCAGGAGGCTGAGGGGCTGTCACAAAGAAAGGAGCAAACAATGGTGGGGTGGCCGGCTGGCTCAGTCAGTGAAACATGTGACTCTGGATCTCGGGGTTGTGGGTTTGAGCCCCACGCTGGGTGTAGAGATTACTTAAAAATAAAATCTTAAAAAAAAATTGTTCCATAGGGCCCCAGAAGGCAGAACAAAGATGAATGGGTAGAAGTCCCAGGGGTAGGGACGGAGACTGTGGCTCTGCTGAAGGGGGTCAGGCCTGCTCCTCCGTGAGTGGAGGTGGCCACAAGCAGCAACCATTCCCCACGCCCGGGCTGTGCTGGCCGGGGCCGCAGAGATGGGGGACCAACTCCCTGCTCTGGGGAAAGATGCTGAGCTCCAAGGATTCTGCTGTCTGCTTCTCCTTCCCAAGCTCCCAGTCCTCCTCAAACTGCACACTCAGCTGCCTGTATGTGTTCCAATTCTTTCAGGCATGAGAGGTGGGCTTCCCAGCTGGGCTGCGACTCCTAGGAACAGCCCGAAGGCCAGGTCTAGGACCCTGTCAGGCCCAGAGGAGCGGGCTCTGTCTGTGTGCCTGCCTCTTTGTCTTCAACTGACAGGAGCCTCCAGGAAGAATCCCTCCAGCCCCTCCCGGAGAGTCAGCTAGCATCCCTGGGCCCAGCTGCCTGTTGTCATGGCAACAGGCTCTGCTTTCCAGCCCCGGGGACCAGGGAGTCCAAGCACAGCCAAGGGGGAGGGGCTCCCAGTGGAGGCATGTCTGCTTCTAGGCTCCAGGTCTCCACCCACTATATGCCCCCTGGCTCAGGCCACCTACCTCCCCCCTTCTGCCATTAGAAGGCTGCTCCACCCCTCGCAATATGCCTTTCCTCTCTGGGCCAGAAAGGACAGGTTGTCTCTTCACTCCAGGCCTTGAAAAGAGAGCAGGATGGTGTTGGGAGGCCAAGGCTAAAGATCTGGCTTGGCCAATAGTTCACTCTGTGACTTTAGGTAAGCAACCGCCTCTCTCTGGACCTGTAGTCACCCCATCGTTAAATAGAGAAGATGACTCAGACCAGCACAGGCCTTGCTTTTCCCTAACGTGTTAACTCCTATCTGTGGGCAGTGGTCTGCAGTGCTGTGCGGAAGAGGATTCCGAGCTGAGTCAAGGGTCACCGATCACAGAAGTCTACACCCATTGGACAGGAAGGAGGCTGTCTGCAGGCCATCAATATGTCCCCTTGTCCTAGATGATTCTGCAGGTCCCTTCTAGAGCTGCCATCCTGAATGCATCTACGATTCGTCTCCTAATCTGCTATGTGACTCTAGATGGTCATTTCTCTTGTCCCTGCTTCAGGTTTTCATTTAGAAGACAATGCCCTGCCTTCCCCCAGATCTGCTGTGCAGAGCAAGTGAACTCATGGGTCCGAATGCACTTCCCAAGGAAGAGGGAAGAGCACAACTGGGGCTCCTGCAGCCTGGAGCCCCCACCCTCCCTTCCACAACATTCCCAACCACAACAGGCCACTCACTCCGGATCTGCTTCTTGATTTCCTTGGAGGGGTCCAGCCAGTTCTGAAAGAGAAGACAGGGTTCTTTAGAGGGAAGATGGAGGAGAGGGCCAGATAGGGCTATGAGACAGAGACATCCCAAAATAGCCTGTCCACAGCCCCTGGCAGGGAACACCCTTCTCAGGCTGAGCTGTCCAGGCCCTCTGGAGCTGGGAGGGACCGAGGCCAGGATTCCCCACAGGGTTTGGGGCCCTGGGCCTGGGGCTGGCACCGCCCTGAGGCAGCTGGGTGGGCAGCTGCAGTGGGACCAGTGGGAAGGAGGAAACCCAGACAGGGTTCTCCCGAGGGGTGGAAAAGAGGCGCTGCAGTAAGTGTCTCAGTTCCCCCAGGAAGCCAGGCTGTGGCTCTCCAGACACCCATCTGGGGGGTGACTGGCAGGTCGCCAAGAAAGGTCTAGGTGGGAGGGGTAGAGACAGAGAATTGAGATAGATAGGGCTGGCTGAACCTTGGCTATGTGCAAACAGAAGGTGCCTAATGAGGATCTGAGGACCGACGGAAAGCGTGGGATGCAGTCAGGACTAGGGGGGCCTAAGACAAGAGGTCTCCCCGACAGCAGGCCTCCCCTGCCAACCCTGCCCCCCACCACAGATACCTTCTGACTGTCGGCGTCACAGAAGGTCAGGCCGAAGTAGTCCTTCTCCAGGAGGTTGAGGTGCTCACAGACCAGGTCAAACAGCACCTGGCCCCGGCCGTGTTTCTGAAGAGGGGAGCAGAGAGGCTGTAAGGCTGGGACACACCCCGGGGGGGCTCCACTGGGACCACCTGAAACCCCCAAGAGTCTCCGGGCGTCTAAAGAGGATCTCAGCCCTCCTGCCACCCACCTCGCCCTGCTCTCCGAGCCCCACCAGATCCTAGGTGACACTAATGCCCAGCTCACCAGCTGCCTTCTGCCAAGCCCTGCTGGGGTCCTCCTAGACCTTAAACCTACTTTGGGGAGGAGGGGTGGGGGGTGACCGATTCCCCTTCCTTCACAGAGATTAAGAGAAGGAGGTTAACTTTGACCCAGGGAGCAGAAAACCAAAAGTCTAAGCTTGAGTGTAAGAGGGAGAGAAAAGCCACCTGAAAGATGAGGGACGTGGGCAGGGGACAAGGGAAGGGCTCAGGACTCAGGGTCACAGTGTGACTCTCCTTCCCTGGCCCTCCCCTTACACGAAGTCTGAGTGAAATCCAGGGCAGCCCAGCCCAGAGTGCCACCTCCTGCCTGGGCAGTAAGTAAGGTTTTTATAGGGGCTCCTGGGGCCTAGATGAGCCTCAGCTGGAAGCAACATTACAGCCACCTTTTCCCACCGCTCCCAGACAACCAGGCTCAGTACCTCTCTGAACCACCATGTGGGCCTGAGGATTCGGAAGGACAAAGCCCAGAACCTGGCTGGGTACTCCAAACCCACAGGTGTGAAGATGAGCACCAATAAAGGGACCACAGGCTGGGGGAACGTGAAGCAGTCACTGTCCAAAGAGGGTGGGACTCCAGAGAGAGGGTGAGGTTTCTGCAAGGTCTGGCTCGGTCACCAGGCACTAGGACCAGGCCTAACTGTGGAGAGCAGCTTTGGGAAGCCAAGGGATTCCTGAGGCTGGAAGAGTCCTTCAGAGAGAATGGACCTGGCCTCAGCCAAACCCTCTACGCTCTCCTGGGGCAAGCTGCAACAGCATCTTGGGGCTGGTGTGGGTAGGAGAGAACAGATATCCCTTCCTTTTGCCTAGGAGTAGGCAAGATGTTCACCTTGAAATCCTTCTATAGAAGAAACAGACATTAAAAAAACAAAAACAAAACCAACCCAACTCTGCAGAGAAGAGGGGCCCAACCTGCCAGGGCCCAGAAATAAGTCATATCCCTTAAGACCGGGGTGGCGGGGGAGGCAGGGGCACCAGGGAGAGAGAGAGGTGGTTCCTATAACTCTTAGGGAAGGCCACCCTCTGGACCCTTCCATACACATGGAGAGGGCCAGGAATGGTGCCCAGACCAGGATGGACCCTCTAAGGGGATGAGTGAGAGCTCAGAATTAGGGTGGGAGTCCTAGCCTATATAGGAAAGGGAGACAGCAAATGTGGGGCCAGGGGTCTGACCCCAGACAGGAGGTGTCTGCCCCTGCTACCCACGGTGGGACAGGATCATGCCACGGGATTTCTACGTGGCCCGGGTGACGGAGGCCTTCCAATGGGCTGCCTCTCTATGCCTGGGGGGGACACCCATACCATGAAACCCTTAAGTGACCAGTTTGTCCTGCTGACCTGGACAGGGGCATTCCCTTCACAAGGGAAGACCCCTCTCTCCGCCCAATAAAAACATAAAAACAATTCTAGTTGAAACACCAGCGTCTGCTAGGTGAGACTGAAGAGCCCAGTCCGTAAGGCCTACCGCGCTAGAGATCAGCCCTGGGACGGTGACTCCTTGCCAAGGTACAGCCCCCCCTGAGAAACCTTTTCCTGGCGCCAACCCTGCGCCTCGTCTAATTCTATTTGCAATCGTAACAGCCCTCCCCAGGCCTCAGTGCCACCATCTGTACAAAGGAGGGCCGCCAGGTCATCTCTCCAGGATGCCGCAGTCGGTCCAGGCCTCCAGGAAGAACGGACGCTCTCTGGCTTGGCCCAGGCTGAGCGCACACAGAAGCCTGCCCTGGCTCTGGGGCCAGGCGGCTGGGGACCGGGCCTGTGGTGGGGGGTGCTCCCTACCTCCACCTCACACTCGTACTCGGAGGCATCGAGCAGAGTGACTCGGCAGATGGCACTCTTGTACTTCTTGGCAATCTTCTGGGGTGATTTCTGGGCTCTGCTGGGCGTGGTCCTCTCTGACAGGCCATCAGCCTCCCCATACCCCTTCTCCTCCATGTCTAGGCTCTGTAGGTCCAACAGGGGGAAAAGTCTGGTCAGTGAACTTGAGACCACAGCCTTTCAACCAAATGAAGACCCAGTAAGGATGCAGCAGCTGGGGCTAAGATGGTCTCCAAAATGAGAGCCACGGCCCTCCACGACCCCCAGGGTGACCGGCGTCTCCGGTTGGTAGATATAGGAGGAGAACCAGAGCTTCTGTGTGCAACAGGGTGGGCTCATGGAAGGGGCCACTTCTTCAGGGGGACAGCCTCGGCAGGCAGGAAGCATCCAGAGCTGCCCTAGCTCCCCAAAGTGGCGTGTGAGTTCTCAGAGCATCCATCTGGCCTCCCCCTTATCGGTCTGTCACTGGTCTAGCATGAGGCGGAGAGCTGGTGGACTGATCTAACGGAGGGAAGGGAGGTCAGAGCCCTGCCAGCTAGTCCTAACTGCCACCAGTGTCCTCAACGACCTTGGCCAAGTCCCCGCCCTCTCGGCCTGTCCTGAAGGAAGGGAGGTGTGAACTGGACAGCTAGATGATTCAGCAAGTCCCTTGTCCCTAATTTAGGGTGATGCATTTTGCTCTGGGGTCATACTGGGTTTGCCAGGCTAGAATGGGCAGGTTCAGGGGGTAGGAAAATAAGGTTGAAAGAACCAGGTTTTGGGAATCAGATCTAGATTTTATTTCCATCTGTCACTGGATAGCAATGTGACTTTGGGTAACTCACTTCATCTGCTGAGCCGCTGTTTCCCCAAGTGTAAAATGGGGAAATTAGTATCACTCTCATAGAGGCGCCTGGCTGGCTCAGTCAGCAGAGCATGTGACTCTTGATCTCAGGGTCGTGAGTTCAAGCCCCACGCTGGGCATTGCGCTAACTTAATTAAAATATAAATATATATATATATCACTCTCCGTAGGTTTGGGAGAATTAAATATAAAAGTGACCACAATGCCCCCAGCACAGAGCTCGGCACGTAACGAGTCAGTAATAAATCTGTTTCCGGCTTCCCTCCCCACTAAGAACTGGCCCTGGATGACGGCTGGGCAGGGAGAGGGATGCCCATGCTCTCAGGCACACACCTGTCCAGCAGGCCGAGTGTCCTGCTGCGGCGGGTGCTTCTCATTGGAGTTGGCCTCCAGGTGGCCGCCGTGGCCTGCGGGGGTCACAGGGGTCGTCGCAGCGGCGGCTGCCTCGGGCTGCTGTGGGGCCTCCTCCTGAGCCTTCTTCACCTCAGAATCGGGGCCTGTCTCTGTTGTCATGGTGACCAGCACGCCTGCATTAGCATGAAGGAGAGCACATGATGGGGGGGAGGGGCAACGATGGTGTGACAGGACAAAGCGAAGGGGACAGGAACCACATGCGGAGAGAGACAGATGGACACAAATGGACAAAGAGCCACGGAGAGAGGAAAGAGGGAGGGAGGGAGGGACAGAGGAAGTAGGGGTAGGGAGAGAGCAGAAGTCAGGGGTTACTGGAGGCAGCCCAAGTCACAGACCCCCTCCCACTCTTGCGACCATAGAACTCTTCAGGGACTCCTCCAGTCTCTCGCCCAGTTCTGGAATGGGGACCCTCCTCGGGACAATGAGAGTCTCCCCAGGGAGCCCCACTCTGCACAAAGGAGCACAAAGGACAGTCAGTGGCCCCCTCGGGGCAGGACCTCAGCTGGGCTGTCTCTCCAACCCCAGCACCAGGCACACAGTAGCCGTTCAATAAACTCTGGATAAACTGAACTCAACCAAAAGAGCCCTGGGCTCCGGGCCCTTCCAGCACTGACTCTGAGCAAGGCTCTTCATGCCCCAAGCTTGAACCGCTATCTTCACAGGGATGTTGACAGAATGGATCTACAGGGATAAGACAGGAGGGCACTATTAAAAACACGCAGAGCCCTGATGATGTAAGTCAGGACACCTGGACGTGGGCCCCGGGTCTGCCACACACAAGGCAGTCACTTCACCACACTAGGACTCACCCACAAAGCATGGGACTTAGAGAAATTATCTCTGGGACAGGCTACTCTTACCCTTTTCCCCTTGGAGCAGGAAATGAGATTTCAGAGAATCAGGGACCTAGTGCCCAGCCATTCTGTTGGTATAAGCAAAATGCAAGGAGAAGAAAGGAGAAAGAATGGCATGTCTCCATTTTTATATTTAAAAAAACAAAACAAAACCTCAGCAATACCTCTTTGTGTTTATACATGTGTAGTAAAAGATCTGAAAGGATACTGACCAAACTGTTCAGACAGCTTCATAACTGAGAAATGGATAGAGGAAAAAGAGGGCGTTCCATGGGGTGGGCGAAGAAAGGGAACTTCATTTTTTACTTTATATGCTTTGGAATTACTTCTATAATTCTAAATACACACAATCACAAATTGGGTTTTTTTTAAAGGGGGTGCAAAAGCACCTATTCTGGACCCCAGTCAGAGTGGATCCAAAAAAATAAATAAATAAATAAATAAGTTTGGAGCTAAAACCAGAGGAACAGGGAAATGGGCAGGAACCCCCACCCCTGAGCCCACAGCCTCCCTCTAAATCCATTATATTAAATGAGAAAGATCCAGACTAGACCTGGCAGGTCCCTTCCCAACCCCTTCACCACGGGAGGCCTCCAATGAGCAAACAGACAGACGGACACCAGCTCCACCTTGTGCTACGCACATGCTCCAAGCCCTTACCCCCCACTCCCCTGGTCTCCTTCAGTTTCTCTCCCAGCATTCCAGGCGGCACCAGCCCAGCCCCAAGTGAAGGCCACTGGCCAGCAAGCCAAGGACCCTGAGTGCCCCGCTAGGCCACACAAGAACTGCAGGCCCCTGAACAGGTCACACTTTGTAAGCCAGAGCTCGAGGCACAAATGAAAGGGTTTCTTGTTCCTGATGCTGCTATTAAGAAGTAAGATGAGGAGGAAGAGAAGGCCTTGATCACACGGCCTCACCCCCAGAAATGCTTTCCACTCATGTCATTACCTCGGACTTTATGGTTTGACTTAAAGCCATAGTTAAATAAAGGCTCTCTGTCACTTCCGTGACCCCAGATGCCGACTCTGGGCCAGGACACGAAGCACCAGGAGCAGCTCCAGGGGAGCTCTCGGTCTCGTAGGGTCTGAGGGACACCTGTCTGCCTGGGTCTGCATCTCCTCAAGGCCTGCACCTGAGGACATCAGCCATTATACTAGAGAAGGTCTATAAGAAGAACCCTTAAAATGAATGCCCACTTAATTTCGCTTTAAAAAAATAAAAAAGGATCCACAGACTAATCTGTCGGTGTTCTGCTTCCCACCGCACTTTGCTGCCTCAAGCAAACTTGAACAGAACCAACTGGAAGGAGAAAGCACTCAGGTCCAGGCTGGAAGCCAAAGAGGCAGCCTGAGCCACCAAGGAACCCCACGGCCAGGGCCTGGTGACAGAAACGATGGCTCATCCTTTCTAGAGCGTTAAAAAGGATGACATAAAAGAAATACCTGAATGAAAAGCTCCATACACAACAGCTTGTAGAGACTGACCCTACTTTGATTAACACATATGCACGGATACAGAATATTCAACAAAGTATTAATTGTAGTCGTTTCTAGATGGCACGAGTACAGGTTATTTTTTCTTCTGTTTAACTGTCGTTCTCAATTTTTCTACTAGGAGATTTCTTGATTAAAAAAAATGAGAGGTTAAAAAATAAAATCTTCCAATGCACAGGGCTTGGTGTGACAGGATGAGGAGATAAAGTCTGATTGAACTTAAAATGTTTATGAATTTTTCTTTTTTTTTTTTTTAAAGATTTTATTTATTTGCGAGAGAGAGAATGAGAGACAGAGAGCATGAGAGGGAGGAGGGTCAGAGGGAGAAGCAGACTCCCCGCCGAGCAGGGAGCCCGATGTGGGACTCGATCCCGGGACTCCAGGATCATGACCTGAGCCGAAGGCAGTCGCTTAACCAACTGAGCCACCCAGGCGCCCATGAATTTATTTTCTTAAAAGATTTATTTATTCACTGAGAGAGAGCAAGCGCATGCTAGAGTGAGCACAGGGGGAGGGTCAGAGAGAGAGGGAGAATCTCTAGCAGACTCACTGCCGAGCTCAGAGCCTGACATGGGGCTCAATCTCATGACCCCGAGATCATGACCTGAGCCAAAATCAAGAGTTGCATGCCTAATTGACTGCGCCACCCAGGCACCCCAAAAAATTTTTATGAATTTAAAAGAAAAATAACATTATTATTATTATTATTATTTTAAACCTATGATGAGATCCTTCTTGATTTCACAAGTCCAGGCATAACAGTATGGTTTTCTCTCTAGGCCACCGAAAGCAAGCCAAGAACCTGGCCTTGGGTTCTGCCAGAGCCAGTCACGTGGGCACAGTTCTGCCTGGGCCCAGGTCAGCAGAGACTGAGGGAGCCGCTGGGCAGCCTGGCCAGATGGGCGCTGCAGGGGCCCCAGGGGAAACACATGCTGGTTCCTTGGAGCTCACTGCAACATGGGAGGATAATGCTCACCCAGAAAATGGTTAAATACCCAGGCAGGATGTGATTTAGATTTGCTGGTGTACGTTTTAGCCTCTAGAAGGTTCTGGGGAGTTGGTGATCAGGAGTACGACCTAGAGTACCCAAAGAAGGGCTTATAGGGTAGGGAGTGGGGAGGGGGTGGAGTCACTGAGTCACTGTGTGGGCAAATGTCCAGAGACGGGAACAAGTAGGCCCGTGCAGAGGACGGACAGGAGACCCTGACATCCTGATACCTCAGAACAAGAAGCCTATAAAGGTGAGCTCCAAAGAGCCTGGCAGGTGGAGCAGGTTGGAGAAGGGGAGAAGTGAGTGAACTGGGGGTGGAGCAGACGGCCTTGCAAGAGTCACAAGTGTTACTCTGCTAGAAAGGGCAAGACTCCCAACATGGAGTGCTGCTGGGGGCCAGGCCCACGGTCAGGGACTACACACACCGGCTTCTTGTGGACTCCTCACAGGGGCACCAGGGCAGGGTGGGGGGCAGACCTAGGTCAGTCAGACCCAGACCCAAAGCCGAGTGCCACCAGTGGCTCACTCTGTGACCGTGGGCAAGTGACTTCAATGCTCTGAACCTCAGTCACCTCATCTATAAAATGGAGATACTCCCCCCTCCTTCTGAGGGTGGTGGTAGAGAGTCAGGAAAATAACCTAGAGAGAGCACTTAACATGGTATGTACCCAATAAAACAGCGCTGAGAGGGTCTATACTTACAAACAGTCCCGAGGAGCTGCAGCGGGGAGTGGTCTGAGAACCAGGAGTTCAGAAGCGCCAGCCCAGAACGGATGGAGAAGGAGATGCGCCAAGCGCCAGAGCCCAGCAAGGCCAGACTGATGGCATGACCATATGAAAACCCAACGCACAGGATTCGGAGAGAGAAAGGTCAGCCGGAGAAGTGAATGCTGACGGTGCCCACAACAGCGCTGTCAGCCCTGTCTGGCTGAGACCAGTCCAGAAGGCTGTCGGCGTCTGATGCTCTTGAGCACGGCAAGCACCGGCTGGCTCCCCTGGCTCCCCTCTCCGGGGGCACCATGGCTGTCCATCTGGGTGGCCTGCTGCCAGAGAATGTCCTAACCCGGGCGACGCAATATCCACTTGGCCTGACGTTGCACCAACTCATTAAACATGAATCAGCTGGTTTATACATCAGGCCCTACAGCCAGGGTTAGCATGAATCAGCACCTCTGAATCCAGTACCTTGGCTTTGTTCTTTTTCTCCATCCCACAGCCACTGCCCATGTCCCAGCCACTGTCAAGCCATGCCCACATGGCTGCCCGGCCTCCTTCGTGGATTCTCTGTGGCCGCCCGGGCCTCCTAGGGTTTATTCTCTTCAGAACTGCCACATGGATCTTTCCAAAAGTCCAACTGGACGCCACATGGATTTTTCCAAAAGTCCAACTGGATGCTCTCTTTATTTTTTGTAATTCAAGTATAGTTGACACACAATGCTACATTAGTTTCCATTACACAACATAGTGAATGGACAAGTCTACACCTCACTATGTGCACCACCAGCGTAGCGACCATCGGTCACCATACGACACTATTCCAGTACCATCGGCTACATTCCCTATGCTGTCCATTTTCTCGGATGCCCTCCTTAAAACCTCCAATGACTTACCATCAAAATAAAACAAAAACTCCTTACCAAAGTTAAAGGTCCCTGCTTAGGGCCGTGGCATCAGCCCCCACCATCACGGTGAGCCTGTCTTTGCCCTAATGGTCCCTCCGTGTGGACAGTGGGCTTGTCCCCTCTCTCACCCTTCAGACCTTAATCCATGCACCCCTTGACCCGCCTGTCTAAAATGGGTCTTTCTTCTGGGGCGCCTGAGTGGCTCAGTCAGTTGAGCGTCCAACTCTTGATTTTGGCTCAGGTCGTGATCTCAAGGTCATTAGATTGAGCCCTGCGTTGGGCTCCACACTCAGCACAGAGTCTGCTTGAGATTCTTTCTCCCTTCTCCCTCTGCCCCTCCCCCTGCTCATGCGCTCTAAATAAATAAATAAATAAATAAATAAACAAAATCTTTCAAAAAAATAAAAATAAATAAAATGAGTCTTTCCCCTTAATTTTTTTTGGTGACAGCATGCTGGGTTTTGGGTTTGGTTTGGTTTGGTTTTTGCCATTTTAACCATTTTTAAGTGTAACTATTCCATGATGTTAATTACATTCACAACCTTGTGCAACAATAGCCACCTTCTATTTCCAAAATGTTTCATTACCCCAAACAGAAACTCTGTACCCATTATGCAACCATGCTGGGGTGTTTTTTTTTTTCATAGTAACTATCACAAGTGAAACATTTCTTTTTACTTATTTATGTCTATTCCTCTGGAACAGAAATTCCATAAAGACGAAATGTTATCCGCTCATCTGCCATTATCCCCAGGACTTAGCGCAATTCTTGATAAATACCAACAAAGCTAACACTTGTAGAGTCTGCTATTTGCCCAGCACTGGTCTAAGCACTTTAGGTCGATTAACTCACTTAACTTTCACAATAACCTAGAATAGGTACTTTTATTATCTCTATTTTGTAAAAGAAGGAATTGGAGCACTGAGAAGTTAAGGAATTTGCCTGAGATCATACACTAGTTCATGACAGTGCCAGAATTCAAACCCAGGGGGTCTGGTGTCAGGAGGATGGGTAGATGGACAAATGGACAAACACATGCATGATGGGTGGATAAAACACCAACAAGACAAGTTTTAAGTCCACTCAGCTGGGGACAGAGACCTGGGCTGCATTCACCTTGGGAGCCTTTCTGGCTACCAGCCAACCAGTGTGTCCTGATGACATATCAGACCTTAAGCACTTGACTTTTCCATCCAAACTCCCGATATTATCACCCTTATTTTACTGATGAGACACACAAGCCAAAAGAGGCATGCTGTATGCCCAAAGTCATAAGGCTGTGCTAAGTGTCTCTGACTCCAAAGTCCATCCCGCTACAGGGCATTTCAGCAGCCTGGGAAGGCTGGGGGGTGGGGGTGGGGGGTTGTATTTATTTGTCCAAGGGGTGAGGCTGGCTAAGGAAAAATTTCCCAAGAGTGAAAGGCAAATACACTAGGAAGAACTGAATTCAGAATGGGGACTATTGTGGGGCACTTGGATGGCTCACTCAGGCGTCTGACTCTGGATTTCAGCTCAGGTCAGGATCTCAGGGTTATGAGGTTACGCCCCAGGTCAGGCTAAAGAATCAGGACCACCGTGTCTTGCTTCAGTTCTGTCACCTCCTATCTGATGGGCCTTGGGCAAGTCACTTCCCCCTTCTGAGCATCGGCTTCCTCATCTGCCAAACAGGGATGAGAGCCCCTATCCTACCAGCTCAGAGCAGGGCCACGTAGATAAAGGACATTACAGAGAATGAAAGAACTCTGAGATACAAAAGTTGAAGTCATATATTTTAGGGAGACGCTTGTGTATACCAGAAGCATGTCTTCACAAGCATGTGAACAGCAGTGGGACAACATGGGGGCACATACAGCCCTGTGTGTCCACGGTCATGATAATGACTCCCTAGCCAGTAAGGCTCTCTTCTAAATCTTGCACACTGGCAACTTTTACCCAGGCATTCTTGGGAATTCTGAACCACGGAGGAACTAATGGAAGGAAGGAACAAAGAGAGAGAGAGAAATGGACAGGGTGTGGAAGACACCGAAACACCAAGAGAATGCCAGGCAGCAAGTGAGACTCTTCTGTTTTGAATGATATTTTCAGTAATCACAGTTACCAAGAAAACTCTTCTTTCTTTCCCTGAAATCAGGGGGCACATCTCCCCCATCCCCTTCCAACCACATCTCCTGGGCTGTTAGTCTCCATTCGCACCTCCAGATTCATGCCCTGTTCAAAGAAGCGGGAGGCTGACCCCTGGACTGTCCCTTGGTCTGAGCTCTCTTGCCTGCTGACTTCTGGTTGGGTTTGGCCATTGGGAGGCACCGGTTCAAGGGTGGAAGGAGAGAGAAGTTGGGAAACGTCTTTCCAATTTCCCTCTCTGTGGTTCTGGGTGGCTGAGCCCCTCTGTGTCAGCTCCTTGCACAGACCCAGCTATCAGTGAGTTCTGGTAACACTGTTCCCTCCCTCTGCGAAAGGGAGGAAACAGCTTCTGTCAACTGTTATTTCGTGGGGTACTCCTGTGGGTTCCCTTAATCCTGCCCACACCTTTATTAACATCTCCTCAGCGTAAGCATCTGAGTGGAATTCTGTTTTCTGCCAGAATCAGACTGATACACTAAACAGATATATGAATTAGAGAGGGAGGGTAGGAGAAATCGGAAAAAGGCAGTATCACCTAGTGGTTAGGGACAAACGGGGCGACAAGGAGACCGTGAACAAGTCTCTTAACCTCTCTGTGCCTCAGTGTCTTGATCTGTAAAATTCATGATGATCATCTTGCCTATTTCACAGGGTTACTGTGAAAATCGAACCAGATCATGCCCATAAGGCACTTAACACATGTCAAAACCTACCGTGAGTGCTCGAGAAATATTAAATATCCTCATCGTTAGCATGGGTCTCAAGGCTGAAATGTGAACAATAGCATTCCCTTGGAGAAAGAATTACAGACTTTTCTTTCGGCTTTTTCGGAGGTTCTCCAGGTTTCATCGTTTTTCTACTATGAACATGTATTACTTTTGGAATCAGAAAAGAAAAAGAGAAGAATGAAAAGAAAAACACAGAGAGAGCGAGCCTATTAAGACTTATTCTTCCCCTCTGGAGATGATGCTACTTCCCATCGGGATTTCCCCAGTACAGAACATTCACTTCCTGGAGCGACGATCTCGGGCTGGACGTGAATGAAATACCCGCCCGCCACGAGGGAGGAGGGCGCAGGCTGAGAGAGCCGCCTCTGGGGCCGGGTGCCACCCTCCCGGCCGAGGCCCAGGAGCCCCCGACAGAGGCGGGGAGCTGGGCATGCAGTGGTTGGTACCGCTGATCAGCTCTGTACGCGGCAATGGGGAGATGGCGATTTGTCAGAGGCTTGCGGTGCCCAGGGGCACCTCATTAAATAAAACCAAGCAACGTGATGAGGCTGCCACCCACCAGCACTGGCTTCCTGCCCAAAGGTTTCACGTGCCACCACAGAGCCACAGGTTGATGTGCAGTTGTGGGCTGGGGGACCACAGGACATGCCCAGAACTGCAGAGTAACGGCATCAGAAAGGAGAAATACCTCCTGCTTGGACCACACGGATGACTGCAGAGGCAGCCAGAGACACCCCCAGCGGGGCATCCTCTGAACTCCAGGCAGTGAGCTGGACAAGGGCCACACAGGGCAGGTGGGCTTATTCCCTAGGCCAGCTTGGCTGGCCAAGGTCACGAAGCTAGTCAGTTCAAGTGGAGCCAGAATGAGGACCCAGATCTGCTGGCTGACGGTCCTGTGCTCTTCCCCCTCAATCCTGCTACATCCCACAACCTCCAACTTGCTGTCAACCATGTAACCAAAGCTACCGTTGCTCTGGATGTAGAAATAATAACAGCAGTACCAACCCCTCCCACATGTGGGGTGCTTTACAATCTAAAGAATCCTTTTATAATCATCATCTCGCTTGGCCCTCACCGATCAGCAGCTGGGGAGAGGGAACGTGGAACAGCACTTATGAACACAGGCTTTGGACCAGAGTTTGAATCCTGGCTTGAGGACCTTGGGCAAGTTACTTAACCTCACCGAGAGCCAGTTTGAGCATGTAAAATGAGAATAACACCCCCTACGCCTCAAAGGCATTTCGTGAGGAAAAAACGAGAAAATGCATGTGACGCTCCCTCTGACGCCATGTCGCCATACAGAGGACACTCAGTAAGTGGCAACAATGGTTCTCATCAGTAAGGCTGTCACCACCACACAGATGGGCTAAGTGAGGTCCAGAGAAGGCAAAGAATTTGTCCAAGGACACTCAGGGTGTACACAGCAGCATGACCCAGGCAGCAGCTTCTAGCATCCAAAGAGAATTTGGAAGTTTCACAGGTGAGCTCCATACTGGATCAGCGACAGAAGGGGTTTCCCTGGGACATCCTCACCCTTGGAGGGTGACAGAGACAGGGTCTCCTCCAAGCAAGCCAGGCCCCTCAGGTCCTTGCCCCCCTCAGTTCCACTGAGAAGCTGGGACGGGGAGCAGCAGACCTGCAGACCTCCCTGGGGCAACCCTCATGGTCTCAATTTCTGACTCCCCCTTTCATTTCATTTTCTTTAATTGTCCAAACACTATTAGAGTTCATTGTCAGCATTATTTAGAATGGAGTAAAATTGGGAACAACTTTAAATGTCCATCAACAGGGCCCTCAACAGGGCCCTGACCAAATTAACTAAGATTTACCCCTTTGGATTTATTTATTTATTTGAGAGAAAGCACGCATGCAAGTGAGTGGGGGGAGGGGCAGAGGGAGAGCATCTCAAGCAGACTCCCTGCTGAGCGCAGAGCCTGCCAATGCAGCGCTCCATCTCAGGACCCTGAGATCATGACCTGAGCCCAAACCAAGTCGGACGCTTAACCAACTGAGCCACCCAGGCACCCCAGGATTTACCCCTTTAAAAACAAATTACAGGACTGGGGCACTTGGGCAGCTCAGTCAGTTAAGCGGCTGCCTTCAGCTGAGATCATGATCCCAGGGTCCTGGGATTGAGCTCCATGTGGAGCCCCATGTCCGGCTCCCTGCTCAGCGGGGAGTCTGCTTCTCCCTCTCCCTCTGCCCCTCCCCCTCCGCTTGTGCTCTGTCTCTCGCTTTCTCTCTCTTTCAAATAAATAAAATCTTTAAAAACATAAAAATAAAAATACGGCAAATATAAAGTGTTTTTAAAAGATCTGTTTTGGGGGTGCCTGGGTGGCTCAGTCAGTTAAGCGTCTGCCTTCGGCTCGGGTCATGATCCTAGGGTCCTGGGATGGAGCCCCATGTCAGGCTCCCTGCTCAGTGGGGAGTCTGCTTCTCCCTCTTCCTCTACCCCTCCCCCCGACTTGTTCTCTCTCTGTCAAATAAATAAAAATCTTAAAAAAAAAAAAAAAAAAAAAGATCTGTTTTGATCAGTCTTACTGACCTCCCATCGAACCTGCTGTAACTCTGTTTCTGCCTGTTCTCTCCCAATCTGTTATCTATGGTCATACCTAATTCTACACTCCTTCAATCTGAGTGCTCCTAACTTTATGGGTTTTTTTTTTCCATTTAACATTAATTGTATCAGAAATCATTATTATATCATTATCATCACAGCTAATATTCATGGGTGCTTTACTATGTGCTAGTTATGGTGCTAAGAGTTTTACATGCCCGAAATCACTTAATCTTGACAACAACCCTAAAAGCAGATACTTGGACTGGCCACATTACTGATGGGGTAAGTTTGGCTTAAAAGATCAATTTGCCAAAGCCTGGCAGCTCAGGACAGAAAGTAGACTTAAGCCCTGGTCTGTGTAGGTCCCAAGCCCTTGGCTAGGAACCCCTCCACCCTACCCCCCCCCCCCCCCCCCCCCCCAGCTACTCAGTGGTGAGTAAGCATGTGGCAGGTAGGGATGAGGAGACCAGGTCATGGGTCTTACAGCCAGGGTGACCTTGGACAAGCCAACTCCCCTCTGCTTTGTTCCTTCAATCAATTCTTTCACCAGATAAGCATTTGCAAATCATTGAGCTATATGCTGAGAATAGAACAATGAATAAAACATGAACCCTGCCCTCAAGCAGATTAGAACCTAACCTGAATCTCTCTTCGTGCACTGGGAAGAATCTAACCCCTGTCCCAGCTCGGTCACGCAGACATGAAATGAATAAAGGATTCAAAGGAGTTTCTCAAGTGCACAGCTCCATACGCTGCAAAGAATAAGTATTTCTGTGGCTGTTCACGGCTGTATATTATTTTAACCACTGGATGTTCCAAAACGTTCTCAATCATCTTCCTATTGTTGGGCACTTAGTCCCAATTTACTGCTATTATACAGGAAGCTCTGATGGGGATTCATCCAAAGGAAATTATTCAAAAGGAAAAAAAAAAAAAAAAGCCAGATGCACAAAAAGATGCCAGGCAACCTTCAGAATGACTGAAGGGAGACAGTCCTTCATCTTAAGCTCATGAGGCCCCAAACCAAATTCATGACCCCTGCGGCCTGCCCCCCCTCCACCGGCTGAGTCCCCCACCACATGAGAGGATATCTTAGTGTACTGTCAACCTTCCTCCCTCCCCTGCCCTCCAAGTCCACGGGGCTGACGTTTCTCCTGCAAGGCTGCAGCCCCTCCCTTCCTTGTGGTTCTTGCAGTTGCCAAAGGGACCTTCCCAAACACTTCTGTCATGCCCCAGTGCATGCATGCCCCGTGCAGACCTACCAAGGCTCCCGGAGCCTCCGGGCTCCTGTCAAGCGGAAATACCTTAGCCTGACATTTGAGAGAGACTGAAGGGAGAGAGCAGTCATGTTTCCTGACGCCCTGGGATGTGCCGGCACTGCGCTAGGCCCTTTACGTAACTACCACCACACGTGGTCTCCACAAGACAGGTGTGCTTATCCCTACTTTACAGATGAAGAAACTGAGGCTCAGGCCGGCTAAATGATGGGCCCGAGGGCACGTGGCTGGTACACAGTGGAGCTGTGACTAGAGCTTAGGCCTGGTGGATTCCAGAGCCTTGCCAAAGACCCACACCCAAACCGGCTTTCTGAGTCACCTCCCAGTGCACCCAGCCCCCCGCCCTACCTGCCCCAAGCGTACCAGACCCACTCTTCTTCAAAGGCATCCCTACTTCCTTCCCCTCTGACCTGGGGGAGTGGGGACCCTTCCCTCACAGCCACTGAAATTCTACTTGGCCTTTGGTGCCCAGCGCAAAGGCTCCTGGAAGCCTTCCCTTATCACCAAAATAGGAATCCATGCTTAGCATATGAACAGCTCGCTCTTTACCCTCCCCGTGTCCTGCCTGTGCCTCTCCAGCTAGACTGTGAGCCCCTTGAAGAGAGGGATGTTTCCTCAGAGGCAACACGGGGCCTGCAGGAGGTGTACCCAGAGAATATTTTTCAAATTGCACAAAACCGAGTAGGACCTCTGAGAAGACACTAGGCTGCCGGCATGGCCATCGGGAACGTGGCTCTGGCCCACAGCGCCCGGATTGAAATCAGGGCTCCCCCATGACCTAGCCATGTGACCCTGAGCAACTGTCTTTCCCTCGCCTGTAAGCCTCAGTTCCCTCAATCTGTAAAATGGGAAGAAGCATTCCTACCTCACCAGGTTTTGTGAAGATGGTATGAGTTTATGGGTAAGCCCTTAGAACAGTGCTGGCATGTAGTAGGTGCTCGGTAAATGCTGGCATTACTATTCTTATCCCCAAGACTCCCGCCCACACAGGAAGCAGTGCCAGCCCTCTCCCACCCGCCCCTATCCACCGAGATTCAGGTCCCCTCCCTATAAGGGCCTCCTCCTTCCAGTCCCAGCTGGTACCCTGCATTCCCACCCTTGTGTTTTCAGGTTATTAGGGTCCTATCAAATGCGGCAGGGGTAGGGCTGGGTGAGCAGGGGTGCTAACCAGTCTTCCCTGAGAGCCAGTGGGGGCAGGGAGCCCAGAGCAGCCCCACTTCTAGGGGATCTTGGCCAGGAAGCAGAAGGCCAAGGCGACGCCCTCTCTCAGGGCTCCTTGCTAGTGCCCCTCTGCTCCATCCCTCTGGACCACAGGAGCATCTGGGCCACAGAACCACCTCTGTCTCACCAGACCCGACACAGACCTCTCCACCCGGACCAGCCCTGGCATACCGGCTGTGGCCCTGCTGGACCCCAACCTGGTAGTCCCAGACACCGCCTCAGGCATAACGTCACGCTAGAGAGGGGGGCTCTGGACACAGACAGCCCCAAGCTTTCCAGCGGTGTAACCGCGGGCAGGTGACACAACCTCTCTGAGCTGCAGTTTCTCACTTGTACAACGTGACTAATACCTGACAGGGTTGCTGCGAGATAATGCAAATCACTGGCGCACAGTAAGTGCTTAATAAATGCCATCATCCCGATTGTGTAATCACTGATATTACTCCAGGTAGAGATTATTATCCCCTTTTAATCAATGGGGACACAGAAGCCCAGAGAGGCCCACAGAGGGGTCCACGTCGGAGCTAACACAGCCAGTCCAGTGAAGAGACCCTACCTACTTTCTCGGGAGGCTCAGGCCCAGAATATCTCCGGGCATCCAGCATCCTCTTGGCTCCATATACTCCCAAGGTCAAGGGCTACCGGCTGCCCCTTGCCTCAGCCCTGGCCCACTATCTGTGCGGCAGCCTGACCTTTCCTCCTCACCTTTTAGGGGCACAAGCTGGGAGGCCAATGGGAGACCCCCCCCCGCCAAGGGTAGCCTCAGGCTCCAGGCTATAATGCCCAGCCCCTGTCAGAGACCCATGGAGGGTACAGCCACACCAATGGGCAAGCAGGCATTTGGGCGGCAAGAACCTCAAACCAAGGGATAGAAGACCTGGGTGCATTAGTGCTGGCCCTCCCACTCAGCTGCTATGTGACCTTGGACAAGTCATTCTTCCTCCCTAGGCCTCATTCAAGCTTTCAATATTTACTAAGTGAGGACTTCGGGGCCAAGCATCATTCTCATGCAGGTTCTATGAAATCTCCCTGAAGCTCCCAGAGCTGAGCCCCGGGAACTGTCACATGGCCCAGGAAAGGCGTTCATAGTAACAGTGCCCCCTGCACTGATCTCCAGGACCGCCCTGAGGTACCCCTCAAGGGACCACGCTCTGCGTGCCACAAAGACTGTGCATGGGGGCGCCTGGGTGGCTCAGTCGTTAAGCGTCTGCCTTCGGCTCAGGTCATGATCCTGGGGTCCTGGGATCAAGTCCCACATCGGGCTCCCTGCTCGGCGGGAAGCCCGCTTCTCCCTCTCCCGCTCCCCCTGCTTGTGTTCCTGCTCTCGCTGTCTCTCTCTGTCAAATAAATAAATAAAATCTTTAAAAAAAAAAAAAAAAAGACTGTGCATGGGGCTGCCGGGCGGGCATGACCTCAGGCTGGCCAGGAGAAGCCAGCTTCCTCCCTGCACAGAGCTGGCAGCGCCTCTCTGGGCCACAGTGGCTCAGAGAGGAGACTGGCACAGGCTGCCTCTGCCGCAGGCTCCATCTGGAGGAATGGGTGGGCAGGCGGGCACACAGCCGCCTCTATTCTCCACACCCTTGTCCAGGTCGGGCAGCACTGTCTTCCAGGAGCTTCTGGGGGCACCATTCCCGTCCCCAGCTCCCAACCTGGCCCAACGGCTGCTAATTCTGGAAGACTCCTAATACTGGGAGGTCGGGGAGAGTTGGAGCAGCCGGACCCCACACAGCCCGAGAGGTCCTCAATCCAGCCCTCTTACACTCCCACCTTTGCAGAGGAGGTGATATGCAGATCCAGAAGTGAAGGCAGGATCACGTGGTAGTGCCTCTCCCCCCCCAGTGCATTCTCAGAGGTGGGGCGGGGGAGGTGGCAAGGACCGTGGCTGGCGGCAAACAAGGAGACCAGTATCTTCCGAACTCCTTCCTAGTCCTTGTCCAGCCCCTCAAGGTCCCCATGGACCCTCCTGGGGCTGTAGCTCTGCCAGGCAGTAGCCTCAGCACCTGGTAAGTTACCCTGGTGGCACAGTCACTTCCCCCCACCCCAGGCCTGTCTCCAAGACCCCAGCTTCTGGATCCTCGGACATTCCCAAGCATGAAGGTGCCAGACACAGCTGGAACCCACAAACCCTCTCCCTCTAATCGGGGGACAGCCTCTGGCCAGAACAATAGAAAACCAGAACCCCAGAGGCCCCAGGACTATTATCCATCCACCCAGCTTTGGGTGACTTGGAGGGCGATGCCATGGGAAGTGAGGCCAGGGTGGGAAAAGGTCTATAACCAGAGGGTGAAGGAGAGGACAGGAGCTGCCCAGCACCCCAGGCTGCAACCAAGAGACTGGCCTGCAGCATCTGAAGCTTGGACGCAGAGATCCAGGAAGCCCCTGGCCTCCACAGACGCGGCAGGAATGGTCTCAAAGAAACAGACTGGCCCAGCCAGGGAGCCCAGCACCCAGCAACCGCTCTTCCCAACAGTAACCAGCAGCCCACAGCCTGCCCACCTCTCTCTCCAGGCCTCGGGGAGGCTGCAGACCTGGGAGGCAGGGAGGAACAGCACGGATCTCCCCCCCACACTGGCCAGGGAGCCAACAGCTTGCAAACTCAGTTCCTCCCGGTCTCGCCCCCAGTCCTCCCCAGGGCTGCAGGCTGGGCCTACATGTACTGAGTCCCCAGCCCCCCGTGCCACCTGACCCCCCCCGCACGTGCCTACCTGAGCCCGGGGGTCCCCATCTCGGGCAAGCTGGGCGAGGGGGGGCGGGGCGCCCCGACGGCTCCTGCGGGGCCGAAGGCCGCGGGGCGGGGCGGGCGCGCGGGGCCGCGGCGGGCTCTGCGGAGCAGCCTGTTCCGCGACACCCCCGCCCGCTGATGGATGCCGACTGCAGCAGCGGCGGCGGCGGCGGCGGCGGCGGCTCGGCGTGCGCCGGGGGCTGGGCACCGTGCCCACAGCCCCGGGCCTGGCGCCCAACGCGCGGCCAGCCCCCGCCCCCGCCCGGCCTCCGCGCCCAGCCCAGGGGCGGCCGCCGCGCGCCTGCCTGCTCCCTCCGGCGGCCCTGGCCCTGCCTCCCTCCGGCGGCCCTGGCCCTCCTCTCCGCCAGCCTCCCTCTCCTCCTCCTCCTCCCTCCCTCTCTCTCAGGCTCCCAGGCCACCTCCTCCCCAGCGTTGTCACCGGCAGTTCCCGGACCCCTGCGGGAGCCAACTCTGCACCCTCGCTGCCCCCACCCCGGCGCCCCGGCCAGCGTCGGCCCAAGCGCGGGGACAACCCCTCTTGGGAGCTCGGCAGGGACGGCGTGGGGGGGGGGGGGGGCAGAAGCGGGAGGATCCCTGACTCAGAAGGGGTGACTCAGACACAGTGGGCCTCCCAGCCCACCGAGCAGAGCCGGATACCCTCACCTCCCCAGCAGCGAAGAAGGGCACAATCTCCGTGGGACTCAGGACTCCTCCCCAATCCGGGAGGAGGTGTGTGCAAACGCCTCCTGGGATCCGGTGTGTCTCTGAGGGTATGTGTGCGTTTGCCCATATGCGCTTTGGTGGCAATGACCCTAAGTATAACTAGGGACTGGGCCTGTGCGCAGATGTTTTTTTTCTGGATGTGTGTGAGCACAGGCTGGGTGTGCACTTAGGCTCCAGGAAGGTGTGCGGCGGGGTAGCCAAGGGGTTTGTGGCACTGAGGATATGACTCAAAACCAAGTGAAAGCCCTTCAGCAGCACTAACTCAAAAAGCTGGTCCCACCCCCCACACCTCCACCTCCCTGGGTCCACAGGCCAGGACCTCAAATGGCAGAGGACTGTGGGAGGCAGAGGGCCTGGGATCTGGTCCGGCTCTGTCACTGTCTTGGCCAATAGTTTTGGGCAAGTTTTTCTCTCACTCTGGGCCTCAGTTTGCAAACAGTCAAAGAAAGGGTTGGACATCCTCATCTCTAGGGTCCCATTTCATGGGGGAAGCCCCAGGGAAGACAGTGGGTAGCTCCCAACATAATCTCCAAAGACTTCTGCCCATGGTCCACATTTGTAGCCCACATGACCCCTACTCCCAAGCCCCTTCCCCCCAGGCATAAACATAGATTTTTTCACTCTTCAAATAATTCCTGAGTACCTACTATGTGCCAGCCACTGTTCTAGGCACCCCAGACCCCACTGCAGTGGAAAGCACAGAGGTCCAAAGCTGGGAAGCAGCCCAGACATGAGCCAAGCCATCCGTCCCCCTAAGCTGCAGTCCCTCGGTGTCAGCCTCACCAGTGGATCGCGTCCCTCAGTGTTGACTCACGAGTAGCCACCTCTACTCCCTGTCTCTGAGAGTATGTGTGGCTGCTCTCTCATGGTGACCTTCCAACTTAGGTCCTAATACCACCCCTTAGGGCCTCCACAGAATGAGGCCAGGCCTTCTCCCCAGCACCCTTCAGAGAACTCAAGATAGCAACTGTGTCCCTTTTTTCCCACCCCCACACCAAGCCTTATCTTCTCCAGCTTAAACATGACAAACTCCTTCACCAGATGTTCCCAAGACATAGCTTCTAGTCCCTTCACTCTCCGTGCTGCCCACTAAGCTCCGGAGCGGGCAGAGAGCGAGCAGGAGGAAGCCGGCTCCTCCCAGGCCCAGAGAACACGCCCTTGCTCCAGGCAGGAGCTGGGAAGCTAGACAAAGCAGCCCAGAGTCAATTCCCAGACGGACCAGAGTCCCGCTGGGCAGACTTCCTTACAGATGTCCTCCGTCACCTCGTCACCTCATCACCTCGGGACTCTCCTTCATTCTCCAGCTTCCCAAATTCCTCCCAGGAACTCTCCAGACCCTCAGGGGCATGCATGGCCTCAGGCAAGTCACTTTGCCACTAGGGATGCTTTGAGTTGTTACTACACATTTATTCAAGTGAATGAGTGAAAGGATCAGTAAAACTTAGGAGTTACACCAGATAAACTTGCTGCACATCTGGTAAGAGATCCTTGACTCCCTGCTGGCCACTATTTTTATTCCAGATTCACTCTGAGCCTCTTCTGTTCACTGACCTTCCCAACCCTGGGCTCCTGTGGGCAGGACAGAGCACATAAGCCAAAGCCCTTGTTCCTCCTAGTTCATCCTCCTTCTCTGGATCCTCCTCCCCTTCCTTCCTTCTCCCTCCTCCCCTGGGTCAGGGCCATTTTCCCACCCTCCTGAGCTAGATGGAGCCTCTCACTTTCCCAGAAGAATCCGAGCTACATTCCAAAGATCCAGGCAGGACGTTCCCAGACATCATTCTGGATTTATACTCAAAAGGCCCAATTCCCTTCAGGTCAGAGGGACCACACTGAAAAGTGGGCTTCTACTATTGTCATTATTTCTATTATTAGTATTGACCAATATTTCTATTAGCACGTTCCAGTTTGCAAAGTACTTCTGTGTGTGATCTTCACAACATCTTGTGAGATAATATCATCCCCATTTTATAAATAGGCAGGCTGAGGCCCAGAGTGGTGAGTGACTTGTTCAAGGTTATACTTGCTCAGCCACACTAGCTCTCTGGAACCCACTTTCCACTTGACCCTGCAATAACCTTTTCCAGAGAAATCTGGTGGAGGGTGGGCCGGGGGTACTCTGACGAACACATGGCCCCTTACAGGCATCAGCTGAAATTAATACTGCAATTCCTTTGCTGCCTTCATTCCCCAGGCAGGGAAGCTGACGCACAGGAATAGGACCCAACCCAGGACCACCTCTCATGAAAGCCCCCATGGAGAAATGCTAGGGGCCCAGGTGGACAAAGAAGAGCCCACTCAATGAAGAATGTCTTTCCAGTTCCCTTAGTTCTGAATTCTGCTTCCAGCCCTGCCTCTACCACTGTCAGTGTTACTTGGGCAGATTATTTGACCTCTCTGAGCCTGTTTCCTCATCTATAAAATGGGAGAAATTCTTCCTGCCCTACTTCTGTTACTGGGTTGGTGTGATGGGAGGTCAGTGAATGCTGGTAGGAGAGAAGGGACAGGACCCCGCCTCCCCCTCTCTGGTCTGCCTAGGAGGTAGGAGAAATTATTTTCTCTTAAATTTTTAACTCCAGAGAACTTGACGGAAAAGTGCCAGGATACAGGAAAGCCTGGAGAAGGATGGAAATGGTTCGCTCCATTAGCTGGGAAGGCAAAGCACAAGGTGTCAGCAATAGCCCCCCAGGGCTGGGGCAGAGATGACACCAAACACTTTGAGCAGGGCCCCTCCTACCCCCTCTTTTATCTTCAGTGGCCTCTGCCAAGGTCACCCCAAGTAGTCAGAGGTCTCGTGACTCCCAGCCAGCAGGGGCCCCTTTGTTCCTGGGTGGGCAGGAGGGTAAGGGTGGGTGGCTAGTGCTCCGAGCACAAGGATTTAATCTTTCATTCAGCAAGCAGTGATGTTCACACTGAGCCAGGTCCTGGACTCAGGGGAGGCGAGAGGAATTGGGTAGCCTCCATCCTTGGACTCACAGTCAGTCCAGTGGGGGAGAACGGCACATAAGCCAGCCCATCAGAGGGCACACTGTAAGATGAATCACCACCATTTTCTGAGCACTTACTCTGTACCTGATGCTAGACACACATTCATTTGTGGAATGCTCACAATCATTCTCTAGCATCGAAATCCTTCACTCCTTTTACAGCTAAAGTAAGTAAGGCTCAAAGGGGTTAATGACTTCCCAAAGTTCACCCATGGAAGAAATGGCAGAGCCAGGATATGACTGCCATATCTTTCCGAGGCCAAACACTAAGAGTCAGTCCTGATGCTCTCCTCCGGCCTCCAGAACTGCGCTGACCCTCTGTGGTAGTCACTACCACATGCGGCTACTGAGTACTTGAACTGGGACGGATGCAAATGAGGTGTGTTTAAGTCTAAAGTTGGCACTGGACATTGAAGATTTAATTGGAAAAGAGTGTAATATAGCTCAGTAATTTTTGTGTTGAAGTATCTTAGATGTATTGAGTTAATGAAATGTAGCGTTAGAATATGTCATTGGTTTCTTATTGCTTTTCTTTTTTCATGTGGCCACTAGAAAACTGTAAATTACATATGTGGCTCACACGACATTTCCTTTAGTTGGCACGGGTTTAGATAATCTGAAGTCCTAACCCAGCCCCTGGGGCTCAGAAAAGGCTTCCTGGAGGAGGGGATGCCTAAACTGAGCTAGGTTAAAGGCAAGGTCACGGCGAGGAGGGTATTCCAGGGCAAGAAAGCTGCAGGGCGTCTGGCTTTGGCCCTACAGGGCTGCAGGGCCTGGCGGGGGTGAGTTGCAGCCCCGGGCAGCTGAGAGCTGGGCCAGTCTCCGGGGGAAACTACCAGAGCCAAACTTTCCAGAGCAGCATGACCCACAGGCCTGGGACATTCTGCCTGAGAAGGCTGTTCTCACTGGTCCTTGGTGCTCTCTGGAAGGCACTGCAGGGTGGCTGCGTCTGGATGTAGAGAGCAGGCAGGGTGGACAGGCAGCATCACTCACCTGGCAGGGACCTCCCTCTTCCAGCTGCCCCCCATCTCCTCGCCTTCAGACTCCTCCAGGAAGGCTCCTGAAGCGCTGCAGTCCCCAGGGACCACCCTTCCCTGGAACCTTCCAGCCCGGACCGTGGGAGCCACACACTCCCGCATTAGGTCATATTCTGGTGTGAAATGATGACCAAGCCGCACAGCGGGTCACACAGTACAAAGCGCTTTTCTAGATCTAGTGTGGTGCTGCTGAAGAGTGCAAGGGCAACAGTTACCTCTGGGGAGGGAGGGGGCCAGAGGCAGGGATGGGGGATGTTCATTAATTTGTACAGGAGCTGTGTGACCTTGGGCAAGGCTTTAACCTCTCTGAGCCTCAGTTCCCATCTCTGTAGAATGGGGATGATATTGGCACCACCTCTTAGAGCTCCTAGAAGAGGACATGAGAGAATACCCACAAAGGGCTGAGCGTGCCCTGCGATACCCTCAGTCTCTCCAAAGCCTCCAAAGTTTGCCTCCCCTCCAGGAAGTTCACCTTCCCTGCCTCCTCCACCCATGTTCTACCCAGCCTGTCCCTCCTCTGGCCTACTGGACCACACATTTCATGTCTTCACTTCTGAATTCGAAACTCAGTTGTCATGAGGCTCTCTGGCTTCCCCAACAAGACTGCAATCTGGCAAAGGTGGGAGCCTTACTTTCGCCTTCGCCCTTCCTCCTCCTCCTCTCCGGCCTCCCCTCCCCCTTCCGTACCCACAGCCAGGCCTCTACGCAGGTCCGCGCATCCCAAGGGCTCTCACAGCCCACTCCAGTAGCTTGGACATTTGGCTACCATCTTTGGCCAAAAAATAATGCAGCTCTGGACAAATGTGTACCTGCTGGTCTCCACTGAGCAAATCTCCAGGAGCTGGTCCTACTCCGCTTCCTCAGTGGAGGAACCTTCAGTGGTCCCCCATTCTCTGATAAAGCAAGCCAAACTCCTCACCCTGACTTTCCAGACCATTCACAGGCTGATCTCACCTGGTTCTTCAGCCTTATCCTCAGGCTCTGGGTGGGAAGCTCCTTCAAAATGAAAGGTTCCGGGCTCCTAGGTCAGCGGCCCAGCCCTGCCTCTCTGCTTCTGCCCGTGTTCTTTCCTCTGCCCGGGAGACCCCTCCTCCTTTTCCCATGGTCATTCATCCAGCCATCCTCCAGGAAGTCCTTCCTGGTCTCCTCCTCTTGGCAACAACCCCTCCCAGATAGAAGGAAACTCTGGGCCTCTCCCTCCCGCATTCTGCCCTCCAGCCTTGGGTCACGAGAAGTGCTGAAAGGTCTTAACTCCTGTCTGCTGTGAACCTGATGGGAGGGGCCACTTTCATCCTTCTCCCCATGAGGGCCCTGCTCAAAATATGTGTGCGCTGTGTGTCCCTTGGGCCATCCTCACTCCCAGAGTCAGAGGCGGGGAGTAAGAATTCACCGGGATGCCAGGACACTCTTGAGGCTGAGTTCTGCTGACCCCAACGCCACCTTGGCTACATTTCTTAATGGAGCCCCACGCTCCGACAGCCACACTCCCGGGGCCTGAACATGAAAGATCTGGCCACCGTCCCACTCGATACAGATATCCGTCCCCCCAGCCTCCCATCAGGGGCCTGAGGTGTCAGCTGAGGTCTGCATCGTCAGAGCATCGCAGACTCCTTGCAGTCAGAAGAGACCTTGGAGAGTATCGTACAGAGGCTGGGAGCTGCGAGAGGCAATGGGAGGAAAGTGGCGATGCGTCTGCGGTCCCATGTGCCAGAAGATGCTGCAGTGACACCATCAATCCACATCACCCTTGCGGAGAGCAGCTGAGTCCCCACTACGTAGTGGCACTGTGCCTAGCAATTTGGATTCATTTTCAGTTTTTAATCTCTTACTGCCCTGTAAAGCGGAGGTTATATATGCACTTGATTTTACAGGGGGAGGAAACTGAAGCTCAGAGCAGTGAAGTCACTAAACCAAGGTCACACTGCTAGTTGGGGGCGGGGAGCAGGATTCAACTGCAGGCACACCTGACTCCAGAGCCTGTGCTTTTCCATCATTAATCCTGCATATATTTGGTTTATCACAAATTTACCGTGGAGATGCTGGTCGCGTTTTAGTTCTTGTCTGGACTATAGTTACACAAGTATGTGTAAACTTATAATCTGTGTACTTTTCTGCATTTATAACGTCAACTTTCTTTAAAGATTTATTTATTTGAGAGAGAAAGAGAGAGAGAGAGAGAAAGCGCGTGAGAGCGAGCAGGGGGAGGGGCAGAAGGAGGGGGAGAGAAGGGGACTCTGCACTGAGCGTGGAGCCTGATGCAGGGCTCGATCTCACGTTCCCCAAGATCTCGACCTGAGCCGAAACCAAGAGTCAGATGCTCAACCAACTGAGCCACCCAGGTACGCCTCAATAAAGTTCTCTTTTTAAAACAGGCTTTTGTCCCAGAAATGAATATATACTAGAGATTTTCAGGATGTAGAATACTCTTAGTACTAGATTCTGAAGCTAGAATGCTATTTCTCTCTTTTCAACCAGGACTGTTCTCAAAATCTCAAAACTCCCACACCAGGCCAAGCAGAATTTCACCTGCTGCCCATTGCTCAGACCACAGTGAACATTTTCTCGTACTCAGATTCCCAGCCCAGGTGCCACCCGGCCAACACTCTACTTCCAGAAGCTGGCAGAGCTCTATAGTCTTTGCAACCTTCTCCCCATCCACCCATATGCAGGGATCAGATGGTGAGACCCTTCTCCCCATCCACCCATATGCAGGGATCAGATGGTGAGAGCAGTCGCTGTATCACTGGTTAATCCCCAGCTTCAGGAGGTGGCCAGGCCGTGATGTCTAGATGCTTCCACTCCTTGTACCAGGCCAGGGTGGGCAGAGAAGCCTTCTGTGTGTACAAACACAGCCTTCCGCTTAGGTGGCTCCTGCCGGACTCCCTCGCCAACTTGGCCCTCTGTGGCTTTTATCTTCCTGCCCAAAATAACCATTGGCTTCAGTGGTTTTCTGGATATGAATCAGATTCTCCTGAGAGCCCGTGAGCAGCTTGAGAACAGGAAGGGCACGTTATCCATCTCTGTTTCCCCAGTGCACCAGGGCAAAGGTTTGTGGGATTTAGCGAGCTCCTCTGTGTGTCTGGGGGGACCTGAGCTGGGCAGCGAGAACTCACTAGCAAACAGTCATGCTCTCCGAAAGCTCACAGTTGAGAGAAAACACCAGCACCAGCCAATCGCAATAGAAGGCAAAAAGTACCAAAGGCTGTAAGAAAAGGATGAAGTGCTTTTGGAGTTCAGAGGAGAAAGAGATTGGGGGAAGGGCGGGTGTCAAAGGTTTCAAGGCAGAGGGAGCATTTGGGCTGAGCATTACAGACAGGGCAGAAGGACACTCTAGACGGAGGAGACAGCATAAAACAAGGCCCAGGGCTGGGGAGTCCAGGGTAGACTCAGGAAACTGGCCCTGTATGGCCCTGAGCTAGGGATGCTAAGGGCTGAGGCTGGGGCTGGAAGGCATATGGTACCAGTGGGAGCCTCGAATGACACGGCATACCAAGTGATTTCCCGCACTGTCTAGCAACTAGCCACATGTGGCTATTTAAATTTAAATGAATTAAAATGGGAAAAAATGTAAAATTCATAGCCACCTGTGGTTAGTGGCTACCATATTGGACAGTGCAGATGTGCACCATTTCCAGACAGTTCTACTGGATGGCACGGGTACACATGGCAGAGAATCCAGATGTTGAGTGGAGGCATGACATGGGCAGAGCTGGGCTTCAGGAAGATAAATTCGACCTTAGTGAGGAGTAAGTGACTAGAGGGCAGGAGAGACCTGGACCTGGTAGTGGGCCAGAGAGCACTGCAATAATCCAGGCAAGATCAATAACCACTTCCCTTCCCTCTGGTCACCTCTTCCTATCAGTAAGCAGGAAAGTGGTTCTCAAAGCATGGTCCCTAGAACAGCAGTATCATCTGAGAACGCCTTAGTGTACAAATCCTCAGGCCCCACCCCAGACCTACAGAGTCAGAAACTTGGAGACTTGGAGAAGTAACTTGTGTTCTGATCAGCCCTCTCGTGGTTCTGATGCACACTCAGGTGTGGGATCTGCCAGCACCGAGGCTAGGGGCCACGCTGGTTCCAAAGTAACTCAACACTCTGGAGTCAGAAGATGTGGGGCTCCATGTCCTGACTCAGACATTAACTAGTGTGCTTAATCTCTTTGGCCTCAGTTTACTTTAATAACCCTCTGTGGTTATTGTAAAGATCAAAGAAGTCAACACATGCACTCTTCTTAGAAGAGTGCCTGGCATATAGTAAGTCAATGAATGTTAATTATCATTTTAATCCTCATGTGCCACTTCATCTAAACTCCTATGGTACCAAGTTGAATTCCTGCCACATACAATGGACCAGCATCTGTCTCCTGCCATGAGCTATGGCCTCCTGCCTGTCCATCATATAATATTCCTGGGCCCACTCCCCCATAGCACCAGTGACTTCTCTCCAGGCCAAGGTGTCAGTTCCTCTCCCAGAAGGCAAGGGCACGTCTTGTGTCAAAGCGCAAGAGGTGGATTTAGTGTCTTGAGCTAAGATGCCCTATAAGGGATCAAGTCAAAAGATGGCCCTTGCGTCTTTCCCTATAAGACTACCTGGGAATAGGAATGTCTGGAAGTGAGTGCCCAGCTGCCCACTGCCATGGAAAGTGTCAGGCCCATTCAGTTGATCCATGCCAGACAGAAGGGTATGGGAAACAGTACCTGGGGTTCTGCCTACTGCAGGGGCTGGATCCGAACTCAGGAAACCAGCCAGAGGGAGATGATATCAACAAACCTGGACTCTGGTCTTGGCAGTGAGATCTCAGGCAGTCATTTTCCTCTCTGGATTCAATTTCCTTACCTCTGATGGGAGGGGGTTGGCCTAGTGTGGTTCTTAACCTTTTATGGGTCATGGTTTTCTCTGAAAATGAGATGAAAACTGCAGAGCTTCTCCCCCAGAAAAATGCACATGGGCACACATCCAGACACACAAACATTATGCACACAAACGTGCACGCACGTGTGCGCGCACACACACACACACACACACACACTTCTTGTTATTTTAGGCATCAAGAGACCTCATGAAGCCCATGTGTCGATCACCCCCTGGGTCCATGGACACTTGGTCAAGAAACCTTGGCTAGATGGTCTCTAATCATCCATGATAAGAAATCGGCTGTATTTGTATCTAATTTAAAGAAACTCTATGTGAAAAATTTCACCAAAATGATGAAATCTGAAATGCGATTTCATAGGATTCAATAGCTGATGGGCTGGATGCTACCCATCCCTCCCAGAGCCTGCCCCCTGCCTTGTCTTATTGCCTCTGCAGGCTGCCCCCCCTTCCTGCTCCCCCCAGGCAGCAGGGAGTGAGCACACAGTCCCGAAGGCAAGCCCGGCCCCCACGGGCTGTCTCTGCCACTTCCCAAAGAGTGGACAGATTGTCCCCAGCCATGAGAAGGTAGAAGAGGAGGAGCTTGCCTGCCTCTCGTTCCCCCACCCCAAATCCCCAGCTCAGATGCCAACCACTAGAGGGTCCCAGATGCCACCCCGACCCCCAACACACACACACACACACACACACACACACACACACACACACGTGCGCGCGCAAAAACCCTCCCTCACATAGCCACAGCCAAGGGACTACACCTCCAGACACATGGCGGTGCGGTCACTCAGAACAGGCGATAGATATTTTTAGAGGCCAAGTGACAGGATGGGTGAGAACAGTTCCACTCTGTCAGAGCGACGGCCACCACTGCCGGCTCTGGGGAATCACTACCCGCTATGTGAATGTACACGGCTGTCAGCATGGCCAGACAGGCTGCGCCGGCTTCTAGAATGAATGTCTTGGATTGGTGACCACGCTGATCACACCAGGCTGCGCCCAGGATCACACCAGGGGCAAGACTGCCCAGCCGAGCCAGCGCAGCCGAGCCGGACCCGTAGCCCAGCCCAGCCCAGCCTCCCCTGACCAACACAGCCCTCATCAGGACAGCCTACACCAGGCCACCAGCCCGTGCAGGGGCCCCTCTCTCTGCAAGAGTCCCTTCAGAGTAGCTATTGATACCTCTCCTCCCCCAAGGCCATATGAGGAAGGCTCCCCCACCCCCGCCCCACTGCAGTCTGGATATTAAGGCAATGAGCACCTAGTAGGTCAGGCAGACCTGAACAATGTCAGTGCCACTGTCGCCTGGTTTCATCTTTCTGGAGGGCACTTTGGAAAAGTGCATTCTAAGCCTTAAATGTGTACATAACTTGAAGCCGGAAATTCTTCTACAATGCATGTACACAAAGATATAGCTATGAGAACATTTGTTCTGTGTCTACAAGAGTCCTGTATACCACAGTGAAGTGGGAATTAGAATTAATAGAAATGTCCAAAAATAGTGGCTACGTTATATAAATAATACAGAAATATCCTGAAATATTATGCAGTTGTTAAAATATAGTGCTGTGGATCTATATGATTGTATGTAATAACATTCATAACATAATACAAAATTTTAAAAAGCAGGTACAAAATAGTATGTAACATGTGACCCAATTTCTATAAAATGTATGTGCATGCATAGGAAAAAAAAAAAAAACTGGAGGGGCGCCTGGGTGGCTCAGTCAGTTAAGCATCTGCCTTCAGCTAGGGTCATGGTCCCAGGGTCCTGGGATCGAGCCCCGCATCTGGGTCTCTGCTCAGCGGGGAGCCTGCTTCTCCCTCTCCCTCTGCCTGCTGCTTCCCCTGCCTGTGCTCTCTCTCTCTCTCAAATAAATAAAATCTTGAAGAGAAAAGAAAAGAAAAGAAAACTGGAAGGAAATATACAAAAAATTATGTTCCCAGATGTTGTTTTTTGACAGTGGAATTATTTCTCTTGTGCTTATCTGGGTTTTGTTTTACTTCCTTGCTGATTTTCTGGTGTATGGATGCGTGAGAATATATATTATTTACATAAGAAAGGTCATAAGAAAGGTCCATTACCCTCAGCTGACTCGCAGCCTCTGGTCTGAACCATTCAAAGCCCTTCCTGGTTTCTCATTAGAGACCCCACCCCTTCAGCCACCACTCTTACCAAGTCTCCCTCTGGCTTTGAATTTCCACACCGTCCCCAGGTGCCCCCTGGAGTTTCACTAATTGGGGGCCCCACCCAGCCATCCCCCACAGTCCCCTGGTACAGGCCTCCACAGTGGAAGTGCTCTCCTCCAGGAACCCCTGTCCATGAATCTCATCCAGAGAGAGTGGATCTCATTTTACAATAAGGGAAATAAGTATTCTAATAAAGATAAAAGTGGTAGTAAATCTGTTGGTGGGAATGTAAATTTGTGCAGCCACTGTGGAAAACAGTATGGAGGTTCCTCAAAAAATTAAAAATAGAAATACCATATGATCCAGTAATCACACTATTGGGTATGTACCCAATGAAAATGAAAGCACTAATTCAAAAAGATATATGCACCCCCTGTGTTTATTGAAGCATTATTTACAAAAGCCAAGATATGGAAGCAATCCAAGATGAATGGATAAAGAAGATGTGGCATGTATCTACGATGGAATATTATTCAACCATAAAAAAGGAAGAGAGCATGCTGTTTGTGACAACATGGATGGACCTAGAGGGTATTATGCTACGTGAAAGAAGTCAGACTGAGAAAGACAAATACCAAATGATTTCACTCATATGTAAAATCTAAAAAAAACAAATGAATACACAAACAAAAAGGAGAATCAGACGTATAAATACAGAGAACAAACTGATAGCTGCCAGAGGGGAGAGGCATGGGCAAAATAGGTGAAGGCGAGTGGGGGATACAGGCCTCCACTTACGGAATGACTGAAGTCACGGGAATAAAAGGCACAGTGTAGGGGAGATAGTCAATGATACCGTAGTAGCATCTGCTGACAGATGGCAGCTACACTTGTGGTGAGTGCAGCATAAGGTATAGAGAAGTTGAATCACTATGTTGTACACCTGAAACTAATGTCACATTGTATGTCAACTATACTGGAATTAAAAAAAAATCTTAAAAAGTGGGGGCGCCTGGGTGGCTCAGTCGTTAGGCGTCTGCTTTCGGCTCAGGTCATGATCTCAGGGTCCTGGGATCGAGCCCCGCATTGGGCTCCCTGCTCAGGGGAGAGCCTGCTTCTCCCTCTCCCACTCCCCCTGCTTGTGTTCCCTCTCTCGCTGTGTCTCTCTCTGTCAAATAAATAAATAAAATCTTAAAAAAAAAAAAAACTTAAAAAAAAATCTTAAAAAGTGGTAGTGAACATTCACTATATTCTGTTTTCAATTTTTCTAGAGCACTTTATTATACTCATATCACTTAACCCTCACAACGGCTTTCAAAGTGGGTGCTGCTGTACCCATTACACAGAGGAGGACACTGAGGCCCTGCAAGGGTAGCAGCACACTTGCCAAAGGTCACACAGTAAGTCAGGATTCAGACACAGGTCTGACTTGCAGACAGGAGTTAAATAGAAGAACTGAATAGGGTATCCTGAGCTCACGTTCTAAGGAGCCATATTCTACGGAGCCCTCCCTTCCAGCTGAGCTCATAGTCGCTACATCACCATCCCCTGCCCAGAACCCCACAAAAGCCCGTCTAGGGCCACGTGCCCTGCATCTCCACACCAGGCCATCATTCCCTCCCAGCTCCAGCAGCAGTCCGCAGGCTCCTCTCACAGGGGTGACGGCACCCCTGTGCGGCTGGGGGGAGGGAGGGGAGGGAGGGGAGGAGAGGGAATCAGCCTGCGTGGCCTCCCACTCTAGGCCTGCTCCCAGCTCCACATTTGGGGCCCTGGCTTTCGCTGTACTGTCCTTTCCTCAAGCGTCTGACTATCTGCTGACTGGGACAAAAGAAAAAAAGAAGTGGAATCCTAGGCCTTGCATTCTAGTCAATTCCAATTTACTTTTGTATTTTTGAAGTATGTACATGGAATCTTCCCACCAATATATTAATATTAAAAATAGCAATTACAGGGGCGCCTGGGTGGCTCAGTTGCTTAAACGTCCAACTCTTGATCTCAGCTCAGGTCTTGATTTCAGGGTGATGGGATCAAGCCCCATGTTGGGCTACAGGCTCAGTGCAGAGTCCGCTGTCCCTCTCCCTCCCCCAGGTCTGCCCCTTCCCCCACGCACACGCTCTCTCTCACCCTCTCCCTCTCAAATAAATAAATAAATATATATGTATATATATTTTTAAAAAGCAATAATTAAAAGTACTAACAACAAAACAGCTACTTCATCTTTATTCAATGCTCCAAACCACCCCTGAGAAGCAGGATCTAGTGGCCCCATTTTACAGAGGAGAAAACCGAGATGTAACTTGCTTAAGGACACCCAGCTAGGGAATGGCAGCATAAGGATTTGAACAAGTGGTTCTGACACCAAGTGTAGGCTCTGACCACTGCCCCACACCACATCTCTTAGAAATAAATCATCTGGTGCTACCCCTTTCCCACGGAGGTGAGAAAACCGAGACCCAGAGAGGGAAAAGTCATCAGCCAGCATCTATTTATTTACTAAGCAGCTACTATGTCTGGTGCACTGAGCTAGTGCTGTGAATGAAGAAGAGTTTTGACTCCCACGTTTGTTGATAGTTGGGCTAAGACTGTATATTGATGATTGTCAAAACTGAGCAATGGATTCGTGGAGGTTCATTATACTATTCTCCCTACTTTTCAGCAGGTTTGAAATTTTCCATAATAAAAAAAGTTAAAGAAAAGAAGACAACAGAAAGATGGCTGATGAGCATGTAAATTCTAAGTCTGGCTTGAACTTAGAAAACCAGTAAAATCACCCAAACTTAGAACTATTTTGCTCTGACAGTTTTGAAAGTCAGGAAAAGGCAGGCATACTGGAACCCACTTAGAAGCCTCTCTTCCTCCATCTTTCTGTACAATTTTCTGCCTCTGTGCTGTTGCTAGGAAACCAGCGAGCCAGGAGAATCCGAAGCTGGCTGGCTGGGCCTCTCCCCTCCCTCACTGCCCCTCTGGGGGGTACAGCGCCCCTGCCCCTGGAGCTGACCCTAGCAGGAGCTCTCTGTGGGTCCACAAGCCACATGACGCGGCCTGAGATCCCACCCACCGCTGGGAGAGAGGCGAATGTAAATCCAGAGAACCATGATTAGAAAGCAAATTACAGGCCTCTCTCACAGGTCCCCAGCTCACAAAAACTTCCTAGCAGTCAGAGGGCCTTTACTCAGGTTGCTCCAAGTCTCCGGAGACAGCGAACACACACGAGGCAGGAGAGAGTGACCCTGTGAGTGTGAGTGAGAGAAACTACCCAACAGAGGCAGAAAATGTGACAGGTGGGGAGAGGGAGGCCACTGGGAGGCAGCAGAGCATAACGATCAAGGACTCTAGCAGCAGGTCAGCACCTAACCCGGGCTCCCCGGCTTCCTAGCTGGGAGCCTTTGAGTCCATGTCTTCACCACTCTGAGCCTTCATTCCTCAGCTGCGAATAGAGGATAACCCTACCTACGGTATGGAGCAGATGTAGGGATCGAGTGAGGCATTACAGGTCAAGTGTACAAGCACACACTAAATAGTGGCTTAAAAAACTGCTAACCAGGGGCGTCTGGGTGGCTCAGCTGGTTAAGCGTCCGACTCTTGATTTCGGCTCAGGTCACGATCTCAGGGTCGTGAGATCAAGCCCCGCGTTGGGGCTTGCTTGGGATTCTCTCTCTCCCTCTGTTTCTGCCCCTCTCTCTCGAGATTCTGCCTCCCTCCCCCACCATCCCCCGCACACACGCTCTCTCTCTCTCTCAAATAAATCAATCTTTTTTTTTTAAAAAAAGTGCTAACCACATGATCCAGCAATTCTGGGATATACCCAAAAGATTTGAAAGCATGGTCTTGAAGAGATATTTGTACATCTGTGTTCATAGCAGCGTTATTCACAACCACCAAGAAGTAGAAGCAACACAAGAGTCCAACAACAGATGAATGGATAAACAAAATGTGTCCTACACATATGATGGAATATTATTCAGTCTTAAAAAGGAAGGAAATTCTGACACATGCTGGAACGTGGATGGACCTTGCAGACAGTATGCTCAGTGACAGAAGCCAGACACAAAGAGGCACATACTGTTTGATGCCATTTATATGAGGTGCATACAGTAGTCAAATTCACAGAGACAGAAAGTGGAGTGCTGGTTACCAGGAGCTGGGAAGAGAGAGGACTGGAGAGTTGTTGTTCAACGGGTATAGTTTCAGTTTTGCATGAAAGAAGTTCTGGAGATGGACGTGGTGATGGTTGTATGGCAGCATGAATGGACTCAACGTGGCTGAACTGTACACATAAAAATGGTGAAGATAATAAATTTGTGTTATGTGTATTTTATCACAGTAAAAAAAAAATAATTTAAAAAGAAAGAACCAGGCAGAAAACCCCAAAACAGAGTAAAAGACTAAGAGACAAAGCTAAAGAGATAAAGTATGGAAAAGTATGCAGAAATGGGGTGACGCAAAGAGGAGAAACACATTCCACAGGCGCACCCTTCCGAACCCACCGAGCACAAATGGAGGGCTTGCCAGCAAGGGCGTGCTCTTCCAGGGTGCTCGGGGCCTGCCTCCTACCCTGATTTCTGGCCCCATTCAGGGGCTGTTCTGATCTTCACTGAAGCAGAGGTCTCTGGGAGAATCTGGCCTCACTCTTCCCCCCTGCCCAGAATCCTCAGCGAAAGAGGGAAGGATGGAAGCCCAGAAGGAAGTGAAGGAAGGAATAACAGGTAGAGACAGCAGGGCAGCAGGGCAGCATGTGAAAAGGCCCTGGGGTACAAGCCATGTGTGGAGAGCCCTCCAGGGTGGCCGGATGCTCAGGCATGTTGGGGAAGTAGGAAGGAGAGAGAGGGGCAAACAGGCAAATGAGGAAAGGCCTTTACTGACCACCTACCACACACTGGACACTGTCCCCCATCATCATCTTTGCAATCTTTAAAGTAATCCTGACAGGCAGGTATTCATGTACCCATTTTATGGAGGAAGAAATGAAAATTCAGATAGATAAAGTAACTCGCCCCAGGAAACACAGATGGTAAGGCGAGAGCGGGGATTCAAAAACCAGCTGACTCCTAACCTTGAGCTTATTTCTTCAGCCCCTGGGATATCAGTACAAAAGGCCAAGAGCGTGGGCTCTGGAGTCAGAATCCCAAGTCCCACACTATCCCTCACTAATTATGTGATCTGGAGAAAATTACTTAACCTTCTGGGTGTCCATTTCCTCAGCTGTTGAGTGGGAATGACCATAGCACCTTCATCATATAGTTTTAAGAGAATTAAATGAATATAATATTGCAAGAAAAGTGCACTGTGTGCAGTGAAAACATAAAGTAGCTTTTATTAGTCATTATGCTGAGGCCTCTAGGTACCCCCCACAGACCCCCACAAACAGACTAGCCACCACTGCTTGTCCCTGGCTGAGTCCAGTGCAGTCTCTGGAGCAAGGCAGAGGTCAGACCCAGATCCCTGAGGGCGCTAAGAGCCAGGCTGGACAGTAACCTTGGAGGAGCAGCAGGAACATCCTGGAAATGACCTCCTCCACTCTCTGATCTTGACTCCACGGCCTGAGTAAGTTGTTCTACAGATGCTCCCTCAGTGGGACATGGTCTAAGTAGCCTCCATTCTCATGGAGTGCCCATAATAGAAACAAGCAGAGCTGCCAAGTTACCTACTCACTGGCCTCCACCATGGGCTGACCCCTGCCCCTCAGCACCTTCTGGGACGAGGTGACCTACAGTCACAGAGCATCAACACCAGGAAGGCCTTCGGAGACTCTCTAACTCCACCCATCAAGGCCTGGAGATGAGTGGGGACCTACTTAAGGTCACACTCTGAGCCAGTGGCAAAGCTACAACACAACACGGGGCCACCTCACTCCCTGGTCTTTCCAATTTATTTTGCCATCCCTACATGTTGTCATGTCAAATTTAAATCTACACAGTCAAATTTCAAGAGCTTTAGTCACCCCTATAAGCCTAACTCTGGGAGGTTGGCCTTATGGAAAAGGCAAGAACTCTGGGGACAGGAGGACCTGGGTTCAAATCCCAGCTCCATCACCTCCTAGCTGAATGGCCCTTCATTTGTTTATATATTAGAAGACAGTGGAGGACGGCAGCTAAGGGGGTAGGTGATAGCCCTAGTTCTGCCATTCCCTGCCGGGCCAGTCCCTCTACCAATCACTGCTTCAGTTTCCTGTTCTGTAAAGCCTGCCTCGCATAGTCATGAGTACAGAATGAGAAAAATATAAATAAAGGACCTGGCACAGTGCTTGCTACGGGGTAAGCACTCGGTAATCAATGCCTATGGCTAGTACAATATCTCTGTCTTATGTCTAACGCCAAGATTGGAGCCAGCCCCCAGCAGGTAGCAATCATACCTCAGTCTCAAAGCTCCAGCTCTCTCAGCTCCCCTCATGGAATCATGGGTGTGAAAGCTGGCAACGGCCCCAGGGGTGCCTGGGTGGCTCCGTCATTGGGTGTCTGCGTCGGCTCAGGTCATGATCCCAGGGTCCTGGGATCGAGCCCCGCATCCAGCTCCCTGCTCGGTGGGAGGCCTTCTTTGCTTCTCCTTCTCCCACTTCCCCTGCTTGCGTTCCCTCTCTCACTGTCTCTCTCTCTCTCTGTCAAATAAATAAATAAAATCTTAAAAAAAAAAAAAAAGCTGGCAATGGCCCCAATTAACAGACAACAGAGTCGAGACCCAGAGGGAAATGACTTGCTCAAGGTCACGGGGCAAGTTAATGAGGTGAACTAGAACCCAGATCTCTTGACTCCTACTGACTTAATTCCATAAACCCGCACTCTTAGTGTGCAGGCAGCTGTGCTCGTGCATAGATCTGGGGGGAAGAGACCCCAAATACCAAAGCGTGGCCGCTGTCGGCCAGAACGGACCTGAGCAACCTTGCCGCCGTGGTGGACACAGTCAGAAGCAGGGTGCGGCTCCGTGCTGGCAGAGCAGGCCCGCTGGGCCAGCCGCCAGAGTGGCACCACAGGCACAGCTCAGGGCCCTCTCGTCAGCTACATAATAAAGTAATTATGGGATTAGGGATAAAATTAGTCACTTGTGTAATTATTTTGCTTAGAACAAGAACAGAAAGGGCCTTTTTAAAGAGTGGTTCCTTGGCCCCTCCCAAGAGCACTGCTGCAGAGCCGCAGATGAGTGAATACACACACAAACACATATACACCCAGCAGTGATGGCGCGGATGAACAGGGCTGCTCGGCTTCCGGGCGCAGCTCCTCGCCAGTCCTGACCCTCAAGGCGGGGGGCTACGTTCTCTGATGTTTGCCTCACGGAACACTTCCGTCACACCGTCACAGGGTACACTGCCTCCCCTCAGAGCCCTCCAGCACAGAGAATCTGGGGAGATGGTCTCTCATGCCTCTCCCCAACCGCAGCATAATTAGGTCTGGATTCGCCTGGCCTGTCCTCCATCGTGGAGGTTGGTGGTAGAGCTCGCACAGTACCCGGGGGTCCAATCCAGAGGGACTCCTGGTACTGGTCACTGTGATAGGCAGAATAATGGCCCCCTAACGATGCCCGTGTTCTAACCCCTAGAATCTGTAAGGATGTTACCTCGCATGGCAGGAGGGACTTTGCACGTGTGGTTAGGTTAAGAATTTTGAGATGAGATTATCCTGAATTATCCAAGTGGTCTCGATGTAATCACTCCTTATAAGTGAAAGAGGGAAGCAGGGGACTGAAAGCCACAGAAGGAGGTGTGACGGTAGAACCAGAGGTTGGAGCCATGCCATTGCTGGAGGAGATCATGAGCCAAGGAACATGCGGCTTCTAGAAGTGGGAAAGGTCAAGGTACACAGTCTCCCCCGGAGCCTCCAGAAGGAGGGCAGCCCCGTCAACACCTTGATTTGAGCCCCATAAGGCCCAGTTCCAGACTTCTGACCTCCAAGACTATAAAGTCATAAATCTGGGTTATTTTAAGACACTAAGCATGTGATAATTTGTTACAACAAATAACATCTCTCTCAAATAAATGGAAATAGGAAAGAAACTAATACAGCCACCTAAGGAGGGATCCTTGGAGCCCACCTTGCCCTCCAGGATTGAAGCCCCTGACAAAACTCTCTCCCCAAGGGCCAGCCAGGGGGGATTCCTGGGGCCAACATGCACCCTGAATGTACCTCTAAGGATTAGGTTATATAGGGGGCCCAATCTCTAACCCAGAGAGATATCTTTGGGGGAAACAGCACCCCAGAAAAGGGGGGAAGGGAGATAGTTCTGGAAGGAAAGGGAGAGGCCCCAACTTACAGTTCCCCTCCAGGCAGTGGGCCCCTCTAACACATTCTCCAACATAGGGATACTGGCCTCCATAAACCAGACCATCTCCAGGGGTAGGCCAGCATCTGGGAAAGAAACTGCCCAGAAGGCTGGAAGCCTGGCCAAGTCACTAGGTGGCTTCCTCTCTCTGAACCTCACCATTGTCACCAGGTCCTGTGAGATGGTCACTCTCATCATGCCCATCTTACGGCTGAGGAGACGGACTCTAGCAGGTGGAGAGAGGAGCCTGCTTTAAACCTCGGCCGCCTCACTCTGCAGCCCTACCCTGGCCCCCTCCTAGGGTGAGTGAAGGCTAGACAGAGGATGCGGAGCAGCCCCTGAACAAAAGGAACGAGTTCTGCAGACCTGAGGGGGGTCAAAAACAGCCTGCCCTTCCATTCTATGGACGCTGGGCTTTCAAGTGGCCCAGCAGTCAGGCAAGATTTACCTGGAGCCTGAAAGGGATCCGCAGCCCTTGACCCAGAAGGCCGCTCCTGGCATCCCACCCTAACAGGCATCATCTAAAATACAGAAAAACCACCTCATGCAAGGTTCACTGCAGTGTTTTTCGTAAGAGCAAAGACTGGAAACAACCTGAATGACCAGCAAGGGTCACCAGCAAGGGGTGAGTTGATCTTGTTCTGATGGGACTCTCTGTAACAACACAGAAGGCCACTCCACAGACACGGCTGAGTGAGACACGCAGGACAGCCCTGAAGATGCACCAGGAGGACTTCGGCTACCTAAGAAAGGGCTGAGGGGGAAAGTTGGAAGGAAACACACCAAACTCCCAACAATACTAAGGAGTCACTTTTTCCCTCTTCCTGTGTTTTAAAATCTCTTTACTGGGTTGTTACTTTCATAATTTAAAACAGAAAGTTTTCGGGGCGCCTGGGTGGCTCAGTCGTTAAGCGTCTGCCTTCGGCTCAGGTCATGATCCCAGGGTCCTGGGATCGAGCCCCGCATCGGGCTCCCTGCTCCGCGGGAAGCCTGCTTCTCCCTTTCCCACTCCCCCTGCTTGTGTTCCCTCTCTCACTGTGTCTCTCTCTGTCAAATAAATAAAATCTTTAAAAAAAACCAAAAAACAAAAACAGAAAGTTTTCTCTAGGGGCGCCTGGGTGGCTCAGTCGGTTAAGCATTTGCCTTCGGCTCAGGTCATGATCCTGGGGTCCTGGGATCGAGTCCCACATCAGGCTCCCTGCTCAGCGGGGAGTCTGCCTCTCCCTCTGCCCCTCACCCCGCTCATGCTCTCTCGCTCGCTCGCTCGCTCTCTCTCTCAAATAAATGAAATCTTTAAAAAAATAATAATAAAAAAGGAAGTTTTCTTTGAAAAAAAAAAAAAAAACAACAGTAACCATGATGAAGCCCCGAGGAACCCACACACGGAGACGTCAAGGAGAGAAGGAGGGACAGGCGAAGGAGAGGGCCAGAGAGGTGGTGGCAAAGCTGGAAAGAGAGGGAAGAGGGGCTCCCTGGGGTCACTATGGCCTGCGAGGCACTGCTGCCCAGTGCTGGCCCCCATGCCCCTGACTGCATTCACAAGGCAAGCCGTGTGCCAAGAAGGCTCTAGTCATTGACGCCCATGTTCCCCACTGAGGAGTCTCCAAGTGCTCCCACCATGACCAGTGTCTCCAGAAGCAGCATTTCCAATGCAAACCTCCCTCTGTCTACCCACCTCATCACGGCCCTCAGGTCAACCTGAGCCCAGAAGGGAAGGTCCCCCAGCAATTCACGCCCGACTTCACTGTCCCATTCCTGCCTCCCAGCACACGCATGGCAGGCAGTGGCCAAGTACGGGCCACTGCTCCTACAGCCTAGAGGGGGAGGCTGGGTCACAGAGCTAAAAGCTAAACCAGGCTCTGAAGGCCAATGACCTAAGAAGCCACCTCTGACCCTCAATCTAGTGAGCCAACAGGAAGCAGGGCTGAGTCACTACCAGATGGCCCCCATGACACCCCCATTTAAGGAAACTGGCATCCCTTACAGCTGCCCACAGCCCAAATGTATGGGCCATCCTCCCAGTCGGCCTGCAGTAATGAGCGCCGCTGGGCCCAGACAGGCCAGTGTCAATTAGGCCACCCCCTTTCCTGCCAGTGAGCTCAGCCTCTTTACTTTGCTCTGATTTCAGCTCATCTGAAACATCCTCATTTGAGGTCCCTGGAGGATCTTAAAAGTGTTATTCAGACATTAGCTCTGACACACGGCCTCCCCCACTCAGACATCAGCCGCCCGAGGGAACACTCTTCTCTCCCTGCTGTTCGGCACTGCCAGGAATGAGCAGCTTCTATGGTGGGCCACGTCAAGCCCTCCGATCCAGACCTGCCTCAGCTCCCTGCATTTTCAGGACACAGACTGGGACAGGGCACGTGGTGCCTCCTGTATGGCAGATGCATCATTCTGTCCAACCTCTGTAACAGCCCCCTGAGTGGTATTATGATTCCTGTGCCATGGATGCCCAAACTGAAGCTGAGCAGCCCTGCTGAGGTCACCTAGCCAACATGTGGCTGAGTCAGGCCCGGAACCCAGGACTGCTGAGCTCCAGGGCTTGCCCAACGGCCCCACCCGCCCCAGCGGGCCCCGTTCTGCACGCTGCCCAGCCCCTCCCTGAGCAGAGATGGGGTATCCATCACTGGCCATCCTCAGCCTATTTACCCTGAGCCTGGGTTCCAGTGGAAGGAATGACATAAGAAGGGCTGCAGGATTTGGGGCTTCTAGGAGAAGCTTGAGAGAACACAAATTTCCCAGGAGGAAAAACAAAACAGAACAATGCTAAGAGCTGTTTGCAACTCCCTATTCTGCCTGCATTTAACCTGAGCCCCTAAAGAGACAACATGGTCAGAGGCTAGATGGGAGTATGAAAGGTCAAAAAGAAGGGGATGTGGACTGGTGTGGTCAGGGAATTCAGAACTGGAAGGACCAGAGGTTCAGCCCAATGCCTTTGTTTTTACAGGTAGGGAAACTGAGGCCCAGGGAGGGGAAGGGGCCCACCTAAGGCCAGGAGTGAGTCTGTGGCTGTGTCAGAATTTGAATTCAGGTCTTCTGACTCTTGGGTTAGCTTTCCCAGACCTACAGAATGAAGGGTCTGGAGCAGACGCTGCCTGGGCTAAATGAATGAGTGAATGAACAAGGGGACCCATCACCTCTTCAGCTAAGGGAGTGGAGAACGGAAACCTAGGTGGTGCTTCCATGGGGACCCCAGCCTCGCTCTGGTTTCTCACCCCATGAAAGATGCAGGCAGGAGGAAGGCCCTTCCATTCACCAAAGCTCAAGCTCCACCAGGAGCCAATCACAGCCCTGGAAGGAGGCAGAAACTTTGGTTCCCCTGGCAACGCAGACAAAGGCCTCTCCTCAGCACAGCAATCAGCGGGAGTAGGGATGTGGACTGCCTTCCATCCCATCCAGAGAGGGTTCTCTTCTCCTCTTCTCATAAGGAAGGAACCAACCCCAATCCTTCAGTGCTCACCCCCAGCCTCCAGCCACGCCTCTGGGCCCACCTCAGATTGGAAGAATGGGGACCATGGGCTGCTGAGTTGGGGCTTCAGACAGCAGTTGCATCCTGCCCGGTGGGTGAGTATCTACCAGGCGTGTGCTTCGGAACTGGGACGGGGGCCTGTGTGGATGTGCATCAGCTCATCACCCCCCTGCTCCTCGGAGACGCAGCGCCAGCCGCAGAGCCACAGAACAGCCTGGAATGGCAGAAGCGGCGCCTGGCCCAGGCCCAGCTCTGCCATTAACTCACAACTGGACCCAAGCAAGTCTCATCTGCTTTCCCCTGGGTCTCATTTCCCCCATCTATAAAGTGCGCGATCTAAGACCTACGGTTCTCTGGAACAACAGTCCCCAGTCCCCACTCACCAAAAAATAATGGGGAGAGGGGACGAGGACGAGCTTACCTTTTGAAAGGTTGCCTAGCTCTGGTCAAGGGCTTTGGAATACACATGTCCCCCCAACCGGAATTGCCTCTTTCCACACACTTTGAGGAAAAAGAAGAAAATCATAAGAAAACAGATGGACCCCGGAAAACAGCTTCCAAACAACACCCCCAACTTTGGAGCCTACAGGCCAGGCTGTCCCCTCCCTCGCCCAGTCCCTAGCCCCACAGGGAGGTGTGCATAGTGTCCGAGTGAGCTCTCTTGTCACTAGGGGAGGGGTCCATCACTCAGAGATTCCAGAAAGATTTTCCACACAGAGAGTCAGAACGAAAAAAGAAGTTTCTCAGGAAGCTCCTCAATTCCAGAAAAGTCAAACTATTGACATCAAAACCCACATGCCTTCGCCATGCGTTCAGCTCTGTAATCCCTCAGTCACCCTATGGAGAAACCGTGTAGCCACCCAGGACCCGGCTGCCTTCCATCCCCCCACCCCCACTCCCTCTCAGGCCACCACACCCACAGCCTGCCCACTGGTCTTCGGCCTCCAGCCTTGCCCCTGCAACCCACCCTCCCACTGCCACAAATCAGATCGCCCCGGTCCCAACCTAATGCCTTGCAGTGGCCCTCATCGTCCCCCTGATCAAATTCCAGCTCCTGGCCCAATATACGGGCGCTCGGGAGCGGGGCCTGCCCGGGCCCCACTTTCCTTTCCTGCCATCCCAACAGGGACAGCAACCTCCAGCCACCCCGGGCCACCCTCCCGTTTCACGCCTCTGCACCTTCTTCTTGGCAGCGGGGATTCCTGCTTCCTCGACCGCTCTTCTGAAGCCTCCGCTGTAGAGTGCAGGGAACAGCTCCCCGTAAGGAGGGCTCAGTAGGTGCCAGGCCCTTTGGGAAGCCCTGTGCGTTCACTACCTCGTTTACTGTCATGAAGACCCTAGGAGGCCCGCACTAAATTCCGCCTGTTTACAGCTGAAGAAACAGAATCAGACGCGTGAATGGGCAAGGCAGAAGTCACGTGGTTGATAAGGGGCGGAGCCAGCTAGAAATCAAGCATCTGCCTTAGGCGGCCCCGCTGACCTCCCAGGGACAGTGCAGTGGCGGGCCATGTGGAATCAAAAACCACAGCCATGTTCCCAACAGCACCGCTTCCGTGTGGACCTTTGGGGAGAGTCTGCCTCAGAGAGTGGCTCCAGAGAGGTCCCAGCCCGGTCCCCAATGTGCCCCCAAACCCGCGCTTCCCGCCACCGCACGGAGTGCGCTCTGCAAGCACACAAGGTGTGTGAGCTCACATGGCAGAAGGAAAGCTCTACAGTTACGATTAGTCACGCAGCAAGGACGCCCAGCAACGCCTCGGAGGAAGTCTAAACTCTTGGCCTAGACTAGCATCAGGGGCCGCCAGGACCTGGTACCAGTTCGCCTTCTCAACCATGCCCACCGGAGCCCTTGCCCCCACGCATATGCGCTGGGGCCACAACACACTGGGGGGTATGCACCATCCATGTTGCTTCACACTAAAAGCTGCTGTTGTTGTTTGTTTTATTTTTTATTTTTAAAAAGATTTTATTTATTCATTTGACAGAGACACAGCAAGAGAAGGAACACAAGCAGGGGGAGTGGGAAAGGGAGAAGCAGGCTTCCTGCTGAGCAGGGAGCCCGATGCGGGGCTCGATCCCAGGACCCTGGGACCATGACCTGAGCCCAAGGCAGACGCTTAACGGCTGAGCCACCCAGGCGCCCCTAAAAGCTGCTGTTTATTGAGCACCTACTCAGGGCCATGCCCTAAGCTAGGCACTCAGCTACCACTCTCCTATCTCTACAACTCATTCATTCATTCATCCAACAAATCCTTCTTGAATACCTACTGTGCGCTATGCAATGCGGAGTCAAGAGTAAATAGGACATTGAAAATAAAACACAAATGGTTACAAATTGTGATAAGTGTAACGAGGAGCCAAGAGGCAAAGGCAGAGAGCAGTCCAGTGGGGCAGGGGGGGGAGGTGTCTAAGAAAGCTGAGTTGTAAAGGAGAAGAAGGACCCAAGGCTACTAAGAGCCACAGAAAGAGAATTCTAAGCAGAAGGAACAGCAGGTGTAAAGGTCCTGAGGTAGGGAAGAATTTGTTCCACGGAGAGAAAACTCCTACAGCTGAACTAGATGACCAGCTGGGAGCTACATGACTAGAGGGGGAGGCAAGGACCAGCTTATTCAGGGCCCTGCAGGCCATGGTAAAGAGCTGAGTTTATTCTAAGGGAAGACACTGAGTGACAAGGTCTAATCTGTGTTTTACAAACATCACTTTGGCTGCCACTTGGAAAGGAGCCTTGGGAATATAAATAATGTATGTAACTTATGCAATGTAACTGGCATTGTGCTGGCTCAATACATGTTAATTCCCTCTCCTTCTCTCTCTACCCCTATCCCAGGCTGCAGATGTCCTCTTTAGCTTCTATTCCTTCTCCTGATCTATACGTTGTCAGAGTTTGAATTTTCTGAGGACCTGTGATCTGTATACTTTTGACTGTCACATGTGGTCCGGCAAGAGGACGCCATTTGCCCGGTGTCATAGGGTAGGGTTGCGGCAGTGGAAGGCAGAGTGCCTTCCCTTTTCCCCTGAACTAGCCCCTAGGTTGATCTGCAGGTCAGGACGAAGCAGATGCAGCAAACGATGAGGCTTCCCCCTGGGTTCTTGTTCTCCCCACCTTCTCGTGGAGCAGCCTGGTTCTCAGGAGAAGGAGGGCGCCTAGAGTAAGGCCCTCCTCTAGGTACACTCTCTGCTGAAGCCAGACAAGGGCTGGCCAGAATACAGGCAGAAACCCTTTGAATGGAGACCGGACACTTGCTGGGATGTTAGCTGATGCCGTCGCCACTCCCAGGAAGCAAGCGAGGGCCGTGGCCCTCATTTCCCCGGTTCAGAACCTGAGGCGCTGGCTGCGCTATAACTTGCCCGGGGTGGAGAGAAAATGGCAGAGCTCTAACCGGAATCATAGGATGTGGCTGCTTGATTGAAGAGCCCAAAGCCCCACTGTACAGATGAAGACACTGAGGTCCAGTAAGGGATCCGCCCACAGTCACATGCCCACAAGGAGTCCCAAGGCTCTGCTTTCCAGCTCCCCGTGCAGCTTCCCTGAGAAAAGTGGGAAAGAGGATAGAGGGGAGGCTGGAATTGGGGGGTGCGGGGGTCAAGGACAGGACAGCACTGCCCCCTCCAGCCCGCCCTGCCGGAGCTCCCAGATTTCCCACAGCTCATGGATGTGGCAAAACCTGCCAGACCAGTCCCCGTGCCAGGGCCAAGTGGCAGAGCCCCGAGCTGCAGGGCCTCGGGGAGGTAGGCTGCAGAAACCAGGAGCTGGGGAACAGGGGGGACCCAGAGAGGCTCCTCCTCAACCTGCCAGCCAGGCCGCACAGGCGCTGCAGCGGGGCCAGAATTGGGGCTCGCAGCTGAGCCACTCGTCCCCTGGAATCAGGCACAGCCAGGACGCACCAGGTGTCCTGTCCCCAGCGGGCACAAGGGCCTGCCCTCTGCCTCCCTTCCTCCTCTGGAAACTCAGCATGTCAGCCGTCAGTGCCACTAGGGCAAGAGATCCAGGAACTTACCGGAGAAACACAGCAGGAGGCAGGGAAATGTGACAGAAACGATACCCAGACACTTCTCCCCTCCCAACCACGGCTACCAGGACGAAGTGCTGCCACCCTATGACCCGCCAGGTACACACATGCTCTAGCCTTTGTCCGAGGCCCAGAACCAGCCAAGCACAAGATGCGCAGGGCATCAGGACAGCCGTGTTCTCCCCGAGCTCTGTGACGCTCAGCGTAGACTCGGGAAAACCCGCCTTCTTGATGTCACCAGCCTTTGGTGTCACCAGCCTTTCTGTGGAGGGGCTGGGTGGGCTCTCCAGTTTCAGGAGGCCTTGAAGTTTCGCTCTCACCCACCTCCAGCCCATCTCTCACTACCTCCTCCCCAGAGGAAAGCATAAGAGTATACACCTGCCGGTGTGCACGGCCCCTGCGAGAGAGGCTGGCTTCTGCATCGGGGCCGCCTTGCTGGAAGGTGTTCTGTCAACACTAAAGCCAACCTGGGGAAGTGGGGCCCACAGGACAGTGGGCAGATCCTCAGGCCAGACTGTGTGGGCGCTGATGATCCTACCAACGTTTTCCTGGTGCTCAAGAGACCCACTCAGAAACCATTCCCAAGGCCTGACAGACCCAGGGGCCAACTGCTAGGCAGGAAGGGGCCAACTGCTAGGCAGGAAGGGACCTTGGCATCAGCCTAGGCTCCTGTGAGCACAGGACACAGGAGTCAGGCAGGTGTCCCACAAGCGTCAGGGACTATTCTCCTATCTCAAACAATCCTCTCCTTTGGCAGACAGGGAGGAAGAGCCCCAGAGAGAGGCGGGGACTGCCCTAAGGTCACACAGCAAGGCACAGCAGAGGTGGACCCACCGCAGAGAACAGAGCCCCAGCCCCAGACTCAGAGCACATGCTACCTCGCACAGCAGAGACGTTTTTCCAAGTTCAAAATCACATACCCTACATCCTCACCATCCCCTGGGAATTGCCAGAGACCGGTAAGAGGTCTGCTTTCAACACCGATCATGCGTTTGCCTGCTGTGTTCACCTCTGCATCCTGGCATGTGGGGCAGTGCCTAGTGGACGGCAGGAACTCAGTGAAAACTGGTTGACTAAATCAAGACTCACTGGAGGCAAAACCCTCCTCTAGGCCCAAGCACCGGGGTGGGGGTGCGGGGAGCAGGAAACCGTAGAGAAAAAAGACGAATCAGGCTTTTCGGGGCTCAGGATGCAGACAGGCCGTATGGAAAAGGCAGGGACACTGTTGGCACAGAGCTCTAGAAATCCTGGGCCCAAAGGTGAGAAACAGGTCGCCTCCCACTCACACCACATGTACCTCCAGGCCTGTGTGTGTGTGTTTCTGTGACTTGACAAGGCCACTGAGCCAGCCACTCAGTCATTTATTCAGTCATTCACCCACTCTGCAAAAGTGATGGTGTGACCACCAGGGTGAGTAAGAGGCCGGCCCCCGCTGCACCTCTGGCCCGGAGTTGAGCTCCCTGGAGACCCAGGCTGAAGTGGTGGCAAGCCACTCGCCTCTCTTAGGACCCACAACGGCGTCTGTAAAATGAAGCCGGGGACTGCCTGCCTGCCTCCGTTCCGGAGTGCTCTGGACGCTCCGTACAGTGACGGATGTGAACACGCTTTGTAAACTGTAAAGTGCCAAAAAGAAGAGATTATTAATAACAGTAACCCTGCCATCGCTAGCCTAGCCGGCCCCACAGAGCCTCAGTCTCTAACGGCCACTAAGTTATCAATGACCCAGTAACACCCACGAGCTTTGGAGCCCTTGCTGTGGGCCAGGCACGGGGCCAGACATGTGGCCTGCATTCTCTCGTCTGGGCTCCCTAAGCTCCCGAGTAAGCACTCTTGCTGTCTCCTTTTTACAAATGGTAAAACTAAGGCATAGAGAAATGAAGTATCTCGTTCGAATTCACACAGGAGGTGACAGAGCAGGGGCCTATCCTCAAGTGTGTCTGAGTCTGGAGCTCGAGCTCCTTTTGGCTTCATTCCACTGCTTGTGTGGGAGCATGTCACCTTATTTAAAGCGACTCCCCATCGGCCAAAGCCTGACGTGGCCCTGGACGGACGTGGTCACTTCACTGACCTTGGTAGTAGTAACCCTGAAGGTCGATAGGACTGGCTAATTTTATTGTGCTTGTTTAACAAATGAGGCAACTGAGTCCCCGGGAAAACTTGGCAACCACGTGACTCAACTCATTGGCCGCAGAATACCAGAAATACAAAGGACTGTAGAGGGTGGATCCAGACAGGGAAACTGAGGCTCAGAGAGGGAAAGGGACCTGCCCACGTCATTTGTTCAGAACTTTCCTGAGACCTTCTCAGGAATGCGCACATGAAGAAGTCAGTGTCCCTCCTCCGCTGCGGGCCCCCCCGCAAGTGACACCAATTACCTTCCTAGTCTGAGTCTTCCTTTCCCCACGCACAAAATGAGAAACTAACCTTGGTCAGCAACAAGTTCTAGAAGGCCACACCGCTTCCATAAGGCCCAGGAGTCCCATCTCAGAGCCTTTGCCCCCTGCTGCCCCCAACTCCAGGGAGGTCCAGAAGTAAAGAACATGCCAGCACTATATTCACCGAGTTGTGCAACTGTCACCACTATCCAATTGCAGAATCCCAGTTATTCTTACCAAGGACTGAGCTGCAGCCCCCTGTGCTCCTTAGGAACCCAGGGCTCTCCCTGGTTTGGGCCACATACCACTTTTCTAGGAAAGCCCAGGGTGCCCCTACCAAGAATTTCTCTGGGGCAGAAATGGAGCAATAGGTAAACACTTAGTGGACACTGTGTTCCACTTAGTGAAACCAAGTTGTAGATTTTCCGGGAAAGGGGCCCAACACATCCACCTCGTCTAAGCCTTTCCCCCTGCCCCCATTTGCCTCTCAAGCTGCCCTGAATGCAACCCTTGTGCTGACCCTGGCCTCAGTTTCCCCATCCACTCCCTGGGCAGCAGGCTGAAACACATGCCTCCAACATCCCACAGAGGGGTCCTCCCCAACAAATGACAAGTCTCATCCACTTTGTGGGAAGAGAAAGGCCAACCTGTTAGGTCAGCCAAGACTGGCCAGAGCAGTAGGTTGAGACTGCTTGGGGAGCTCTCAGATCCAGGACTAGTGAGTGAAACTTTATTCTGCAGGCCTTAGAAAGCTTGGGAAGTCTTGAACTGGGGACATAACCCCCATATACCAGGTTGCACCAAAGATGGAGTCTCAGCGGCTGTCCTACTAGCCATCAGCCATCAGCACTGGGCAATAAGAGACTGGGATTCCTGGACATTGGCTTCTCTCTTCCAGCTGTGCTCTGCCACTCATTAGCTGTGTGGCCTTGGAGAAGTCACTTACCTTCTCCGAGCCTCCATTAACCCACCCACAAAAGGGGGATAATTATACCTTCGCTGCCTTACCTCTCAGGTTTATGGGGGGAATCTGATCGGATGATGAACAGAAAATCCCTTTGTAGGAAAAATATAAGGGACTTTGATTCTAGTCCAGGTGTGAGCCCGATGATAAGGGCCAGGGGGATGAAAAACTCTCTAATGAAAGATTCCTCTGCCCTTCCCTACCTCTTTTCCCTCTATAGAAATGCTGGAATCCCTCCAAGAAGGGTTGGAAAAATCCAGAGATCCCAGAGAAAATAGGGGTCACAGAAGGAACGCTGGACATCTGGGTCTTTCTGGACATTTGTGAAGGCTGGGCCCCCCCAGAGACAGCCCCTCCATCTCTCAGAGAGGTAGGAAGCCACACGGGAATGATCTGTATCTACATGGGGGAGGGGGGGTGGGGAGCGGCCTGGATAGCCAGAGTCAGCATTTCAGAGCCCTGCTATCAGAGGAGGAATGGGTAGGCAAGGGGGCTGGGGGGAGGGGGCGTTCTCCTTGTTCAGTCTCCCGCACTTTCATCCCTCCTGCAGGAGATGATGACGCAGCCACCTTCCTGTGACAACGGCACCTGTGTCATTTTCCTTCTCTGAACCTCGGCTTCTTCATCTGTAAAATGGGGTGATAAAGCCTCTGATACACTGAGTCCAGCTGAACAAATATGGCTGCCATTCTTCCATCCTTTGAAACCAAGGAGGTTCTCAGGGCTAACAATCCCCTCATTCCCCAGTTTTGAGTTGCTTGAAGAAAAATCTGAAGACACTCCCAGGACAGAGCCTAGGCTCTGAGGGCACTGTCCATCTTCTGACAAGCTGGATGAGATTAGCTGTGTGTGGTGGGGGAAGCGGAGAAGAGAAGGGGCCCTCTCTGTGGGCTAGGTACATGCTTCAGCCTGCTGCCTGGGGAGGGGATGGGAAATCCCACCATTGGCCAAGGCTGTTGGAAGGAAGGAAGGGAGGAAGGAAGGAAGGAAGGGAGGGAGGGAGGGAGGGAGGGAGGGAGGAAGGGAGGAAGGAAGGAAGGAAGGAAGGAAGGAAGGGAGGGAGGGAGGGAGGGAGGGAGGGAAGGGGGAGGGAAGGAGGAAGGGGGAGGGAGGAAGGGAGGGAAGGAGGGAGGCCATCTGACCACGGGAAAGTCACTTACCCGTCTGAGCATCAGTGTCCTCTGGAAAATGGGCACAATAATAGTACCTACCCCATAGGGTTGTTGTTGCAATTCAATGAGCTAATGCACACTAAGGATTCAGCATAGAGCCTGGCACAAAGCGAGAGCTCGGTAATGGGATTTATTTGTTATGGTTCCCAGATGATTGTTCTTTACATCCACCGCAGAGCCACGTGCTGGATGGATGGATTTATACGGAGGCAGGTCTGCAGGCAACAGGGAGAGCAGTGGAACCTGGGAGGGGCTGCCTCTGCAGGTCATGAGCTCCGTGCCATCGGATACGGGACGGCCACTGGAACTCCCAACCGAGGCAAACACATGTGGGCCCAGAGATGGGCTCTGAAGCTGGACTCCTGGCCTCTGCTCACTCAGTGTGTGACCTTCACTGACTGTGCCTCAGTTCCCCATCTACGCAATGCGGATAGTAACAGGACCCACCCAAAAGACATGGGTGAGTACTATTTAATGAGGATTAAATGAAATAATACACATAAAGCAATAGAACACACTCAGCGCAGGGAGAGTAATTCAATAAACATGACCTATGATTATCATTGTTGGTGTTTGTATTATTATCACTGAAGAGAGAAGTGAGAGCCCCTTGCAGGCCTACGAACTGTTCACTGTCCTATACCCCACTAACACCCCAGCGTGCTGTCACGGTCTGTCTGCCCTTCTGGTTACAGCCCTGTTCCCCCACTAGCTACATGGGTAGGCATATGGCCCAGGCCTGGCCACTCAGACTGTCCCAATCCCCCAGCGAAAATGACTGTCCCAATTACAGTCCTTCCCTTGGATTGATACGTAGATCCTAGAAGAAAAATAGTTCCTTTTTTCTGTCTGGGTGGCTAAGTTGGGGTAGTGGACAGAGAGTTCCTAATAAGAGCAGAGAGGAGAGACAGCAGTGGTGGGAGAAAGATGGGAGAGTCCACTCGACTCCTCATCCTTCAGCTCCATGGACCGCCCCAGGATCCGTTAAAGTCCTTTTTTGGTTTAAGCCGCTTTGAGTTGAGTTTTTGTCACTTTATCTGCCCAATTATACAGGCCCTCACCTAGGTAAGGTGTACACTGGCCATGAGCAGGGCAGGGCAGAAGGGACAGTCTACAAAGCATGTTCTCAAGAATCACCCTGACCCAGGGGTCTTCAGACATTGCTTCCTGGAGCCCTGCACCTCCCCAAACACCCGTGGAACAAAGGGCAGTAAACGGGGTGGGGGGGGCAGCAAGATTCTGGATAAACTGCTGCCAATTCGACCACAGCAGTTTTGCTACAAAAGCTACATAATGGGATTCTGCTGCCCCAAGAGATGTGAAATACTGTATTCTAACCGATTCTCAGAAGAGCATTTATAAGTAGCCACCTGATGTGTCCATCCACAACATACAGAAGAGAACACTGAGGCCCAGTTCCGGGCTTGCAGGCCACATGATTTCCAATGCTTCAAGCTCCCTGTGAAAATCTATCACTTCTCGCATTTCCTGTCTCCTCCAGTAAACTGATGGCGGCTAATACCTAGAGTCTCATCTTTCTTGGCTCTAACCCCCAGAGAGCTGCCTGCTTCTGAGCCTGGCTCCTCGGCGGGCTTCCAGAAGCTTGAGGAACTTGTAGAATACATGTATGAGCCAACCTCCACCTCCCTTTACCATGCCCACACCCCCCCCACACCCCATGCACACATACACTTAGTTCTCCCTCTCCCTGCCCAAATGTCAGGGAAAGACCAGCAGCCCCCTCCTAGGGACTCCTAATCCACCTCCTCTCTCCTAGCTGTGCTGTGACTGTGGACAGAGGATTCCTTGTTCCCAGTGCTTCCTGCCCAGAGATCTCCGTGGGGCCCATGTGCTGGCAGGGAAGAGCCAAATCGCTCCTTTTAACTAGAGCTAAAGCCACCCCTTACCCCCACCACCACCACCCCCAGAGCAACATGCTCCCAGCTCTGCTTGGCATTTACTCTACCTGCCCGAGCTGGCTCAGTCCCACCTCTTCCCCATAGCCCTTGCTCCCTAGACACACACACACACACACACACACACACACACACACACACACACAC